>NC_088422.1:74758769-75118769 GCF_034236695.1 Oncorhynchus nerka
GTGGTGACTTCTTTAGGTGGCTTTGTGGATGTGATGGTCTCAGTTGTGTTTTCTTCCTTTGTTGAAGTCTCAGCTGTGGTCGATGTAGCTACTTCTCTACTTGTTAAGGGTACCATAGTTGTTGTAGTTACAGTTGTTGGTTTTGGAATTGTGATTGTTCTTGCTCCTGATGTTGTAGTTGAAGGATTTAATGATGAACTTGTGGTTATTTTAGGTGTCATCTCCATTGTTGTGGAAGACCAAGTTGAAGTAGATGTTGGTTCTGTTTTTGAAAAATATATATCTTTAGTTTACAAGGCCTGAAAAATAACATTTTAACTTACCAAAGGTCCACCCAAACCCAAATACTCAAGACCCCACCCATGCCCCTAGCTGCTGGGGTCTCTTTTACCCTGGTTCGGGTCGATTCCTGTTTTATTGTCATTGTGTCTTTGTAAGTACAGCTGATAAACCTGAGTGGACCCGAAATGACCCAATCAAAGCTCTGCATAGCCTATAGCGTATTACTTTACACTAATAAGGTTTATTTTCATACTTATAGAAAGCAAAATATAAAGTCCTTTTTGTTAAAACAATGTAGAAACTTGGCTGATAAATGTAATTTGTCTGACACTCGGGTCTAATCGGGTTTGACCGAGACCCGGGTCCGTTCGTGTCCGAGTTTGATTGTACTCGGGTCCATTCGGGTCCGCGTCCAACTTTTTGATTGAGAATACATTTACTAACACCTTACATACCAATTGCTATTAATTGCCATCCAGATTGCCATTTATGACTATGGTATTTAGAAAACATGTGGCTGCACTTTAATCATTCAAGAGTTTCTCTGCTTACCATGTGTTGAGAAGTGGAAGACAGTTGTGGGCTTTAGTGTTGTCGTAGAGGCCTGTGTTGTAGTTGCATGGACAGTTGTTGTGGTCAGAGGGGAAGTTGTGGTTGGTACTGGAGTTGTGGTCACTTGACAAGGGGAAATGTTCCTGGTAATGGTTCCGTTCGCGGCACAAACAGCAACAATGCAGTTACCAATCCCATCTGTTGTATTGTAGAGGGTTGCTCCATATCGGTGTTGTTTACCATTATGCAAGCATGTACAAACTACAGGGGGGAAAGTATTTTAGAGTTAGATTCAATCAATGTTGCTTTGGTCAGTGCTAAATATGTCATTTTAATTTGATGATGTCATCCTTACCATTTACATCATAACTGCAGCTCACTCCAGTCATTGTGCAGGTGCTTTAAAATAAGAAAGATTTGTTAAGCATTGAAAATATTCACAGGTTCAACTTATATATTTATAAATGTTTTGTTCAAAATACTAGTAAAGAGGTAAGACTTGTCAGGACTTGGTAATAAAGTCAATTGTGAAATCCATGGGGAGCAGGGCATGTTTTCAGATTGTCATACAACCATAATTGGCATCGCTATGGAAAAACTAGTATGACCCTTCCAATCTTTGCCAAACCCCTGACCTTCTCTTCTCCAGAATTAAAATAACGCAGAATACCTGGTACTTTCACAGTTAGAACATTCAGAATATGCTCTGAAATAGCACAGTTACTGTGAATTGAATGATTTTAACATACCATGTTTCACAGTTTTGTGCCGGAACATTCTGTCCATTGGTGTACTGGTTTCCTTCATAGTCAAAGCAGCCACATTGTTCCCTCTCCACACACTTCATTGTCTTCTCATTGAAGTAAGGTTGTGCCACAGGACAGTTAGGATAGCAGCCTGTAATAACCACAATAGCCAAGAGGTTACAAAAGGTCAAGTCTTGTTAAGGATAACAGTAGTCAGTGTAAATGTAGCCTGAGGCTGCTCAGACACACAGCATGTAGATGTAAAACCATTGTCGGGGTCAGTTCCAATTACAATTGTTATTCAGAAATAATATCCAAAATGAGACAAAATATGAGTTAGACGGTCATATCCATACCTTCCAATGCTGGAATTAAACTAGAACAGTCTCCGGAAGGGTTTCTGCAGGTCTTCATACACTGAGCTCCACATGCCTTGTAGTGCCACTCACATTCTCCAGTGGGGTTGTAGTAATCACAGAACAGTGCTGTATGTGGTGGACAAAATATGGTGGACAAAAACGTTTTCATTATTTGAACTAGAATAATGATCCCTTTCCATGATCAACTGTCCTATATGATAGTGTCAACCTAGTCCAGTATTGAATTGACAAGCGCCTTAATGTAGTTGAAATCACGTTCCAGACCAGAACCAAACATTTTTCAATTCAACCTTGATTTTACTCAGCTCAGACTTCACTGTTGATTGTGAAGAAACTTACGGCAAATTCGAGGGGTTCTCCAGGCTACGCATGCTCCAGCTTCATTGCAGGCCTTTGCATAAGCTGCCACTGCGGTACAGAAGCACTCACAGTCTCCACCACTGTCACAAGCACATGAGTCTCTCACACAAGCATCGTAGTAAGGAGAGGGGTCCACCTTAAAAGCACAGCAATGTGTTGTTAGATATACAGGAGTTGCATTGTGAAGCACATTTCATAGTTCACAAAAGACAAATCCACATATCTTACTAGTAGTATATCCTAGTTGAATATATCCATACCTGGTTCTGGCAGGCTGCGAAGACATCACTGTTAATGATGCTGCACTGTTTCTGGGCCCAAGACGCTCTGTACGGGTTGGAGGCACATGGGTGCACTACAGCGGACACACTTGGGCAGCTTGATGAAACTTTCCAGCTGTTTCCAAATTCCACTGGATCAACAACTGTCGCCTGGGCTCTAGTGGTGAAGTCATTGTTTGCGTTGCCATCATAGTTTCCACACAGACCACACACTTGCCCCTGAAGAAAAGAGATCATGAATTAAAATGATTGACTTGGCAGGGTTATACAAAAGTCTCTGTAATATCAGATTTGACTGAATACTGAATTCATTTCTTCATCAGAGTATCTTAATGTACCTGGTATTGTGGGCTAAGCTTGATAAAGAGACTGGTCTTCTTGTCCCACATGAGGATGAGACCACTTTTGACTTCAATGACCAGATAATTCCCCAGAAGGCTGATCTGTTTAGGAAACTGCTCTTCTGGAGTACTTCTGACAACTTGAGCGGTCCCATCTGCCAATATGAGCTCACTGGTCTGAAGAAGGAAAATATGTTTTCATACATAACTTGGTCTGAAATCGGATCTCAACTTGGTTGATGATTTGTTGATTGTTCTTTACACGAGAGATGGAATGTACAGTATTGTGTGAAGTCAAGCTCATTACCCCCAGGAAGAGCTTGATGGTCTTGGAGCAGGTGGTGCCTTTAGTTCCACAAGGAACATTCTCAGTGAGGACTCTGAAGCTGCCACTGCTGTTAGTATTGCCACAGTAGTCCTGTGCGAAAGGAAAATGTTCTTAATATGGTTAAAATTCACACTTCTCAATGCTGATACAATTCTACCAAATAAAGAGACACAAACCTGAATGAGAGTGTATTCACAGTTTCCATTAAAGTTGAACCTTTTCTCATCAAAGGTGATATAGTGACCCTCTCCGTAGATTGCACAAACTCCATCACAAAGATGTGTGGTACACTGCCATTGTCTGTCCTTGCAAGTACTGTGAACAACACACACATAATGTCACAAAAATTGCCTGACATTTTTTTCATTATTTGTACATCTGTGTTCTTTATGTTTTCTCCCCCATGAGATGTAAGACACAAAACAGGCATACCATGTATTGCAGTCAACCTTAAGAGTCTCTCCAGCTTGGTAAGTAGCTCCATTGTGAGAACAAGGACAAAGTTCCTCCTTGATGCAGTCTCTGTTCCCATCAGACACCAGTCCGGGGGGGCACATACAACCTGATGTGCACTCTGTGCTGATCTAAAGCGATTTAACAAAGTGCACACAAATTAAAGAGATATGGACTATGTCGTTGTACACTGGGGGAGGAGGGGGGTGGGTATTTGACATAATTGAGATTCTCAAAAGTTTTTGTTCAGTCAACACAAAACTCAGTATAATAGTGACAGTACGTGACAATCCCATTTAGAGTGAGTAAGGGACTCACACAGGTCATATCCAGAGTTTTGCAGCTCTTCTGACACTCTGAACCTGAAGCTCCTGGAGGTGCAGTTGAGCAGTTGAAGAAAACCATTGGCACTGTGCATACTGGGGATATATGAGAATACAAGTAAAAAAAACTATTTTCAATTCTCAAACAAGCAGAAAATAATGATCATATATCCAGAAATATCCACATTCATCATCATCATCATTAATCACATTGTCTTACATGAATTGCTTGAATCCTCTTGGTTCGTTTCAAATGTACCTGTTTTGTGAAGGATGCATGTAAAGGTTAAATCATATTGAGCCATATATTTTATAAATAAATTAATCAATTAAATTAATAAATTGAAAGCAAAGATAAAACTTACTAAATAGTCTTGCTCCCCCAGTGCAACTCAGTGTCCCTTGTCTGCAAGTACTGTAAAATAGTTCCAGTATTAAAAGTTATAGTTAGTAAGATAATGAAATGAACAGCAAATATCATTATGACATGATTTAATAAACCGTTTTGAATATATCCATGAAGTTTCATTTGTACTTGTATTTATTTTAGTCTCCTAGCTTTATATGTATCAAATCAAATGTATTTATATAGCCATTCTTACATCAGCTGATATACCAATGTGCTGTACAGAAACCCAGCCTAAAACCCCAAACAGCAAGCAATGCAGGTGTAGAAGCACGGTGGCGAGGAAAAACTCCCTAGAAAGGCCAGAACCTAGGAAGAAACCTAGAGAGGAACCAGGCTCTGAGGGGTGGCCAGTCCTTATCTGGCTGTGCCGGGTGGAGATTATAACAGAACATGGCCAAGATGTTCAAATGTTCATAAATGACCAGCATGGTCAAATAATAATAATCACAGTAGTTGTTGAGGATGCAACAGGTCAGCACCTCAGGAGTAAATGTCAGTTGGCTTTTCATAGCCAAACATTGAGAGTATCTCTACCGCTCCTGCTGTCTCCTGCTGTCTTTATATGCATGAGGGAGGTGCTTACCAGGTGGCACCGTCTCTAGTGATAGTCTCTCCTGCAGGGACCACTGAGCCCTTGTCATAGCAGGGACAGTTGGTGGGGGCAACACACTGGCCAGCCTCGTCCATGTAGGTGCCCTCTGCACAGCCACAGCCGTCCACCGGAACAAACTTCACCTGGCAAGATTGGTCTGTCATGCTCAGTGAGCGGCAGGTGCGTCCACAGCTGGTCATGTTGTAGGTATAAACTGTTTGTCTGGGACAGGCTGCGAATTTATCTGAGAAAAGTCATTAGATATGAGTAGTATTAGCAAGATATTGATTTCCTTATATCTTTGTATTTGTACAGTTATTTCTTCAGATTATTTGTACTTAGTAACTACTGTTGTTGTTTCAGTAAAATCATTATATTCTAATCAATTTGCAGCACTCATTATAATGACACATTGCGAGAGCTCTCCATGGTGCCGTGCTGTCTACTCACTGCAGATAGTGTCTCTCCAGCCGCTGAGCTGGATACCCTCGGCAGCACAAGCGTGGACATAAGAGGAGACGGCAGCACACATGCAGTCCTCACTCTTCTCGCAGTTACAGCTGTCATACATGCAGTTCTGTTGGAAAAATAGTCAACATGTGTCAAGACTATAACCTCATCACATGAGAGTTTAATGATTTTACTTTGAGATAGTATCCTTCTTAACTAACTTACGGTTTTGTAGGTGTCAGGTCTTATTTCAGAATGGCAAGGCGAGAACACTCCTTTAGGATCTGATAACATGGAACACCAGTGCTGGGCGTATTTCTCTGTGAAAAAGACAATCATAATTTCAACATAAGCATATACCATCTTAGATAACTTTGTTATAATCATTCAACAAGTGATGAATCTGTAGGCTTAATAAATATGTACCATTTTCGATGCTCAAACTGCAGGGGTTTTCAAAGCTAGTCTTGACATCAGGGCAGCTGGCCATGGTCTTCCATGTGTTGGCAAAAGCTACAGCTGTGCCCTCCACCAATCCACTGATGACTCTGAAATCATCTGCCTGAACATTATTGTAGTTTCCGCAAAGGCCTGAGGAAAATAATTGAAGCCATATGATGCTATTAGATTTTTGTGAATAGAGATACCGAAGAAAAAGCTATGAAACTGATGGATGAATCTGAAGCATACCACAGGTTGTTCCTTTGTAGGATGAGATGGCAGTTATGTAGATCTGCATAACTGGTGAAAGCTGGATCTGAAGTTGAACTCCAAGAGTTGTCTGGATAACAATGTAGAATGAGGAGGGCTTGAAGATGGTCACTTCAGCTGCAATACATGAAATAAATAGATGGACATCATTAAGGCTTCATCTAGTGAATATAAATTTACATTTACATTTAACATTTAAGTCATTTAGCAGACGCTCTTATCCAGAGCGACTTACAAATTGGTGCATTCACCTTATGACATCCAGTGGAACAGTAGTGCATCTAAATCTTTTAAGGGGGTGAGAGGGATTACTTTATCCTATCCTAGGTATTCCTTAAAGAGGTGGGGTTTCAGGTGTCTCCGGAAGGTGGTGTATGATATGGAGCTCATACACTGATCCACACTACAATTGAATTTGGCATTACAATGGATTGTCTCACCTGTATAGAGCGGGAGCTGAGGAAGAATCTGATTTACAAGAACTCTTCCACTTGACTGGACTTGGATCACCTGTGAATTAGATAAGATAATATATTTTATTAAATTCTCATTTGTTTCCATACATAAACATTTTATGAGATTGCAAATATCCCAGCAATATTTGCCAAATCAGAGCAATATTAAATAAGGTTATTATGTGTTTAGACAAAAAAGTTTGAGGGACATTTATTTGCAAACCAGTATAATTATCTTAAAGAAGCAGTTTTGTTTGGAAATGAGTTGACAGGTCCTTGTATTATTTTCTCTGAAACATATTTGGGGAGTTGCCTTACGGTGGATCTGCTGGAGAGGGCTAGGGTAACAGCCCTCATACACGTCTCAGTGTCAGTCAACCCACACTTCGCAATGTCTCCCAGCACGGTGAATTCAGATCCATTGCATTTCTGAAAGAAAACCAGCATGAGTTTGAAGGCAAAAACAGGAAATGAGAGTGACTCACTTAAAGATTGACCCCTTTGGATACCTCTACGTCAACATATGGCTTGAGGAAAAGCTATTATACTGTAACTCACCTTTGCACTGAAAAGTTCTACTGAATGTTTTCTACTAGTTTCTACTTGCTTTGCTATACTGCACCACATGGACTGACCTTGGTCAGAATGTAAGAGCAGTCCCCATGGAAGGTGTAGGCTTTCCCATCATAGGTGTTGATGTGGGATCCTCCCTCCACAGAGCAGGTCCCAGGACAGTCCTTGTCCGTGCAGGCCCACTGACCACCAGCACAGGTGCTAAAGGGAACATTTACAGGCTCATCTCACAACTGCATTCACACAATATTTTAGAAATATTTACATGCATACAGTTTTAATAATCACACTGTGGAGTTTGACATGATTCATGAAAATGAGGCATGGGATATGTGATGTTTAAATCAGATGATGTACTTGGCCTACCATTCTTTACAGTTGCTGGTGTAAGATTCTCCAGATGTGTATACTTGTCCATTGTGGACACAGAGGCATTCACTCAATGGAATACAGCCACTGTTGCTGACATCATCAAAAACAGTACCTATTTGGTGAGAGATCAGGCAGAAATTTAAGTCAACATTCAGAAAGATTTTAGTTCCTGCCAGAAAAGTATTTGTTTAAGAGATTGCTAAAACTGCATTCAGTAAGGAGTGTTCTAATATTTACATTACACAGAGAACTGCACTGACTCCAGGAAGTAACTGAGAAAAACATCCATTATTTACTCCTTCCTTTGTCACCTTATTCAGATACTTTGCACATAAAAGGCATAATGGGTAAAGGTGTGGTGTTTTCATGATGTGCTTTAGGTTAACTTGTACAACAGAGTTGTAGTGGTGTGGGGGCTGTGCTTTGGCAAAGTGGGTGGGGTTATATCCTGCCTGTTTGGCCGTCTGGCAGTATCGTCGGGTGGGGCCACAATGTCTCCCGACCCCTCCTGTTTCAGACTCCAGTATTTATTATGCAGTAGTTTATGTGTCGGGGGCCTAGGGTCAGTGTGTTATATCTGGAGTATTTCTCCTGTCTTATCCAGTGTCCTGTGTGAATTTAAGTATGCTCTCTAATTATTTATTTCTTTCTCTCAGAGGACCTGAGCCCTAGGACCATGCCTCAGGACTATCTGGCCTAATGACTCCTTGCTGTCCCCAGTCCACCTGGCCGTGCTGCTGCTCCAGTTTCAACTGTTCTGCCTGCGGCTATGGAACCCTGACCTGTTCACCGGACATGCTACCTGTCCCAGACCTGCTGTTTACAACTCTCTCGAGACAGCAGGAGCAGTAGCGATACTCTGAATGATCGGATACAAAAAGCCAACTGACATTTACTCCTGAGTTGCTGACCTGTTGCAACCTCGACAACCACTGTGATTATTAATATTTGACCCTGCTGGTTATCTATGAGCATTTGAACATCTTGGCCATGTTCTGTTATAATCTCCACCCGGCACAGCCAGAAGAGGACTGGCCACCTCTCATAGCCTGCTTCCTCTATAGGTTTCTTCCTAGGTTCTGGCCTTTTTAGGGAGTTTTTCCTAGCCACCATGCTTCTATACCTGCATTGCTTCCTGTTTGGGGTTTTAGGTTGGGTTTCTGTACAGCACTTTGAGATATCAGCTAATGTAAGATACATTTGATTTGATTTGAACCTATGTGGTACCTAGAGGACAGAAGCAGCCGTCTGTACAGTGGTCTTCACACAACTGTCCGGCCTCTGGGTTGGAGCAGGTGTCAACACAGGGGCTTCCACACTCCTGGTACTCCATGTTGTAGGGGCATGTCTTATCTGAGAAAATAAACATTGTGATTAACAGTTTCCTTAAAATGTATTGTGAACATGATCATTTAGTGTTTGGTGGGCATGTTGGAGAGTATCTGCATACTTACAGCAGAACTGTTCAGTCCTCCATTGCTGGGGCTTCCCCCCTGCATGAACACACTGACGGGAGTACTCTGAGATGGTGTTGCACAGGCAGAAGGAGTTGGTGCTGTTATCACAGTGGCACAGGTCTGCAAGGCAGGTCTTGATGAAGGCGTCCATGTCCAAATAATTAGTGCAGCTACTGAAAGCTGCACTGGAGAACAGCTGCTGACAAAATTCCTACAAATAGAGACAAACCACAAAAGATTACTATATAGAAAACATTTGTTGGATCACATGGAATAATTGCTATTTCTAAATTCTATTAACATTGTTTTGTATTCTTCTTCTGTGGTGTGAAATGGAATACCTCATCTCCACAGCTCTCCACAGAAGTTAGCGTAGGCTCCTCACAGACTTCCAGAGGGCCATCCAGTTTCCAGAGGTTTCCATAGTCCGAGCTAGAGAGTTCCCCACCTGCAACAACACAGACATTGACAATTAGCTTTTCCACCTACAGTATGTAATGTAGTTACATTTCAATAGTTTGGTCAGATTTGTTTTTACCATTGATGATAAACTCGTTGTATGTTTGGACTTCATTGAAGTCACCACACAGTCCGCAGGTCTGGTTTCTGTACTTCTCGTTCATTTCAATCTGTAGAATGACCAAGCGCAAGGTGTTTGTCATCATGTTCAGCACCATTCACGTGTTCAGTCTGGGAAATCCTCCATGTTTATAACCTATCTTTTCGTTAGTCTTATATTAGAGAGTGACAGAAAATGTCATTCAAATCTACAAATATTTGCAAACACTTCATCAAATAAACATTGGAACATTAGCCTGTATGTGTATAGGGTATACATCTTCACATATCCTGTTAATTCATCCTCGTTCTTCAGGTAATTCTGCCTGTCAATGTTAATATTTTAGGAGGGGAGTAGACAGTGCTTCAACCAATAAGGTGCAGCCAAAAATAGG
Source organism: Oncorhynchus nerka (assembly GCF_034236695.1). Lineage (NCBI taxonomy): Eukaryota > Metazoa > Chordata > Actinopteri > Salmoniformes > Salmonidae > Oncorhynchus > Oncorhynchus nerka. Next base: position 74,768,788 of record NC_088422.1, read on the forward strand.
TGTCTCTCACTCACGATCAACTGCTGATCATTGCCAATGATGACAATGTTACGCTTTTTATCTAAAGAAAAATTTAACATTATTAACTAATCAACCATTGAAGAGGAAAATTAGAAATGCAGGTATTTTACCATTAGGGAGTCATCCTTGTTCCAAACAGCAACCAGCCCCAGTTTGGCTACGACCTTCACATTGGATGTAGTCTTCACGATGCTGACTCCAGACAAGCTGAACGGCAGGGTCACCCTTCAGGAGGAAGAAGATACTTAAAGGTCATCCTATGCATTATGATTATAAGTATTATTAATATACAGAATGTAGCACATAAAATCCCCAAGAGAGGTGCTTGCAGAATGGCGAATCAGTCAAATGACAGGGAAACTCACGTCTGGCCATTGACCACAACACCACCCTTGGAAAGCTCCACCACTACACCATCCAGCTTCATGGTGATCTTGCTAATGGTGGGCTGGTTGTCCACCACCTGCCGCCTCATCTGGATGTTGAAAGCCTCATAGCCGCTCTTACACAGTGAGGTCACAACATGGTTGCAGGTGGAGGGGAGCTGGAAAAAGTCCCCGTCGAAGGTCTTGAAATGGTAGTTACCCCATGTGCTGCAGACCTGGTCATTGTGTGAGGAATTCACTCCTGAGGGACAAGGAATACAAATGTCAGTTCCATCTTAGCGTATTGATGGATACCCAGTCATTTATTCGGTGTGCATTCGGTCAGAGATTTACCTGAAAGTGTGGGTATCGTTGTGATCATTGTCGGGATGATTGTTACACTTGTGGTGGGGTCCACTGAAAAAAAAGCAATTCATGAGTATTTTACAATATTATATGAACATTCCGGATGGAATTCAATCATTGCAGATTTAGATTGTTGCACTGCTCTTTTAGAAGTGTATTTGATTTGCACAGCAGTATGTCCAGACGAAGGGACATTTGAAGCATGATGTGACCCATTCAATATTTACGGCGAACCTAAGGCTCCATTCAATCCGTATCGCCGAAGTTCAGTGCTATCGTGCAATTTAATTTTAAAGGGAATGTTCCTGCATTTGCAGAGTCTTCTGTGCCTGAACCACAGTACTTTGAAGCTCTATGAATTGCATAGGTGTGGTCAAAGCCTTTGGACAGCTCAGCCCTGGCTGACAGGTCATCCGACAAATAAAACGAACCTGAAGCTTCCTTAATCAAGTGTCATCTGCTTTGTAAACTAAACACATTGAATTCCGATGACTGTTCAGTTCCTCCTTTACATATTTAGGCATCAGATGTTTTCTGTCAGTATTATTGGAGTAATATCAGACATTTGACATACTTACCACAACTGTTATTTTAAAGATATACACTTGAGTTTTGTCTGTATTCTGTTGTTGTTTTTGTTCCTGATCAAAAAAGAATAATCTAAAGTACCAACACACACCCAGTGGGTGGAGTGCTTAATGTATTTATAACACTATAAACTATGCTGCAACCACTCATGATAACAATCACTAATGATACCGATTTCTAAAAGGTTATAGAATTTTCACCACAAATGTGTAACATTTTCAAATTTAGACAGAAACAATCTCATAAACAATTTCATGCACTGAGGCTAGGAAACACTGTCACCACCGATAAATACGTGATAATTGAGAATTTCAAGAAGCATTTTTCTACAGCTAGCCATGCTTTCCACCTGGGTACCACTACCTCGGTCAACAGCCCTGCACCCTTCAATGCAACTTGCCCAAGCCTCCATCATTTCTCCTTCCCCCAAATCCAGATAGCTGATGTTCTGAAAGAGCTGCAAAATCTGGACCCCTACAAATCAGCAGGGCTAGACAATCTGGACCCTCTCTTCCTAAAATTATCAGCCAAAATTGTTGCAATCCCTATTACTATTTCGTTCAACCTGTCTTTCGTATTGTCTGAGATCCCCAAAGATTGGAAAGCTGCCGCGGTCATCCCCCTCTTCAAAGGCACTCTATGGAGGTGTTACAGGGCTCAATCCTCGGGCCGACTCTTTTCTCTGTATACATCAATGATGTCGCTCTTGCTGCTGGTGATTCTCTGATCCACCTCTACGCAGACGACACCATTCGGTATACTTCTGGCCCTTCTTTGGACACTGTGTTAACTAACCTCCAGACGAGCTTCAATGCCATACAAATCTCTTTCCGTGGCCTCCAACTGCTCTTAAATGCAAGCAAAACTAAATGCATGCCTTTCAACCGATCGCAGCCCACACCTACCCACCCGTCCAGCATCACTACTCTGGATGATTCTGACTTAGAATATGTGGACAACTACAAATACCTAGGTGTCTGGTTAGACTGTAAATTCTCCTTCCAGACTCACATTAAGCATCTTCAATCCAAAATTCAATCTAGAATAGGTTTCCAATTTCGCAACAAAGCATCCTTCACTCATGCTGACAAACATACCCTTGTAAAACTGACTATCCTACCAATCCTTGACTTCGGCGATGTCATTTACAAAATAGCCTCCAACACTCTCCTCAGCAAATTGGATGCAGACTATCACAGTGCAATCTATTCTGTCACCAAAGCCCCATATACTACCCACAACTGCGACCTGTATGCTCTCGTTGGCTGGCCCTCGCTTCATATCCATCGCCAAACCCACTGGCTCCAGGTCATCTATAAGTCGTTGCTAGGTAAAGTCCCGTCTTATCTCAGCTCACTGGTCACCATAGCAGCACCCACCCGCAGCACGTGCTCCAGCAGGTATATCTCACCGGTCACCCCCAAAGCCAATTCTTCCTTCGGCCGCCTTTACCTCCAGTTCTCTGCTGCCAATGACTGGAACAAACTGCCAAAATCACCGAAGCTGGAGACTCATATCTCCCTCACTAGCTTTAAGCACCAGCTGTCAGAGCAGCTCACAGATCACTGTGAGCACCTGTACATAGCCAATCTGTAAATAGCCCATCCAACTACCTCATCACCATATTGTTATTTATTTTATATATTTTGCTCCTTTGCACCCCAGTACCACTACTTACACACTCATCTATCACCCCAGTGTTTAATTTGCCATACTGTAATAATTTGGCCACTATGTCCTATTTATTGCCTCACCCCCTTATCCTACCTCATTTGCACACACTGTATATAGACTTTCTCTATTGTATTATTGACTGTATGTTTGTTTTTTCCCTGTGTAACTCTATGTTGTTGTTTGTGTCGCACTGCTTTGCTCTCTCTTGGCCAGGTCTCAGTTGTAAATGAAAACTTGTTCTCAACTAGCCTACCTGGTTAAATAAAGGTGAAAATATATATATTTTTAAATAAACAAATGTGTATAAGGAATAGAACTAGGATGAAAACTTAAATGAATAATGTAATCATATGATCGTAGGAAATGTGTATGCTGCCCTAAAGCAGAAAAAAGGAAAACCGTTATTACTATTTTGAGTAAAAAATGTAATGTAATCACTTTTCTGTGTGTTAGTACATTTCTGAATAGCTAATACATTATTTTTGATAATGAGATTTGACATTAAATACATATAAATATATATATATATATATATATATATATATATATATATAGAGAGAGAGAGAGAGAGAAAATCTGAAAGTCACCTTTCCCTTCAGATTTAGGCTAATGAATGAATATTCTACCAACCTGTTTGTGTTGATTTGATCAGTAGTACCAGGCATATCAGCCTCCATATCGGTGTATCCTTGGTTGTCCCCATGGTGATCCTGTGGGTAGTGAACAGGTCCTGCACAGGTGATATGAGAGAGGTGCTTAGGATGGATCTGGTTTTTATAACCACCTGTATTTGAGGAGGGACCTTAAAGGTTAACACAAAGGTGGGGCCACAGGTTAAACATGACTCAATGATGACTTTAAGACTTGAATGTTCTGTCTTATGAGGTTTTTGAGTACATTAAGCATGGACATTTTCATACAGATTTAGCTATTTTCATTAAGTATTCTATTATTGGGATTAGTTGTGTACCCATATTGTTACTATAAACTCAGGGGGTTCATAATGTCCTTTATAATAGACCTACTGTAACGGTTTTCGTTGGTGGAAGAAGGTGAGGACCAAAGCGCAGCGTGGTGAGTGTTGATGATTATTTAATAGAACAGAACACTGAATGACAAAAACAACAAGAGACCGAAATGAAACCAAAACAGTTCTGTCTGGTACAGACACAAAACAGAAAACACCCACAACCAAAAATGGGGAAAACAGGCTACCTAAGTATGATTCTCAGTCAGAGACAACGAACGACACCTGCCTCTGATTGAGAACCATACTAGGCCAAACACATAAATATAATAACATAGGAAAAGGACATAGACTACCCACCCCAACTCATGCCCTGAACAACCTAACACAAAGACATAAAAAAGAAACTGAGGTCATAACGTGACCCCTACACACCTATATTGCACAAGAGAAGTTACTTAATAGTCTTATGTGATTCCTTTTTTACAGGGAGAGGTGCCTTCCTTCCTCATTCAGTATCTATTCACCTCAGGCAGCATCTCCTCTCCAGTGGTTTAAGCATTTGGTATTGTATTAGGATCCCCATTATCCCGAAAGCAGCAGATACTCCTCATGGGGTCCACAATACAATACATGCTTTTTATTTATGTAATGTAGATTTTAATGTATAATTACAGATACATTCATCATAAGTAGTGAGATTTGATAGAACAAAAAGGTGCATCTCCATGGCCATCCCAAACTCTGGCAATGTATAACAGATGAATAATACATTAATCCACTTTATTGGCTCAGTATCTTGAGCACACATTGTCGAAATGCAAACATTTGTCTCTCTGCTGTTGCTCAAAGGAGTAATCCAACAAATTGTATTCATAGTTGGTATTCATAGGCTGGTGTGACTCACCACGCTGATCCAGGAACTGCATCCTGATAAAAAAATTACAAATAATTGGCACACTGATGTGAAGAAATTCACAACTATTATAATGTTAATCACTTCAGATTTCTTATATGGCCAATAAGTCTATGAATAGTATCAACCTACTCTTTTTGTTTTAAAAATGCTAATTCAACAGGACTGACTAGTTGGGAGTATGTGCTACAAACCCCCTATGCTGTTGCAAAATTAACATGTGTTTAGTTGCATATCTACGTTTTCCAAATTTATGGTTGATAATGTAACATTCATTTTCTTGTCAAACCATCCCTGTTCAATTGGTGGTTGTCATTTTAAGGCTTATGGTTATTAAGTTTAGACACACTAAGCATACATTTAAGCCTAAACATCTTGGAAATATGCTCCATTTTCTTTTACTAAACATTAAAATCACACTAATCGACCAAAAAGTAAACATTTTACTAAAAACCCATTAAAGAAGTTTGCTCTACCTGTATGCCTGCAACGGAGATGCAGGGAGTCTGGAAGCAGGTGCAGTTGGTGAGTTTAATAATAACGTACATGGCGCGATATAAACCAAAAGCAGTGTCTGGACAAGAAAACAGAACCAATACTGCATGATGAGTGAGGCTACAGAGTGCTAGATAAAGGGGAAGTAGTCAAGATAGTGATGAAGTTCAGGTGTGCATAATGATGAGGCGCAGGTGTGCGTAATGGTTCCCAGGACCAGTGGTCCAGGGGGATGCCGGCCAGGGGGACGGCCCCAAGGGCAAGGAGCAGGCTGGTCCGGGCGGCGAAGGTGGAAATCTCGGGATCTAGAATATCGTCCACCAGGACCCAACACCGCTCCTCTGGACCGTACCCCTCCCAGTCCACCAGATACTGGAGCCGGCCCCCATGATGTCAGGAATCCAGGAGGGATCTGATGGCACAGGCAGGGCTCCCCTCGATGTCCAGGGGAGGTGGAGGGGTGTCATGGGGGACGACATCAGCCAAGGGACCAGAAACCAACGGCCTGAGGGAAACATGAAAAAGGATGAGATCTGGTAGTTAGTGAGGAGCTGTAACCTATATGTCACCTTGTTGAGAACCTTAAACAACACAACCTGGGGGCTCAGCTTCATACAGGGCAGGTGAAGTGGGAGGTTCCTGGTGGAGAGCCAGACGCGAACACGGGAGCCTCAATGCAATGGTGATCCGCCTGCTCCTTTTGGCGGCGAATAGCGTGCTGGAGCCTCACCTGGGCATCATTCCAAACCTCCTCCGTGCGCCTGAACCCTCATCTACTGCAGGAGCTTTGATCTGGGTCGGGGTCCACGGAGCCAGAGCTGGCTGGTATCCCAGAACACATTGGAAGGCAGTCGGCCCGGTGGAGGAGTGAGGCGATGAATTGTGGGCGTATTCTGCCCAGGAAAGGAATTGGGCCCACACCCCCTGCCGGTCCTGGCAGTGACTCCTCAGGAACCTCCCCAGCTCTTGGTTCATCCTCTCCACCTGCCTGTTAGACTAAGAAGTAAGGCTGACGATGACCCCCAGCTTCTCCGGAAGATCAGTGCTTGAAGACCTCCTGGAACAGTGCTTCAGCAACCTGGAGAGTGGCAGGGAGACCAGAGAGAGGGATAAAACAGCAGGATTTAGAGAATCTGTCCACAACCACCAAAATGGTGGTGAAACAATCAGAGGGTATATCAGTGACAAAAATCAGTAGACAGATGAGACCATGTACACTGAGGCACGGGAAGGGGAAGGGGTTTCCCTGCTGGAGCGTGCCAAGGAGATTTAGTTTGGGCACATACGGAACAGGAGTTGACATTGCGAGTGATGGCCTGCGCCAAGGTGGGCCACCAGTAGTTTCCAGAGATTGCTGGACATCCAGGTATCACCTGCACTATTCAACGACAGCTGTGCATGCCCAGGTCCACAGCCAATCCATTATCCCCGTGGGAACAAAGGTGTGCTCAGGAGGATAGGTAGCAGGTGCGGGTTCCCTTTCGAGGGCCTGGCGAATGTCCACATCTATGTCCCAGAGCATGGGGCATATGACTCAAGTGGGTGGAATTATGGGTGCACTCAGGACAGGACCCTCTCCCGAATTGAAGAGACGGGACAGGGCATTGATGTTCTTTGAAGCTGGGCAATATGTCAGAGTGAAGTTGACTCTAGTGAAGGGCCCACCTTGCTTGGCACGGATTCAGCCGCCTCGCTGTCCGTGTGTACTCAAGGTTCTGATGGTCAGTGAGGATGAGAAACTCTTGGCGCCCTCCAGCCAGTGTCTCCACTCCTCTAATGCCAACTTCACCGTCATGTGGTCCCGATCTCCAACATCATAGTTTCTCTTTGCAAGAGGCAGTTTCTTTGAGTAAAACACACATGGATAGAATTTCTGTGGATTACCTTGTCATTGGGACAGGACAGCCCCCACATCCCCTTCTGAAGCATCCACCTCCACCACGAAGGTAAGGGAAGACCCCCATGAAAGGGACAAAAATGAATGGCAACTTATTGGCATTGGGCAAACCATATACAAAACTCACAAATACCACTCAAATGGACGGCAAGCGGAACATGGCAAATGCCAAGTGCCATCTTGTGGGCCGAGGCGGTTTTAATGCACCTAGTCTTGTGATTCTGGGACTTTTCTAAATGTTGTCATTTTCACAACGTTCAAAATGAAAAGTTATTGCAAATGGAAGAGGCGGTTTCTCGGCTTGAGAACCTTCTAGAGCCACATAACTCACTGTGCACTACCGATTTAAGCTCTAGAACAGGTTTCTAAAGTTTCAAAGCTCTTGGTCTGACGGATCTTTGATGGTGCGTACGTTGGTATCTATTGCAGGCTTAGTGTGTCTGTAAGCCCCACACTGTGTAACCCCATCCTGGCTGTGTGTGTGTGTGTTTTTTCTTGGACATCTGATGGGAGAAATAACTGATTTACAGTTCATGATGTTTTGGAAAGATGTGACCTTTTTAACCATTCGAAACAGCCCCTATGACCCCAATTTAAGGCACTGCCAGTTGTCACAGGAAGCTGGAGGTAAACACATATCGTCATTGGGGTAGGCTTTTATAGAATCCTGAGTTTCAAGTCTTTACGTTAAGAACTGACTGGTTTATAGAGGGTTGAATGCAGTGTTTTCCCTAACTGCAGATTGTGAAATCAAAACCAATTTTAGGGTGAATTTAACCACTTTCGGGTTGCTCCAGGAAACTTAGACTCAACACAGGTAATCCTCATAGTGGCCTGATGGATTGTCATTGAAGACAGTTTGATATGGCAATCATAACCCACATAGGCTTCAGGTTGAAGTTAAGGGAGCAGGCAATGTATTCCTATGGGGAGAGATGTCATTGTAAACTGTTAGATGAAAACATCCTGTTTTCACTGTTAAGGGTTCATTCCACACGTTCAAGGTATGCACAGATCGGGAGGACCTTAGGAACGTTCCTGTGGTTGAATTGTGTTTCTAAACTTAACGGTTCTACCACTGTCACCCAAAAGCACCTCAAAATTAGGCCAGGCTTAATTTTGGGCCTACTTTTTTTGCACGGTCGCTGCGGTCAAACCGTGCGAGCTATGGTCAAGTGGGGCATCTCGTTGAACTCGACACAGCCTAGAGACTATGGTGATGCCATTGTAGGCTCTGTGTGTCTTTAATCCCCACACTGTCACTCCAGTGGAGCAAGGGTCTTGGAGAAAACCTCCCGCGGGTCTTGATATACCTACGGGATGTTGGGCTGAAGGGTAACCACAGGACTCTTGACCGACGTGGAACCACAGGGGACGGGAAAGTAGGTCATCCGGCATTCAGGTGCCCAGTCTATGATAGTCATCCTCGACCATGATATGGTGGGGTCATGATATTGGAGCCATGGGAGGCTGAGGATGGGTGCACTGATGATAAGAAAGGAAAGGTTTTCTTGATGTAGGGACTCCATGGTAAGGGTGAGTGGTGCTGTGATGTGTGTGATAGTCCCGGATCCCAGTGGTCCACTATCCAGCACTTGAATCGGAAAAGGAGAGAAAAGGTGATGTTCAGGGAGGAGGCAAGGACCGGAGTCCAATAGAGCTGTAGAAACAACACGAGGGACAGGTAGCCAGTGAAATTGATACTAGAAAGGGTTTGGCAGAAAGTGATGGAATACTCACGCCTAACCCAGGAGTTGGATGATCATGGGGCTGTCCCTCTGCTCTCGTGAACCCTGGGTTGGAACATATCAAACGCCATTGAAGCTGGTGCCCATCCTGACCGCAATAGGGACAGAGCCAAAGCTGTCTCCGACACCGTCACTCAGCTGTGGGGAGGTGTGTGGCCCCTACCTCCATTGGTTCAGGCTCTGACTCAGTGGTCAACGGAGGAAGGAGAGAGGCGATAGAGGTGCCGACGCTCCGAAAAGGAGGTTATCCAGACGGATAGCCATCGCGATGCGTGCATCCAAGGAGAGGGTGTCGTCTTGGCATGCCAACTCCATCTGGACCTCTTCGCCCAGTCCTCTCCTCCCCCTCTACCCTCCAGTGGATGATCGAAGAAACTTCTGAACAGAGCCATGAACCTCTCAGAGGAACCCAGCTCCTTCTCTCCCAGACGGCCGTAGCCCACTCCAATGCCCGTCCGGTCAGCAGGGAAATAACCATGGCAACCTTGGACCTCTCAGCGGTGAGGGCTTCCATCTGACGGACGATATAGAGGGAGCACTGGAATTGAAAGCCACAGGCTTTAGATGGAGTCCTGTCATATTTGTCTGGGAGGAACAATCAAGAGTCTGTGACCTGGGCGGGGGCACTGGATAGGCTGGGGTACTGGCTCGCTGGGTCGACTCATGGTAGATAATCCTACTCTAGTTGGAGGTGACGCCCCTCTGGTAATGCCAAGGCGTTGAAGAATGCGGAGGACCTCATCCATAGCCGTCCCCAGTGTCGCCATCTGGTCGTGGTGTTGGCGAAGTAGGTGTCCCTGTTCACCGACCATCTGGGAGATGTCTTGATTACCTGCTGCTTCCATTTGCTGAGGTAGTATTCTGTAATGGAGATGCAGGGAGTCTGGAAGCAGGTGCAATTGGTGAGTTTAATAATAACGTACATGGCGCGATATAAACCAAAAGCAGTGTCTGGACAAGAAAACAGAACCAATACTGCGTGATGTGAGGCTACAGAGTGCTAGATAAAGGGGAAGTAATTAAGGTAGTGATGAAGTCCAGGTGTGCATAATGATGGTTGCCAGGTGTGCGTAATGATGGGTTGCCAAGACCGGTGGTTAGTAAACCGGCGATGTCGAGCGCCAGAGCGGGAGAAGGGGTGACAATGCCTATCCATATTTAATTTTACATTGACACTAATTTATTTGACCAACATTGTACAGGTAACTGACAAAATAAGGGAAACACTTGAGTAATTGAGGGACACAAAGTATATTGAAAGCAGGTGCTTCCAAACAGGTGTGATTCCTAAGTTAATTAAGCAATTAACATTCCACCTTGCTTACGGTCATGTGTGTATGTGTGTGTGTGTGTGTCAGTCAACAGATCTCAACCCAATTGAACACGTGTGGGAGATTCTAGAGTGGAGCCTGAGACAGTGCTTTCCACCACCATCAACAAAACACCAAATTATGGAATTTGGCATGATATACATGTTGTTGCGTCCCTCCAATAAAGTTCCAGACACTTGTAGAATCTATGCAAGGTGCATTGAACCGGTTCTGGCAGCTCATGGTGGCCCAATGCCCTATTAAGACACTTTATGTTGGTGTTTCCTTCACTTTAGCAGTTCAGTGTTCAAAGCAAGCAAAATACTACTTGGTTTTCCTGTGATGAATGTAACACATGACATGAAATATTGTACCGTCAGTTGATCAACATCTGTTGAAGAATTGCCTTTTTTTATTAAATCAATCATCTAACTTGCCTAGGTTTTTTTTGACCCATTGCTGACAGAGCCGACCTATGTGTGACATGATCATATCTGCATATGATTATGTCTACATTAATCTGCTATAGGGTTGAATCTGTTGCATGTTTGCAGGTTAATACGTTTCGTATTTGACCCATCTTTACATTGGACAATGGGATATTCATAGTGGTCAATCTGGAATTCAGACAGAGCTCAAACCTCATTAATCCAAATTGTATTACAATGTACTGATTTATGACTGATAATTGGCCCATCCTTTAAATGTCTTTCACACCGCCTAGGCTATGTCATATGCCCTTGTGTCTACACCCCAGGTGGTTTCTTCCCTAACAAAGCCTTCACTGAATAGCCCATCCATCCTTCCCCACCCATCCCCACCTAGGTTTTGCCAGAGGCTGTGTGCGGCTCCACCTTACCCAAAGGCTTCAACAATGTTTGATGATTTTAGCAGCTCTGGGTTGCGTATTTGACTGCTCTATCGTCACAGCTATACTTGGTTTATGTATAGAACCATTATTACACAAGCTCTGGGTAAATAGACTGAGGTTGAGAGTAAACTCAATTCAGCATACAGAATTAATATTATACAGCGCAAGTTGATGAGCACTTTGAATAACTCAAACAAACTGTGATGATTTATGGGTGACAGCTTAATGTTAAGTGTAACTAAAGGTTAGATTGAGGTAGGTTGATACAGGAACCTTTATGTAAAAGTAAGTGTAATATTAAAACATGTTGAATAAAGTGGGAGAAATGACTCAGGATTAACTATCCAGGGTGGAGCACACAGTTAAGCAACATATGTTTACTGTTTATTGGCTATATAGGCTAGTAAAGAGAAGTTCCCAAACAACACTACTGTATGTTTACAAAATAGAAAAAATACATTATCTTATTTATTTGACCATTATATTATTTCATGGGTATGTTACTGTCCCTGGTCTAATTATGTCACACATATAACCTACTTTCTGTGAGCTCAGAGTTCCTTTTTGATGACTTGGCAGCAAGTCTACAGTGCCTGGAGCTGGGTAAAACTAATAAAGAGTCCTAGTATTACGGCCTTTGGGCAATGGGGTCCCTACTAAATTGACCCTACCTGTTCTACTGCTTACTTTTAATCTCACAGGAATGTTGTTTACCTTCTTAGGTGGGACTTTCAATGTTGATTCAGCGTCAATACAATTATTGATCTAATTACAAATTAAATGTATATCTAATCCACCGTGACCCTATGGCACCTCAAGGCATAACCTTCTAAATATCTGTCATGTCCTGTCCATGACTTTGATTGAAATCGATGTTATGTTTGTCAAGTGCCTTGACTGGGGTGGTCTATTGAAGGGCCCATTATTCCATAATCCATCATTCTGTTTCAGGTAAGGGATTTCATGAAACTGTAGAGAGTACTTCTCATTTAAGATAATTTGCCAGATAGTTATTGTAACTCACGGGTAGGCAATCTTCTGGATGGAAGTCAGGGCACACAGTCTTAGCCTCAATTGGGATGAGTTGGCCCATAATCTTTACGCACTCAAACTTGAGACACTTGTCTCCAGATGGTATCCAGACGGAACCAGGTTGTTGAGGTGAGAATATGAAAGATATCAGCAGGAGATTCTTCAAATGATGTAAGATAAGATATACTATATCATTGCTAAGATAGTGATTTTGCATAACACTTTATTACTACAGTAAAATTAAATGTTGGTGTTTTTAAACAATCGAATGAAATAGGACTGATAAATTGTATATACAATTTGGGAGATAAATAATGCTGCCTGATGCTATTTTACCTGAATAGTGTGTGTGGTATTATCTGGCAGCATAACCACACAGCTTGTCTGTACACACTTCCCACAACACTGCCCAGGAACGGCTTGATGATCAAAGCCCTGAAAGGAAGAAGACAGACCAGAGAGGAGAAAACCTTTATGATCTCTGTTATACCAATGTGTGATCCTGGTAACTCAAAAGTAATTACACGTATTCAGTAGTTGCCCAATAGTGGACACATAGGAATCAGGCTTATTACAATATTTTGAAATTGCTAAGAACTCATCAAATATTAGACTAAGTTGGTTAAATTACGTATGAGGCTAAAGTGTGTAGATGTGTCAATAGAGATCACATACCTGCTGGCAGTGAGTGTCACATTCAGTAGGTTGACACTCAATGATATGTAGATGGCTTTGGGCATCCACCCTGTCACCACACACACAATTCTTACACTTGTCCCCAGGAACATGGGCACCAGGCTGGAATGAGAAAATGCAATATTTCAATGGAAAATGTATAAATTGATTTTTTTTGTTGTTTAATATCTAATCTAATACATGTATAACCTCATAAAAGGATTGCAAAAAAAATATTGTTGGCACCTAGATAAATGCCTATAATTGTTTAATGTAGGGTTTAAATTGTTTTAGTTTGACTTCATTTTTTATTAATTTATGCAAGTAAAATAACATTGTCCTCTTATCATAAGTTAAGTTCAAAATTGGTGATAGTGTAGAAGTGGTGGTACTGGCAAAAATGAGCATCGCATAGAATGCATTCTCACCTGTATTCAGTGTTGTTAAACACACAGACATCCTTTGGCACTGTGGGGCAAAGAACATGGATAATCATTCAATACTGCAACTAACATGTTGGGATTTCTAGGATATGCACACACACATTACACATACATGCACACACACACATTACACATACATGCACACACACACATTACACATACATGCACACTCAAGAACATGCAAACTCATACTCACTGCATTGATACGTTGGGCAGCAGACTCCCATAGTTGCCTCTGTCTCGAATCCGACTGGACAAGTTATCTTGGAAGTAGAGCATCGTGTGACATCACACTCTGTTTGGAAAGAAACAACTATTGTTTAAAAAAGTGGCCACATTGGTTGGATATGTTAGGTAGTCACCAAAAATATAAATGTTTTTACAGAGTTGTTCCAAAGCCCCCATAAAGAGCATATTATCCAAAGAAGTCACTCACCGCATTTGTCCTTTTGACAACAGTCAACGGTTTCTAGGACCTTAACTTGGCCCTCCTGATCACAGGTGAGAGGAGGCTGATGTTGGCATGCCACCGGCTGGCACTGGATTTCCAGACTGTATGGGTCACATACACAATCCTGGCAGTTGCTCACCCAGGTCTCATTAGCCTGCAATGAGGAATATTTTAAGCACATCAAGGTTTGTATGGACACTACCAGTACAAAGTTCAATCATTCAGTGTGTGGAATCATAAATTACTGAAGCACTTTGAGGTTCTAAGAAAAGCGCTATAGAAATGTAATAAATTAATATTATAATTATTTTTACTATTGCATACCTTATTATACATGATTGTCAAAAGTGAACTACCCACATGATGTGACTACCCACAATATGAGTATGTCATTAACTAATAGTTTCTCTTCCCTGCTAAAACCTGTGAGAGAAATTCTATCAATGTTACCTGTTTTCATTCTCCATTTGGCAAAGGGCAAATATCTGATGAACCAAAGAGAGAAAAATACATTCAAAAACGAAGTCATTGAAGTACATTCCACTACTTAGTTTTGATAATGTACTGTATGTACCGGAAGCACTTGATAAAATCTATATAAATCAATATAAACCAAAACCCACACCACTGACGTATCTGTGAAAAATGCTGTGGTAAAACGTTTATTTTTATTTTTTTATTTTTACAAAAAGCTAAACCAGCTTTCAAAAGACAACTACAGTAGCAACTAACAATTAACACTTTGTGCTTCCCAAAGTGAAGGCCGGCAGGATGTAGCTACTATCACAGCACAATACTGTAAGTCCCCACACCCTCAATATACAATGCTGTTATTTGACCATTCTTACCACAGCTGGGGATACAGTAGTTTGAGCTGGAACTCATCAAAGTGGTACCAGGAGGGCAATAGCATCCCTCCAATTGTATATCTCCCATGACGCTGAACTCATTTTGAGTCTGGATGAATTTGAAATTGTATCTGCAGAGATATTCAAAAAAAAGTTTCAATAGCTGAGAGACTTTTCCTAGTCGTTATACCCATCCACTGAACAACAACAGCATTATACATACCAGGCATTACAGGTTGGTTCAACTTGTGGACCGCAGGCATTATAAACCTTGGGTTTCTCGCATGTGAAGTCTGTAGCAGGTGAGATAAAAAGGTTAATTACCAATAAGCTACATCATGGAGAGGTTGTCTGAGCTTTATAGTCTTGAGGAGTGACCTACTTACCACATTGCCCATTTGTATAATTTCTCCACTCAATACAGACTCCTGCATGTGCACATGCATCAGCCGACATAATCGTCCGAGGTGGTTTCAACAGGCTTTTCCGTTGCGACATCGCCAAAGATCCATCTGCTGGCCAAGGACCGCGAGCTTTCTGAATCGCTGTGTCTCCAGCTCACCTAGCGTACCAGAGCACCTGTAGCATACTCCTGAGCTACAATTACCCGGGCCCACGACCGGTCTGTCGATGTCACCGCATGAAGAGGAATAAACAGACTCACCCCATCGCGACGTCCCCCAAAGGTTAACTCTCTAGCCCTCGCTATCTCCCTGCTTGCTAATTCGGCCTGCTAACGGCTAGCTTGTCAAGCTCCGGTCCGCTAACTGCTACCTTGTCTAGCCCGGGCCTACGAACTGTTAGCTTGTTAGCACAGGCCTGCTAACCGTCTGAACCACCGCGTCCCAATTACTCTCTGAACCCATTTACTTTCTATCTCTTTTTGATTTTTAATTTGTTTATACCTTCCGGAAACCTGCCTCACCCAATGTGATACGGAATCGCTATTACTTTTAATTTTATTTTTATGACACACTCAAGAACCTCCAGACGCTAACCAGCTAACTAGCTACAAGCTATTTAGTCATTGTTAGTTTTTTAAAAACCTGGATAACACTCGCCAGCCCAGCTTCCCTGCCCATCCACCGCTGCCCCCTGGACACTGATCTCTTGGCTACATAGCTGACGACGCTGGACTGTCCATTAATCACGGTACTCCATTCTGCTTGTTTGTTTTACCTGTCGGCCCCGTTGCCTAGTCAACGCCATTTTACCTGCTGTTTGTTGTGCTAGCTGATTAGCCTCGCCTACTGTTTTTAGCTAGCTTTCCAAATTCAACACCTGTGATTACTGTATGCCTCGCTGTATGTCTCTCTCAGATGTCAATATGCCTTGTATACTGTTGTTCAGGTTAGTTATCATTGTTTTAGTTCACAATGGAGCCCCTAGATCCACTCTGCATACCCCTGTTACCTCCTTTGTCCCACCTCCCACACATGCGGTGACCTCACCCATTACAACCAGCATGTCCAGAGATACAACCTCTCTCATCATCACCCAGTGCCTGGGCTTACCTCCGCTGTACCTGCACCCCACCATACCCCTGTCTGCGCATTATGCCCTGAATATATTCTACCATGCCCAGAAACCTGCTCCTCTTATCCTCTGCCCCCAACGCTCTAGGCGACCAGTTTTGATAGCCTTTAGCCGCACCCTCATACTACTCATTCTCTGTTCCGCGGGTGATGTGGAGGTAAACCCAGGCCCTGCATGTCCCCAGGTACCCTCATTTGTTGACTTCTGTGATCAAAAAAGCCTTGGTTTTATGCATGTCAACATCAGAAGCCTCCTCCCTAAGTTTGTTTTACTCACTGCTTTAGCACACTCTGCTAACCCTGATGTCCTTGCCGTGTCTGAATCCTGGCTCAGGAAGGCCACCAAAAATTCAGAGATTTCCATACCCAACTATAACATCTTCCGTCAAGATAGAACTGCCAAAGGGGGCGGAGTTGCAGTCTACTGCAGAGATAGCCTGCAAAGTAATGTCATACTTTCCAGGTCCATACCCAAACAGTTCGAACTACTAATTTTGAAAATGACTTTCTCCAGAAATAAGTCTCTCACTGTTGCCGCCTGCTACCGACCACCCTCAGCGCCCAGCTGTGCCCTGGACACCATTTGTGAATTGATCGCCCCCCATCTAGCTTCAGAGTTTGTTCTGTTAGGTGACCTAAACTGGGATATGCTTAACACCCCGGCAGTCCTACAATGTAAGCTAGATGCCCTCAATCTCACTCAAATCATCAAGGAACCCACCAGGTACAACCCTAACTCTGTAAACAAGGGCACCCTCATAGACGTCATCCTGACCAACTGGCCCTCCAAATACACCTCCGCTGTCTTCAACCAGGATCTCAGCGATCACTGCCTCATTGCCTGTATCCGCCACGGAGCCGCAGTCAAACGACCACCCTCATCACTGTCAAACGCTCCCTAAAACACTTCTGTGAGCAGGCCTTTCTAATCGACCTGGCCCGGGTATCCTGGAAGGACATTGACCTCATCCCGTCAGTTGAGGATGCCTGGTCATTCTTTAAAAGTAACTTCCTCACCATTTTAGATAAGCATGCTCCGTTCAAAAATGCAGAACCAAGAACAGATACAGCCCTTGGTTCACTCCAGACCTGACTGCCCTCGACCAGCACAAAAACATCCTGTGGCGGACTGCAATAGCATCGAATAGCCCCGTGATATGCAACTGTTCAGGGAAGTCAGGAACCAATACACGCAGTCAGTCAGGAAAGCTAAGACCAGCTTCTTCAGGCAGAAGTTTGCATCCTGTAGCTCCAACTCCAAAAAGTTCTGGGACACTGTGAAGTCCATGGAGAACAAGAGCACCTCCTCCCAGCTGCCCACTGCACTGAGGCTAGGTAACACGGTCTCCACCGATAAATCCATGATTATCGAAAACTTCAATAAGCACTTCTCAACGGCTGGCCATGCCTTCCGCCTGGCTACTCCAACCTCGGCCAACAGCTCCGCCCCCCCCGCAGCTCCTCGCCCAAGCCTCTCCAGGTTCTCCTTTACCCAAATCCAGATAGCAGATGTTCTGAAAGAGCTGCAAAACCTGGACCCGTACAAATCAGCTGGGCTTGACAATCTGGACCCTCTATTTCTGAAACTATCTGCCGCCATTGTCGCAACCCCTATTACCAGCCTGTTCAACCTCTCTTTCAAATCGTCTGAGATCCCCAAGGATTGGAAATCTGCCGCAGTCATCCCCCTCTTCAAAGGGGGAGACACCCTGGACCCAAACTGCTATAGACCTATATCCATCCTGCCCTGCCTATCTAAGGTCTTCGAAAGCCAAGTCAACAAACAGGTCACTGACCATCTCGAATCCCACCGTACCTTCTCCGCTGTGCAATCTGGTTTCCGAGCCGGTCACGGGTGCACCTCAGCCACACTCAAGGTACTAAACGATATCATAACCGCCATCGATAAAAGACAGTACTGTGCAGCCGTCTTCATCGACCTCGCCAAGGCTTTCGACTCTGTCAATCACCATATTCTTATCGGCAGACTCAATAGCCTCGGTTTTTCAGATGACTGCCTTGCCTGGTTCACCAATTACTTTGCAGACAGAGTTCAGTGTGTCAAATCGGAGGGCATGCTGTCCGGTCCTCTGGCAGTCTCTATGGGGGTGCCACAGGGTTCAATTCTCGGGCCGACTCTTTTCTCTGTATATATCAATGATGTTGCTCTTGCTGCGGGCGATTCCCTGATCCACCTCTACGCAGACGACACCATTCTATATACTTTCGGCCCGTCATTGGACAATGTGCTATCTAACCTCCAAACGAGCTTCAATGTCATACAGCACTCCTTCCGTGGCCTCCAACTGCTCTTAAACGCGAGTAAAACCAAATGCATGCTTTTCAACCGATCGCTACCTGCACCCGCATGCCCGACTAGCATCACCACCCTGGATGGTTCCGACCTTGAATATGTGGACATCTATAAGTACCTAGGTGTCTGGCTAGACTGCAAACTCTCCTTCCAGACTCACATCAAACATCTCCAATCGAAAATCAAATCAAGAGTCGGCTTTCTATTCCGCAACAAAGCCTCCTTCACTCACGCCGCCAAGCTTACCCTAGTAAAACTGACTATCCTACCGATCCTCGACTTCGGCGATGTCATCTACAAAATGGCTTCCAACACTCTACTCAGCAAACTGGATGCAGTCTATCACAGTGCCATCCGTTTTGTCACCAAAGCACCTTATACCACCCACCACTGCGACTTGTATGCTCTAGTCGGCTGGCCCTCGCTACATATTCATCGCCAGACCCACTGGCTCCAGGTCATCTACAAGTCCATGCTAGGTAAAGCTCCGCCTTATCTCAGTTCACTGGTCACGATGGCAACACCCATCCGTAGCACGCGCTCCAGCAGGTGTATCTCACTGATCATCCCTAAAGCCAACACCTCATTTGGCCTTTCGTTCCAGTACTCTGCTGCCTGTGACTGGAACGAACTGCAAAAATCGCTGAAGTTGGAGACTTTTATCTCCCTCACCAACTTCAAACATCAGCTATCCGAGCAGCTAACCGATCACTGCAGCTGTACATAGTCTATTGGTAAATAGCCCACCCATTTTCACCTACCTCATTCCCATACTGTTTTTATACTGTTTTTAATTTATTTACTTTTCTGCTCTTTTGCACACCAATATCTCTACCTGTACATGACCATCTGATTATTTATCACTCCAGTGTTAATCTGCAAAATTGTATTATTCGCCTACCTCCTCATGCCTTTTGCACACATTGTATATAGACTGCCCATTTTTTTCTACTATGTTATTGACTTTTTAATTGTTTACTCCATGTGTAACTCTGTGTTGTCTGTTCACACTGCTATGCTTTATCTTGGCCAGGTCGCAGTTGCAAATGAGAACTTGTTCTCAACTAGCCTACCTGGTTAAATAAAGGTGAAATAAAAATAAAAATAAATAGGTCTGCAAGCTGGTGCAGCCAATAGTAATATCATCCATATGGCACACATCAAAGATACATGCCACAAGGAATGGCTCATAGGGGATTATCTTATGGCAACTCTCAAAGACCCTAGAAAAGATGTCACGCTTCAGTTAGAGTAGATACTTAAATATGATAATTCACTTTGTTTTGTCATCAGGCTTTGTCAAATGATTGCCGTGTTTTAGTATGTCAAGTTATTGTTCGCACTGAGATTATTCTGATTGAGAGGTTATCGATACTACAGAGGAGATGTATTGTGTATACTAATTGCTACTTACTTGCTTTGAATGAGATGACAAATGGGTGGATCGCAGCCTGGTGGTGGTGTCGGTTCTGGTGGTGGTGGTGTGCACTGACTGTTATTGTGGTCAGCAACATGCCATTGGTGTGCCATGTCTGGACAAGATGAATCGATAGTTCCATTTGGCAAGCGGCAGTCATCTGTCCGGTTGTTGTCACATGTACCTGAATAAGATTGAAAACCATCGTTAGACAATGAGACATCATGGGGTAATCATGGCAACAGAGTGACCATAAAACACCTGTACTCACCACACTGTCCCTCAGAGTTGCCACTGAACTTGTCCCAGGGCAGGTATATGCTAAACATAAGACCAGTGAAAGACACCTTGGCATTAATTGCTGGTATGACTAAAAGGGTCTCAATTCTGTTGTCTGTGATGCGGAAGTCCTTGGTCTCATATGCCGGGATGATGCGTTGTTGGTTTACATAAATCTAAGACAAAAATATTAAGAGATGGACAAAATGGTTACAATAATTCAATATTTGTATACCTATTAGTATTCTAGAACTGTCTCCAATATCTAATACATAGAGGAAGCTAAGGTAATCAAAAAAGCGAATCCTTCTTAAATGAAAAACGAAGGAAAATGTCTTGAACATACAGTATCTGAGATATTTTAATTACCAGACTTGTGAAAACTCCATCAACGTCCTTCTTGGTCATGAATATCTTGTAAGATTGGTAATAAATGGTCAGAGACTGAGGACAGGAAAGTCCATCTGGGGCATCACAATAGTAATTGTCGATTACAACACTGAAGTTGTACTTTGGCAGGATTTCTTTGACCAAGACGTAAGAACAATTTCCTTGGAAGCCATAGTATGTTCCATCAAAGGTGACATAGTGAGGGTCTCCCCAACCATAGCAGATACCTTTGTAAGAAGAGAACAATTAGCATTTAAAAAGACACAGATGTGGAATTATTTAATAGTGCTGTGCTGAAATGTTTCAAATATTTCTTTTTTATATACATTTACGGCTGGTAACTACAGTATTAGATCACTCTAAACCAGTCAAGAGTAAGGATTATTTTTCAGATTTTGAACTAAAATCAATAGAAAAAGTGGATTTTGTGACACAAAGAATTAACATGTATTGAAATTTGTTGTGAACTTACATTGACACTCATAGTGGAAACAGCATCCAGATTCGTCATACACTTTGATCGGAGGATAGTTATTTTCACATGCTATTGGCTTCGGAGTCTCACAATGTACATGCTCATAAATAACTTTCCCGTTGGCGCATGTTCCGTTGGTGCACTGGTTAAGTTTCCAGCTTTCACCGTTCTACAAACACAGACAAATATTAGGCTTGCAGGAAATGTCTATAAAATCATACCATTCATTATGTGTTTTTATTAATCAGCCTTTTGTAAATAATAATTCCTATGGAATGTTTCCACAAAAGTTATTATCTATAGAAGAGCAAATACCTGTCTAGGAGGATGTTCATGGTGACAGTTTATCTCAATTGGATATTTTGGGGTGGTGGTTGGTCTTTCTGTTGTATGTGGTATTGTTGTTATTTTTGTTGGAAACTGTGTAATGGTTGTTGTAGTATGACAACTGATAGAATGGACATCTAATTGTCAAGTCTTGTAGCAGAGACCAATGTAGCACCATCCATCATCGTCAGAGACATTGCAAACAATTGAGCCTGAAAGTATTTCAAAGAGTATTACAAGTTTTTCAATTGAACTTGTATAATTCCATACAAATTGAACATAACCAATGGCTGAATTAATGGTAATATACAAAAAGTTTCAAACTTGGAAAGTTGGAAAATAAAAACTTACCAATGGGGAAATCACTATGATTGAAATGGCAAGAAAAACAATGAACGTGTTCAGTGGATGGAATCATTAGTTTTCTTGTTCCACCAGATATTACAGGAAATTAAGTTGTAGGAATAAAACTAGTGATAGGTGGCTGAGTTGTTGTTGTTATTATTGTGGTGGGAGCCAAATCTGTAGTGGTTGGGATGTGTGTTGTGGTACCACATTGACAACATTTCACTCGTATCTCGTAATCGAAGCACTTTTGCTGAAGACCTTGCTCATTGTTTTTACAAATCAGTCCAACGGATGGATTGCAAGCTGAGAGATCTGAAGTCCAGGCTATTGTTTTGCTCTACATTCAACTGCCTCTGGAGCTGAGCAAATGTGATAACCACTAGCAATGATGTTCTTAATGGATTCATTATCTCCACCTTCAGAGCCAGAGGTTGGCTGACCAAGGTTGATCCAGTCTGACCACACACACGTTTCACCACCAACGCAGGCGGTAGGTGTTCCTAGTGTTGAGGTTGCTGTAGGAGTAGAGGTCGGAGTCTGAGCTTTTGGACTTGTTGTAGGTGGAGCTGTAGATGTTGAGGTTATAGTAGTTGGTTTGGGAGTAGCGGTGTGAGGAACTGTTGAGGTTGTTGTGGTGCTTGGTATGTGGGTTGTGTCTGTAACGTCTGTAGAGTCCGAACGATTTGGCCTACTAACTAATATGACCATTCTATGGTTTCACACGAGTCGTCTGATGCCGGTACCACCGATGTGCCAACCTCTGTCTGTAGCATCCGAAACGTTTGGTCTACAACCCCCACATGTGTCACTGAATGGAAGCTTTTTGTGCCAACAAAAAAAAAATGGGTTATGTCTTTTATTTTACATTTATTTAACCAGGTTGCCCAGTTGAGAACAAGTTCTCATTTACAACTGCGACCTGGCCAAGATAAAGCAAAGCAGTCTGACACAAACAACACAGAGTTACACTTGGAATAAACAGACATACAGTCAATTACACAATAGAAAAGTCTATAAACAGTGTGTGCAAATGAAGTAAGATTAGGGAGGTAAGGCAATAATAAATAGGCCATAGTGGTGAAATAATTACAATTTCGCAAATAAACACTGGAGTGATAGATGTGCAGAAGATGAATGTGCAAGTAGAGATACTGGGGTGCAAAGGAGCAAATATACTGTATATATATATATATATATATATATATATAAATAAAATAAATATCAATATGGTTATTATATGGTTAAATATGTATAAAAAAACACAAATATTTCCTGAACTTTCTTATACCTCCAGACACTTTTTTGGCATGAATGAATGTGTTATTCAAAGCGTTCTATGGGCTACAGTAGTAAACACCAAATTCAATATTTAATCAACTAAAAAACAAAGACTTTTCAAAGTACATCCAATCTCTATCATGTTTATGAACTGAATAATTTAGCCTACTTTATGCTTCTCAAAAACAGCTAATCCACAAAACGTGTTGCACAACTTGCTATGACTGTCTCCATCATGGTTATTGTCCTTTCACCATTGTCTGTGGATATGTAAGGCTGCAGTGTTAATCATTGTCACCATCCTCAGGGCTCACACATCTGTATAGCACATGTATTATGAAGCTTACCTGCAATCTCAGGCATCCTTGACATTGAGGGGATGATGTTAACTGTGGCCTTTGATGTATCCTCTGAAATCAAAGTGTATGTTAATAAGTTACATGACGTTTTAATGTAAATCATTGTGGAATCCTGTGTATTTCAGGCTCTGTTATGTAGTTCTCTTGCCAATCCTACATTTACCTGTTTATTAATCATAACTCATGCTAAAGGGCACATAAAGGCAGGACTGAGCGTATTCCCTCATTGTTAGGCTGTCCAATGAGATAAACATTGGAGCTATTGTGAGAGTGCTATGACATGCAGTAACATACAGTTTAGCCCTGTCAACACTAAAATACAAGGTTTCATGTAAAACAAAATCATGGATTCTACCTACCACATTGAGAGGCAGTTAAACCAATCGCCAGAGCCATCCATATTGACACCCATGTCGGTGTCTGTGTTGTCCCCATGGTCATCCTCTGGGTAGTGAACACAGGTGGTATGAGAAAGGTACTTGTTGGTTCTTGGCTTTATACCACCTGAGTGAAGGGAAGGTCCTTGGTTCTTCTGGACGTGAAGGTGTGGCAGAAGGGTTGGCTCCGTTCCAAGCATTTCATAGCCCTCTAATACCAATATGAGAGGTTTAAACCCCATTTTCGCATTGCACAGAAAAAGGTGTAATAAACAAGTGGTTCCTAGATTTGTTTACCTTCTGACCAAGTTGAAATATTTATCACGACCAACCAAATAAACCAACCGTATATGTCAACCTAGTCTTGAGTTGAGCCACAACCCAGGAGGATATTATAGCCCTGACCCATCATTCAGGAGACACAGTGTCCATAGACAATGTTCATAACCATTATTATTGCATTAGTTAACTACTAGATTTTTTTATTTTTTTATTCAAATATATATCGACTGAATTAATAACAAAACAGGTCAAAAAGTGTTTGTGTTAATTTGTTTTGTTTATCTTCTTATGACTCTTTTAACAGACCAACATAACACGCTCCAGGTGTGTTCCTATGATAAGAGTGATTACTGATTCAATATATTGTCCCTACACGGAGGCTGAAATGTCTTATTGTTTCTCCTGTCACAAAGAGTTTTTACACACAATGGCAATATTGCTCATGACTTGATATGAAGGAACCCCTTGGTTACATGACTAATTAATTGTTTATAATCACAAAATGCTATTAGTATTGTTACAATGCACAATGTGGTTATGTGGTGCTGTGGAATGTAGCTCCACCATCTCATGTCCTTAGGTCAATATTCTTGTAGAAGGGTCGTTCCTTTGGATTTCAATCACTTTTGGACTACACCCCTTTTTATTTGAACAAAACTTTCTATACATATTAGAAGTAGTCAGAAAGTAACTTTTTGGACCTGAATGCCAAAACATTTAGGACATAAATTTGCTCAAAGTTGACCCATTTTTCATACCCCACCCTACCATTAGACATCCATGTCTTCATCACTTGAAAAGATAAACGGTTTAGTTTGATATTATTTAAAAGCTTGGAAACAGGGTAGTCAAACTATTTTATAATAATAATTAAAAAATATATATATTTTAATACATTTGTTACCTAAAACATCAATTATTTAAAAATGCATGTATTCCAATCTTCACATATGTTGTAGCTTAGAGCGTATTTTAGAACATCTGAGGTGTTTATGTTGTGACTGACAACGGTGTCATGTTTTGACAGATAAAATCAACATTTCTACTTTCAAATGGTAGCACAAAGATGGTTGGAGGTCCCCACATCAGAGAATGTTGACTTGAATGGGAACATCAGTTGTTTTAAATTGTTTTGTCAATCTTCCATACAAATCCATTGAAATCATAGAAATATAGATAATAGAACAGCCATTCCTATTTAAGTTAAAATAGTTTTACAACACTGTTTGCAAGGTTTTAAACTATAACATACTCAACTGTTTACCTTTTCCAGTGCTGAAGACATGGATGTCTCATGGTAAGATGGGGTATGCAAAATGGGTCAACTTTGAGCACTTCTATCTCCACTTTCTGACCATTTCTACCATGTGCAAATATCTATGGAAAGTTATGTTCAAATCAAAAGGGGTGCGGACAAAAAGTGAATGAAATCAAATGGAACGACCCAGAACTGAGGTTCAAAATGAGTGTGTTTTGGCATGAAACCCCCCTTTTGGATTCAAAATACACCCATTAAAACTGTGAATGAACTGAATATACTGTTGAAAGCTGTGTTCCGGTTGCAAAGCATCACTTGATTCATGATTTGAAAATGCAATTGTCACTGAGCTATTCATGAATTTCACACAAGGGTTAGGAAGATTCTAATTAAACTGTATCCCCAACTAGACCTTTGCCAAGATTATTAAGGATATTGATACCATCTTGTAATTTAAACATACAGTCATATCCTTGAAAGTAAATGATAGCAGGTTATTTTGAGGTACTCGTAAGCATGTACATAGGTAGCTAATAACAGTTTTGTTATTTAGCAGACGCTCTTATCCAGAGTGACTTACAGTTACTGCATTCATCTTAAGATAGCTCAGTGGGACAACCACATACAGTTGAAGTCAGAAGTTTACATACACCTTAGCCAAATACATTTAAACTCAGATTTTCACCATTCCTGACATTTAATCAGAGTAAAAAATCCCAGTCTTAGGTCCGTTAGGATCACCACTTTATGTTAAGAATGTGAAATAGAGACAGAGAAGAGCAGTCTTGGTTGAGTGACTGACTGTTTAGGGTCAAGGAGATTGTTCTGAGAGAGATAACGAGAAAGTTGATCAGACATCACACTCGTGTGTTTTGGAACGAAAAGAAAGAAGGGATACAGGTCTATAATTTTTTTTACGTCAGATGAGTTGAGTGTTGGTTTCATGAGGAGGGGAGCAACTCTGTCCATCTTGAAGTCAGAGGGGTAGAATGAGTTGATGAGGGAAGAGAGGAATGGGAGAAGGCCTACAAAAAGTATGTTTCTTGTGTAACTTGCTTTTTATTAAATAATATTGCCTTTATTATGGCTAACACATGACTTATAATGTGTGAATAGGAAAACACTTAAACAAAGCCTAATATGTGGCTAATAAGACACAATGAAGGCATTTTAGCTACTTATATACACACATATAAACTAACAACAAGTGGTTTATACTGTATGTGTAGCCTACCTTAAAGTAAAGTGTTACCAAATAAATCAGTTTGTATATTATACCCGTATTCATGTTTAACCCCACAAAAATAATAATATGTAATTACTCCATAACATATCGCAAAATAATTGGTTTTAGTCATTAGCGCACAGTGCCATGGAGACTACACACTAGAAGGGCCATACACACCTGGACACAACAACCAGAGAGCTCTATGCCGTGTATCCCTATGGCAAATAATGAACTTAATAATAATTTTGGGTCATCGGTACAGATATCCAGGACTATACATATACCATACATCAAAGTTAGTTGGGTCATAGTTGAAGCAAGAAAAATAGAACTGGGTCAAATACATGTGTCAAATACTTGAGGTGACTAGATTAACTTGCCTGTTATAATGTTACTAATGGAATAGTCTCAACAGTGCAACCTAGGCTTGGCCAAACCTGCACATCGGAAATTCAGGATTTTAAAACTTGATGTTAGATGGTTCTTCGCCCTGAAAGTAGTCTATGGGCCAGGAGAAAATGTATTCCATGCTTTGGTTTTCTTTAGACAGCCACTACAAACTTCAGCTAACTTTAGCCACCACTAGATAACAATCAATGGAAGGGACATGTGTGAGGCACATGGGGATGTGTGAAACTTACTCCTCAGCCTGAAGTGTCCCCACTTGCACAAGCAAATATCTAGCTTTTCTTTTTGTCCTAGACTTGGCACTCCGGTACCGCTTGCCATGGGTAGTAGAGAGAACAGTCTATGACTGGGGTGGCTGGGTTCTTTGACAATTTTTAGGGCCTTCCTCTGACACAGCCTGGTGTAGAGGTCCTGGATGTACTGTGATGTACTGGGCCAAACGCACGACCCTCTGTTATCGTCAGGGCCGCAAGGCAGATGCCCTGGGTTTGAGCCTCAATGTGAGCCAAATCACCTTTTAGTGACATCAAACCAAATATGATGATTATTTCAGTTTATTTGACTGTGACATTTTGACAATTGCATACATGCCCCCATCAGTTCTAGCAGTGGCTAAAGTTAGCTGACATTTATAGTGGCTGTTAAGATAATGGATTACAGTTTCTCCTGGCCCACGGGCTACTATTAGGATGAGGAGCCATCTAACAACAAGCTGTAATATCCTGAATTTCCCCTTTAATAAAGCCTGTCTTGCTGTAGGTACTGTATTGCAGCTTTCAATTCATCTTGAAATTATATACAAATGTTAATTGAATCAACAGGAAGAAATGTCAGCCCATCTAGCCATATAAGACCAGAGAAATTGGACTCTGCACTGATGCCCTAACCTCTTAGTTGAATGGTGTAGCAATTTAATCATCGCTTGGTTTGTTAATCACTTGAAAAAATTGCCAATAAATGGTCATTCCCACTTCATTCACTGCCAGTCCTTAGACTCACCAGTTTATATATTTAGGCCGGTCATTGCAATTGTTGCACTGCCAAAATGTGTCAGCATTACAGCACTTCCAAGAACAGGATCTGGAACCCGGCACTCATGAATACATGTCCATTTAATAAAGTTGCATTTGATGTCATTGATGTGATAGAATTATCATTTGAAAGTAATCATTTGATGGGGGACCTCCCTAATATGTAGGTCAGTAGGCCACATCTGATCATTTATCACTCCAGTGTTAATCTGCAAAATTGTAATTTTTCGCCTACCTCCTAATGCCTTTTGCACACAATGTATATAGACTCAGTTTTTTTTCTACTGTGTTATTGACTTGTTAATTGTTTACTCCATGTGTAACTCTGTGTTGTCTGTTCACACTGCTATGCTTTATCTTCGCCAGGTCGCAGTTGCAAATGAGAACTTGTTCTCAACTAGCCTACCTGGTTAAATAAAGGTGAAATAAAAATAAATAGATAAAAAAATATATTCAGCCATGAGTTATATCAGAACAAGAGCAGTGCAAAGGAGAATCGCTTTGTCAGTCTTACAGAGACTCAATCAATCCTGCTGTAAAACAAAAATATATACATAATGTACACTAATATTTGTATTTACTTGCAGTGCAGTGAAGCTAAAATGTTTCATTTGGCTCTATACTCCAGCACTTTGGATGTGAGATCAAATGTTGTATATGAGGCAACAGTACAGAATGTCAACTTTATTTGAGGGTATTTTTATACGTATCTGTTTTACAGAAATGAAAGCACTTTATTTTCCCTGATCAGCAATGTTTCCCTCTCTCCACAACGTGTCGATATTTTGCACACAGAGCTTTTCATTTTACAGTTTAAACACATAGGTATGTGGTTAGAACTCCGTGGGGGGAGTGGGGATGTCTTTCTGGGAGGAGATTGTCAGAGTGCATTGCGTGTCACTGAGAGCCAGACAAACTTGGGCATTATGTCTTATGTCTTTTTTGTAACCAAGCAGACAAAACAATATGTAGCCATAACTCAGCAAAGTGTAGTAGCTACAGTACATACTGTACATTTGGTGTGACGTAATGATGTGGACAGCTGAAAAAAAGCACAAAAATACAAGTGGAGCTTTTCATTCCCACTTTAGATATTAATGTGGTTACCTAAATTAGCTCTGGGCAAATGAATTAATAACACTATACAAGGCTTTGTTAATCTCCCAAGATGTAACAATATTCTTCAAATGTTCGTTTTTCTAAGAGTTTTTCCTATATGTACTTGAAACTATAAAGAATTTAGAAACCTCAAAAAAGTGTTTGATGAATTGTGGAATGTTCGTTCATCAGTTCGTACTTTGGGTTCTATCACCATTGACAAGGTACTGGTTCAAAAGCCCTACCCACCTCTAGATACACAGGTGGAGTGGCTGCCAGCAGGGAGTGCCAGGAAGCAGTGACTCAGATGTGTTGCAACTGTTCTGGACAGAAGACCTTACGTGGTGAAACACATATACGTCTGTTTGCGTATGCAATTACAGTCTCCGCTGGATGTCCATACTTCAATATTTGTCAGACCTTTTCTTCAGCAAATATTTGTAGCTTATTGGTGCCCTTCAATTTACACATAAATTACACTTGGTGAGCCCCCCACCAAAAAACGTATAATCTCTCACACTAATACTAGCATACAACCACAACTACTGAGTTATAGTTCATATAAGGAAATCAATCAATTGAAATAAATTAATTAGGCCTCAGGATCTCATCACGGTATCTCTGCGCATTCAAATTTCCATCGATAACATGCAATTGTGTTTGTTGTCCGTAGCTTATGTTTGCCATTACCATAACCCCACCGCCACCATGGGGCACTCCGTTTACAACATTGAGCAAACCGCTCTCCCACACGACACTATACACACTGTCTGCCATCTGTACAGTTGAAACCAGGATTCATTCATGAAGAGCACACTTCTCCAATGTGCCAGAGGCGCTCGAAAGTGAGCATTTGCCCACTGAAGTCGGCTACAATGCCGAACTGAAGTCAGGTCAAGACCCTGGTGCGAACATTGAGCACACAGATGAGCTTCCCTGAGACGGTTTCTAACAGTTTGTGCAGAAATTCTTCGGTTGTGCAAATCCAGTTTCATCAGCTGTCTGCGGTGGCTGGTCTTCGACGATCCCACATATGAAGAAGCTGCATGTGAAGGTCCTGGGCTGGCGTGGTCACTCGTGGTCTGCGGTTGTGAGGCCGGTTGGATGTACTGCCAATTTTCCTAAAACAATGTTAGCTTATGGTAGAGAAATCAACATGAAATTAGCTGCCAACAGCTCTGGCGGACATTCCTGCAGTCAGCATGCCAATTGCAGGCTTCCTCAAATTTAGACATCTGTGGCATTGTGTTGTGTGACAAAACGGCACGTTTTAGAGAGGCCTTTAATTGGCCCCAGCACAAGGTGCACCTGTATAATGATCATGCTGTTTAATCAGCTTCTTGATATGCTACCTGTCAGGTGGATGGATTATCTTGGCAATGGAGAAATGCTCCATTTCTCAGATCTTTTATTTCAGGACCAAAACTTCAAATGTTGTGTTTATATTTTTGTTCAGAATATTTGCAGTGCATCAGTGCAACAATGTCATCATAACCGGACAAAAGTGATCACACCAATGCACTCTCTCCTTAACTTTCTCCAAGCATTTTCTATGCTGCAGGCCACAATCAGCAATTTGCAAGAGCAAGCCTGCTTCTTTCCCCAAATACGCTATTAGGCATAGCATTAGTAAAACATGAAAATAAATGTTCAGTCATTTTTGCAGCCTATAGCTTTTCCTGGGATTTCACGAGAAGGGGAATGCCTATTGCGGAAAGGCTTACATAGCCTATAGCCCGTTGGGCAGGGGAACAGTTGGAAGAGAGTGGCTAGTGATGTGTAGCC
The DNA here is from genome assembly GCF_034236695.1 of Oncorhynchus nerka. Taxonomy (NCBI): domain Eukaryota; kingdom Metazoa; phylum Chordata; class Actinopteri; order Salmoniformes; family Salmonidae; genus Oncorhynchus; species Oncorhynchus nerka. The sequence goes on from NC_088422.1 coordinate 74,799,644, forward strand.
AAAGTAAGAAACTAAATATGATGGAGATATTAGGCCATTCATTAGATAAATATTAGGACTATAGGCTAAACATTTACCTGTCAAAGTCCAAGAAAAATAACAGTTATGTAACGAACCTCGTCCTCCTCTTCTTCTGAGGAGTAGCGAGAAGGATCGGAGGACCAATTTGCAGCATGGTAAGTGTCCATGATGTTTATTTTAATACATAAACTGAACACTACGAAAGACAAAACAATAAACGTGAAATTAACTAAACAGTCCCATGTGGCACTAACACTAACACGGAAGACAAACACCCACAACCCAAAAGTGAAACCCAGGCTACCTAAGTATGATTCTCAATCAGGGACAACAATTGACAGCTGCCTCTGATTGAGAACCATACTAGGCCGAACTCAAAAACCAACATAGAAAAACCAACAGACTGCCCACCCAACTCACGCCCTGACCATAATAACAAAGATAAAATAACAGAAGGTCAGAACGTGACAAGTTAACAGATTATGAAATTACAAATATGTAGGTGTTCCTGCAGGCTACACTCAAAGATTCACTATTGATAAGGCCTAGGCTTACTTTTTCAGAAAATAAAATGATTAAACCTGGGCTACAACACAGTGCAATGAGGAATGTATTATTTTCATCAAGCGAATACACAATTCTTGTAAACTGGCTCATTCGAATAGCCCCTCACACATTCACTGCAGTTTACAGCCTAGACTAGAGTTTTGTACTCACCTGAAAACAATAACATTCTTTATTACATTGTGTTGTTGTCACGTTCTTTCAAAATCGAACCCAGAAGCAGACCAGGACAAGGAGAGTAGGAAGAAGGGGAGTATTTATTTACAAGTGAATGTGAATGGGTAGATATATCCAGGTGGCGTAGCGGGCAGCGGTGGTGAGTTGATGGGAGTAAATAGGTGGATCCAATGGGGTAGCGGAATCCTCCGAAGACCAGGTGGGAATGGGGTAAATGATCCGGGTGAGTAACTGAAGACAGAACAAACGGAGGTAAGTTTAAGGCAAGCAATACGTAAAAAACAACAAAACAAATTCTATCCAACTTGAGGCTGATACTATGGCACAACATACTGTTCATGGCTAACGATCCGGCAGGGAATGGATGTCAGGTCAGAGCTTTTGAAGGGGAGAGGTGATGATCAGGACAGGTGTGCAGATTACTGATGGGATACAGGTGCGGGTGAACATCGATCTCCCAACAAGCTAATTCGCCCGGTAACCAGACAGGGTGCGTTCCAGGACACCGGAAACACACTCCAGGACAGAAACACAGGAAGCAGGATTCGTGACAGTTGTAGCCTAGGTAGGAAACATATCTTGTCCCTAAAAAACTTAAACAATAGGGTAGCTTCTCCATCTGTGTACCCAGGCAGGAAGGAAGCGCAATCAGCTAGGCTATCTATAATGTCATTATTTTATAAACTTTCTTTTCATTCACTGTGTAAATTGACTGGATATAATCACTCAATCACATGTATTTATAAAGCCCTTATTATGTCAGCAGATGTCACAAAGTGCCTTATAGAAACTCAGTCTAAAACCCCTGCAGTATTAAGTCTAACATTGAGTTTATGAATCATGGGCTAATATGCATACGCTTCTAATTTAGGCCTTAGGCTCGAGATGTAGCCTGTCTTCATTGTTCGGTTGCTCAATTGGCTACTGGCCTCTCCGTTGCCAAAGATATTCCTTTTAAATCTTGTGGAGTCCCAGGAAAAGCCAGACTACAAAAGCTTGTTAGACACCTATTTTGAATTATTTTCCTAAGCCTAATAGCCTATTGGAGGAAAGATACTTGTTGTTGCTTGCTGAATGTAAAATAGGCTATAGCATTAATGGGTGGGGAGTTGGAAGGTGTTAGTTGAGAATTATCTGTTAAATGAATTATTAGAATATTCCGCGCTGAAACATATAATTGTATGGAATTGATTAGAATGCATAAAATCATAATCAATAAATGTGTAGTCCTAGTCAAAATTAGGGTAAAATATGTCTTTATGGTATTTTAAACACAGACTGTCTGAGCTTGTTGCTGACCTGACTAGAGATTTGGGAGAGAACGGGGAGTACGTCTCAAGGACAAGGTCACTAATCTCTGTCGGCTGGGTAGTGAGACAGACAGTGTGTGCGTAGCAGGACATTGTGTGTGTCTATTTGTGTGTGCATATGGTTTTGTGTATTTGTGTGCGTATGGTTGTGTGCATATGGTTGTGTGAATGTGTGGGCGTGAGAAGTCAGTATAAAATGAATTGATTTGTATTCTTGACTTTAGAACGTTCCCGTGAATAAACCTTTTTGACTATTTTAGCTGGGCCTCCGTCTGTTTCATTCGACCAGGATCTTACAAATTCTGGTTTGCAGACAGAGTAATATAATTAAATTGGGTTATGTACCTGGAGAACATAATTCTCTTATCAGAAGGAAAAGCCAATACTTTCCTAAAGTAGGCCTATCTTAACACAGGGCTACGTCCTGACAAAATAGACCTACACCATATGATGCCTACACCATATCAGTGGCCTGCTAATGTAACTTTCTGGACCTTCTCTAAATTGTCAAGAATAGCCCCAAACTGATACAAATGGTTGCAAAATCCAGCCTAGGCTGTTGGACAATGCAGATGTTTTGGCATGAAACAAAACAGGACATGTGCCTATGTCATTTGATGTTGGAGGACCAGTAGGAGGCACCCTTTGCTCTGGTCTAAAAAAATATCCCAATGCCCCAGGGCAGTGATTGGGGACATTGCCCTATGTAGAGTGCCGTCTTTCGGATGGGGACGTTAAAAGGGTGTCCTGACTCTGTGGTCACTAAAGATCCCATGGCACTTATCGTAAGAGTAGGGGTGTTAACCCCGGTGTCCTGGCTAAATTCCCAATCGAACCCTCATACCATCACAGTCACCTCATCATCCCCAGTTTACATTTGGCTCATTAATCCACCCTCCTCTCCCCTGTTACTATTTCCCAGGTCGTTGCTGTAAATGAGAATGTGTTCTCAGTCAATTTACCTGGTAAAATAAGGGTTAACATTTTTTGGGGAAATAACATTTTAATAACTGCTCAAAAGCCTGGCGTTTTGAATACATAGTCATTTCGAAATAACTGCATCTTGCCTGCCTTATTGGTCAACCAATTGGATCAGTTAGCCTACAAGGTCCAGGCACATTAGCAGGACAGTAATATGGTGTGTATTTTGTCATGATGTATCAGCTTACAGAAACATGCTTATACGGGGATTTCTAGTGGGATTTCTCCATCGCCATGAAGAAAAACAATGCACAATACAGTAATTGAGTACGCTGACACATCAAGTGGTTTGTGATGATGTGGCTCAGTTGGTAGAGCATGGTGCTTGCAATGCTATGGGTTTGGATTCGACACCCACAGGGAACCAGTACGAAAAAGTATGCTCTCATTGCTCTGGATAAAAGGGGGTCAATCCGATGTCTGCAGTGGCCGTACAGCATTTACTGGGATACGGCCTCTGCAGAAGTCAGAGCTGTTGTCAAGGAAGTGAGTGTGTATTTATACTGGACCTCCCACCTCCACCTACCATCAATCAATCATGTCTATATGGAGCCCTCCGCATTGTAACAACATTTGGTTGGAGCTCAGCAATGCAGTAAGAAGCTCAGTAAGAAGCTCAGTATGACCTCTGCATGCCTCCAAATGCTGGTAACCACTCATATACAAATACATTTAGTTTACATTTTTTCACAAAGTAGTGCACTGGGCCATTACTAGTCCTGTATTAGCAAATGAATATAGACGTCTGTAAGCGGGCAAAACAAATATAATCTGCATGGCAGCCTCCCCCAAAGTTGTATCCATCGTTTCAGCGTTTGGCTTCCATGTTTTAAAAGCGTTCTCAACTTTGGTGGATTACCTATACTGAACAAAAATATAAAATGCAACAAGTCTTGGTCCCATGTTTCATAAGCTGAAATAAAATATCCCATAAATGTTCCACGTTCAAAAAACATTTATCTCAAAATGTAGGCACAAATTTGTTTCCATCCCTGTTAGTGTGCATTTCTCCTTTGCCAAGATAATCCATCCACCTAACAGGTGTGGCATATCAAGAAGTATACCTACTGCTGGGGACAATAAAGTCACATTAAAATGTGCAGTTTTGTCACAATGCCACAGACGTCAATAGTTTCAGTGGTGATAAAATACGTGGAGAATTTGTTATTAGCGTCAAAAGACGGAAAATAAACGTATATGAGAAATCACCACCTAAGTAAATGTAATATATTGGTGTTTCAATTTCTAAGGGTAAGATACAGATAACCAACCAGGAAGAATCTATGCGTTCTGTGCACGGCTAATCTTTTCTCGCATGTTCCGAAAACGAAAGGGGTTTTCAGTTTTGTTAGACATTCTATACCGTCATTCTCTGAAACTGCTAAGACGCTTATAGAATGAAATCAATATATAAGTAATACTATTGGCTTGCTGATTAAAAGGTAACATTGTGAATATTAACTAAATGTAAATTTCTTTTCGAGAAAAAAAGGGTTTCATTTTCTCTGGTCAAAATGTCATTGGAGACTACAGTACTGAGGAAAGCAGTTAGAGATATTCGGCCACTTTAAAAGTAAAAGTATCTGGATAAGGCAATAACTGGAGTTCCGGATAAGTGAGGCCAGTTCCTGTGTGTTCTTGACCTATGGTACACTAGTAGGTATACACTTTATACCGTGAATGAATATGCAATAGTGGATTTATTTTGGAAGGTTTTTTTTCAATTCAGTTTCAAATTGGGTATGCAGAAGTATGGAAATGTTTTTGAAAATGTATTTAAGTTGTTTCTAATGAAAAGGGAGTGGAAACATTTTTAATGGTGTCAAATGCCCTGAATCCTAAGAATATACCGTGAAGACTGATCAACTTCAGTAGAAATTGTTGGAACAGGTGGGATTTAATTATAAAATGATTGAGAAACACCAGTCTCTATTCAAAGTGTACAATCACTTTGAAATTATATTATTTCCTTGGGAAAATGATGAATAGTTGTAATCTTAAATTGACTAGTTACTCAAATAGGTTTATTTTTTATTTAACATGGGTTTATAGGAGAAATTATCAGTTCCCTGGGGTTATGGTCTTTGGGTAAATACAAATGTGCTTTGTTCATTCTGAGTATAAAAGGGAAATATATGTTAACAAAGGATAACAGTTACTCCAAATGGTTTATTGGAGTGGGGGTCTCTGCGAGGGTTATGTTGATAACTACATAATCTGTAACTCGTCTGAGAGATCGTGTGAAACTCAAACCTACCCTACTGGCTGAATATTGAGGGACAACTGTGTCTGATGACCTGTGAACTGTATCTAAAATAGACATGCTGGAATGATATGTGCTGGGAGAAGAAAGACTAAAGGGGATTGGGGTAATGACCTTTTATTACCAGGCCACTCATGACAGAAAAACAGAGACAACAGGGCGCATTGGAAAATAGATATTACTGGTACTAAAAGTTTTTAGTATAATGTTAATGATGTGTATTGAATTGAGAAGGTATAATTTGTAAGGTCAAATAAGTAAGCACTAAGGACTGTTATCCTGAATATTGGGTTGGACAATTTATAAACAACATTTAGTTATGATTTGGATATAGGACTGTTTAAATTTACTAGGCCTAGGGAAGCTCTGGAAACTAATCCTGAGACATGGTGATTGACAGAAATTACAGAATATTAGATTCAAGGTTTTTGTTTCTTTTGTTTTACAATGTCATTGTAATTGGAATGATATAAGTAATTGAATAAAAGGTATAGTCTGTTGTGCGATAACACCCAAGGATGAAGAAGGAGACCAACATAACATGGGCATAGAATGAAACGGATGGACGTTTTCCCCAGGTTTAATTACATTACAAATAGTGGTAATTTATTGCAAATATGCATTTATTATAATTGATTTACTATTTTTTCTTGTTTGGTCAATTTATTTTTGTTTTGAGGAAAATAAGTGTGTATATTGTTCCTGAGGAGGGACTGATATAAATTGACTAAAAATGATTTGAGAATGTTTAACTTCTTGCGTCGAGCCATCCCGGATCCGGGATCGTGACTACAGCCTCAAGCCTATTACCATAACGCAACGTTAACTATTCATGAAAATCGCAAATGAAATTAAATCAATATGCTAGCTCTCAAGCTTAGCCTTTTGTTAACAACACTGTCATCTCATATTTTCAAAATATGCTTCTCAACCATAGCAAAACAAGCATTTGTGTAACAGTATTGATAGCTAGCGTAGCATTTAGCGTTAGCATTCAGCAGGCAACATTTTCACAAAAACCAGAAAAGCATTCAAATAAAATCATTTACCTTTGAAGAACTTCAGATGTTTTCAATGAGGAGACTCTCAGTTAGATAGCAAATGTTCCGTTTTTCCTGAAAGATTATTTGTTTAGGACAAATCGATCCGTTTTCTGCATCACGTTTAGCTACAAAAAAAAACTGTATCCAGGATTGTGTAAATCTATCCGCAAGCTCATTAGCATAACGCAACGTTAACTATTCATGAAAATCGCAAATGAAATGAAATAAATCTATTTGCTCTCAAGCTTAGCCTTTTGTTATTAACAACACTGTCATCTCAGATTTTCAAAAATATGCTTCTCAACCATAGCAAAACAAGCATTTGTGTAACATTATTGATAGCCTAGCATAGGATTATGCCTGGCATTCAGCATGCAACATTTTCACAAAAACCAGAAAAGCATTCAAATAAAATCATTTACCTTTGAAGAACTTCAGATGTTTTCAATGAGGAGACTCTCAGATAGCAAATGTTCAGTTTTTACAAAAAGATTATTTGTGTTGACAAATCGCTCCGTTTTCTTCATCACGTTAAGAAAAACGGTAAGAAAAAAAACGAAAATTAAGTCATTAAAACGCGAACTTTTTTCCAAATTAACTCCATAATATCGACAGAAACATGGCAAACCGATGTTTAGAATCAATCCTCAGTGTTTTTCACATATCTATCGACGATAAATCCTTCGTGGCAGTTGACTTTCTCTTCTGAAGAAATGGAACGCGCATGGACCTAGAGATTACGCAATAATTTCGACACAGGACCCCGGGCGGACACCTGGTAAATGTAGTCTCTTATGGTCAATATTCCAATGATATGCCTACAAATACGTCACAATGCTGCAGACACCTTGGAGAAACGACAGAAAGAGCAGGCTCATTCCTGGCGCATTCACAGCCATATAAGGAGACATTGAAACACAGCGCCTTCAGAATCTGGGGCATTTCCTGTATGAAACTTCATCTTGGTTTCGCCTGTAGCATTAGTTCTGGGGCACTCACAGATAATATCTTTGCAGTTTTGGAAACATCAGAGTTTTTTCTTTCCAAAGCTGTCAATTACATGCATAGTCGAGCATCTTTTCGTGACAAAATATCTTGTTTAAAACGGGAACGTTATTTTATCCAAAAATTAAAAGAGCCCCCTATCTCGAAGAAGTTAAGTATGTATCAAACTATGGAAGGAAATTAGGAGTAGTGACGTATGTGTTATGGGTTAGAAAAACTAACTACATTGGGGGCTCATACATGAAGGTTATGGTAGCGGAGGGGTGTTATTTCTAGAAACAATGTATATTAATAGACGAGATAACTCACAGAAAAGGAAGGACAGTTGGCCTTGTAAAAATATAGGGATATAAAATATAGGGACAATTCTAAAAGTAAATAGAACATTACACATACCTAGATTATGGTAAAAGTAATAAGTAGTGGCATTTTGAACACTAGAGCAAAAGTTTAAGAAACTTATGATTTAGTTTCGTTAGGATTGGATATTCTTCCAACTGGAAGACACTTGACTGATTACATGTTATTCTTACAGCAGTTGCTGTAGGGACCATAATTTGGCTATCATTATGAATAATTTTGTGACAGGAGGCCAGGTATTTGAGACAGCATGTTTACATAGGGCTGTTATTTAAAAATTAAGATTTAGTGATCTTGCTATAAGAAGAAAGGAAATAACCCATGTGTTAGTGTGTATGCACATAAGAGGCCAGATGGAAGGGCATGGGCTGAATTCTGGAGACTGAGTGTACATCAAGATACACCAGGCTGGGGGTATACTTCTTACAGCACCTGCAGTGGTAAAGATCGTCATGTCTTTCTTTGGTGGGTGCATAAGTCTCACAAGAAGTAAGGTCCAGCTGAATAATGGGTGAGCTTAAAAACACCATGACAGAGGACATGGAACCAGAGAAAGAGAGAGACTAGAGTCCACTGTAGACATACTGGGTTGAGTTTGGGGGCTACTTGTTTTATTTGTTAATGCATCATGTAAAAAGGGATGGATGTTAGGGTAGTTGTACTCTAAACAACAAGTTGAAGGCATTGATGTGAAGGCATATACAGTGTTGAATTACTTCAAGAAGAAATAATGTTGATTAAGGTTATGCATATATGCTTATCAGTTGAAATAGAGCAAGAAAGGAAGAAAGTTTCCGAAAGGGGAAGACTGGGTGGTAGCATGAGGAAGCTTTTTAGGGCTTTTATTTTTGTGGAGTCCAGTAGAAAAGTATCCTGGAAGCATAGAGTCAGGTGAAGAGAGAGTGGGAATTGTCATGGTCTCAGATTCATGTATGTCACCATTATAACTTAACTGAAAGCAGATATGGGTGTTATTGGGCGTGAACAAGCAGGATGCACAGATTGGGATATAACGGTGGCAGATGGACTGAGGGAAGTAACTTCATTTGCATGTGGGATGGACTCATGTTGTATGTGTATAAAAACAGAGCCAGAGCTCTGGAAAAGTGTGTGTTCCGCAGACCATCTAGGCTTCTGATATGTTTGTATTAAAAGCCTATATTGAAGTGTTATATTTTGGAACGATCCCCCACGACAGTCTCTGTCCATTTTATACAAATAAGGGTCTTACAAATTCTTAGGAGTGGACAGAGTGTTGAATTGAATTAGTTAAATAAAACAAAGGAATTAAATTCCTGTAACAATTGGTCCTTCGAACCGGGATCTAAAATACCCGTCTGTCATCTGAAGGTCGTATGCCGAAAATCGTGCACCAGCGGGTCTGGTCCCGTTATTTAAGACCTGGCCTCTGAATTGAGGTTAAAGACCAGGCCGGTGTACACCCCAAACCGACAGGGACTAGATCCAACGAACATTGCTTTTCCCAGTCGGCAACAAGGTCAATAGCCTATATTCTCGATTCTGGGAGGAATGATTTAAGTTCTTTGATTTGGTGTTCTATTTTTTTTTATAGAATTGATCAATAATGGGAGCTTTACTATTCCCACAGGGTTTTGTATGACCAACATACACTGGGTTTTGTATGACCGATATACACTGGGCAGGTTTGCAAAAACCTGCGGTAACGTGCACTACCGTAAATAAACTAAACTTAATCATGAGAGGCATGTTCGCCCAAGATTAAGAGGGGATTTTAAATAGGTGCTGGGGGATAGGACGGTGATCTTGTACAAATAGGATATTAACTAGGCGTGGGAAGACAGGAAGGGAATTCTATGCGTACAAGATCACTTGAATGGTCAATTCAACTCTGGGAGTATTGACCATTCAACAAATAGTACTGAAATAAAATCCAAAGAGGGAAGCCAAAATCTAGAGGATTGGGATAAAAGTCAAATCTATAAACAAAAGGTTTCAGGAGAGGGGGAAACCTAAAATAGTGGCGTGAGATAAAGATATTAGTGTACTTTAAAAGCCCTCCGACACAACCTGATATAAGATGTTAACTAGGGATTTACGACCCATGGGCTTATAGTTGTATAGGTAAGACCTAATATCTGATTCAACAGTTAAAGCTATTGATAAGGTTTCCATAAAGGAGAAAACACAAATAGAAATCCATACACAGATTGTAATCATTAAAGAGACACACACATAGTCAGGCAGTAGAACAGCCATAGTGACTAGGTAATGGTAAAAAGCACATACATAGGTCATAGAAATATATATACACATAGATAGTGATAAGTACGAACATTGCTACTAGGAGTGGCAATGATTTATTAACCATTGGTAGTAAATCGTCAAAGAAGGTCCCGAAATTAATGGGAGATGAGAAATATATGCAGGAAGAAGATAAGAGGAACACCTATTTTAGCCAGCCGTGGAGGAGTAAGTACGAATTTGGTGAACGTTTAAATAAAGAAAAACTGGAATCAATGATTAAACAAATAAATAGGGTTAGTGGAGACAAGACAGATAAACAACGGGCAGAGGGGCTAAATACAGCTAGGATATGGTTAGCCGAGGCGAGGAAGAGAGCTGAGAACAAAGGAAAAGGAAGGGAGGCTCCCAAAGTCTGACTCAGACAAAAGAGGATGATGAACCCTGAATAGAAACTGATACCACTAAAATAGTCAGGAAGGGTTTAAATTAGGACTATTTTCTGGGAATTCTCGGTGCCGGAGTTTGCGACTACAGACAATTATAAAAATATAGTTATTGGCGGGGAAACTCAATCATTTCAATAGCGTTGGTGGATTAACGGTAAAATTACGCGGGACACTGAGGTTCGCATCTCAGTTTTGACACCGATAGACTAAAATTGATTTTAGATTGTAATTCAGCTATTTGTATGTTTTGCCTGGAAAAATACAGTCACTAGTGTCTGTATAAGATATGAACTGAACATTTTTAATATGTTGTTTAGGTTGAATTGAGAGAAGAATTCATTCAAAATAATGGCGAGACAATTTCGATGTAATACGTTATGTTGCCCAAAATGATCTGCTGGAATAGTGTATTGAGACGGGAGTCGTATTTAAATAAATGTATCATAGAAGAGAAAGTCACCTAAACCTGATTAATTTTAAGGAATAATGGAGAGATACGATAAAGTTTTGTGCCTTCAGGATGTTACATTCTTTTAAGAATCGACTGACATACGATATAAATTTAGCAAAGAACATGGTACGTTTACATTTTGGGGTATAGAAAGTTGGGAAGTTCGGTTGGTTTTACTTTTTCGATAGACTTTAAAGCAGAACTCAATCTGAATAGGGGATATATTTGACAAGAGGCAGGCTGACTTGCGGCGTCATTACGTTGAATACACAATAACGTTCCTCAAATTATGACAGAGAAAATGAGTTGTGGCATTTAGAGGAAAAATGCGTGCATTATAGCTTTGAGTCACTTTTCAAAAGTGGCTAAAAGTTCCAAATACATTTTTAAAAAGTAGCTGAATATCGTCAGGATAGTCTGAAAAGATGCTACAGCTAGCAACAGAATTGCTAGGCGGTCCATTGGGCTATATTTGGCTATAATATAGGGAGGTAAGACATAAAAAAGTTGTGGTTGTTTCCCGGGTATTGATTTTTGGTTAGGTAGCGCCAGTGAATTCGAACAAGAAGTTAACGTATTCTAAACATGATCGGTTTTCAATACGGAGAACAATGAAATGTCTTCAAGTGGTATTGCTGGCTGGGAGTGTTTTATTTTAAAGGGACAGTGCACGTTTATCACAGTTGTTTGAGTGTAATGGCAGGGTATAAAGTATTTTGGGGTGACAATTTGGAGAAAGACTGAATGAGTTACATGAAACATCGAGGAAATTTAAAACAAATGATTTGAGGGGATTATCATAATTATTAGGTTTTGTTTTTGTAGTAAATGTTTTTGCATTTGGGTTAAGGGGATTTCCCTGTTCCCAGAGACAAGATATCTTAAAGGGGTAAACTCACATATGGAATATTAGGAGTTTTATTTTCTGAGTTTTAATTAGACAAGTTAAAAAAAAAAATGAGATAAAGGGTTCTTTAATATGTCTAATATGGTATGGAACACGAATGTAAAGGGGTGGTGTAACCTTTGTCCATGGCTCTCCCAGTTGGTCTGATCAGCCACAGGGGGGGAGCCATTTGAATAATGAATTTGTTGTCATGGGTGATACTGGTTTTAAAGTACATTTATTATAATGGATGTTTATAGTACTGCAACAGGAACATTGATAATAAACGGGGGAAGATGGTCCTTTGAGGTTTGGACAGGACACCGTTATTAAGCCAATAGGGCAGGAAAGGTGATTTTACAAGCATTAAAATTATTTATGAAATAAGTTGCAGTTCTTAGGGATGGTAAATTACGGTAGATAAGATACCGCAAACTATGCAACATATACTAAATTATTGATGTGACTGATTCTTAAGGTTAACCCATGTTATTTTTAGATAAAATACAGTGGATTCCCGAATGAGATTTCATTAACACAGGAAAGAGATAGGATATGGTTAGCATTTGTTTTGGCTTTAATTAACCATTAGAATATTTTTATTGAAATATTATGTGCAAGTAAGCCTATACTGCATTTCCACACGTGTGCTTGGGGATCGTATCTTGTGCTATTGAGAAACACATGTGGTGAATGCGTCTGACATTGTGCATGTTCATGTGGGCTTCCCCTCCTATTTGATTCTACAGCTGCGATATAAAAGACAAACTTTATGAATCTATCAGAGGTAGCACAATGCAAAAGTTGGACAGCATTGTGCTATTGGGTATGCACTGTTTAACAAACAGGAGTGGTGCCAGAGTGTGTATGGGGACCAGGGAGGAACCACACCCACAGATGGGTGTGGCTAAAAGCCTAGGTCCTTCTGGGGTTTCACGGAATCTTGACAAGTTATCCTGAGGGGTATATTACAAAGCAGGATTAATGAGTTAGCCAGCTAACTTGCCTAAATATTCTGAACTACATTCTTATTTTTTGGAAAGAAGCTTGACATGGGCATGGTCTAATTTATTCAAAAACCAAAAACAGATATTTAAGCTTAGCTTTCAATAGTCATTTCAGTTGTTTTATCAAACTTAGCTGGCCAACTCATTAAGCCTGCTATGTAGCATACCTCTCCGGTGTTGTTGATTCTAGAAAATTCCTTAATATTCATTTTTTTCCCCTTCAATATTACATTGCATTTCCTATAACCAAACACCAGTACTGTAGAACCCATTTGAAATATAATACAATTTTACATTCCAGCGCAGGATTAAGTGCTAATAACATGGTAGTAGGGTAACATCTTATAGTTATACTCAGACATTTTGCCCAGTTACGCCGTAATTTAATCAGAATTATATTATTGAGTCAGGGTAAATATCTATGCTTAAAACAAAACTGCTCCTCCCTACATCACAGAACTAATTGTGGTCATCACATATTCCACTATTAGTCAAGTTTCATTCAACATTTTCCAAGTGTACAAGCATAGGACTAACCCTGAAACTCGGCTCCTTTCCTGAACCATCATTCAACTGCTGTGTGAAGAGTACTCGCTAGAGGCCAAGAGATAATAAACCACTATGTGCTGCAGGAAAGATTTCTGTTTTACCATCAAGGATAAGTTTAGGGTCCTATACGCCGTTTACCAAAAACAAGAATACATTTGTAATTCTGATAATTATTGAAACCATCAACATGTCCAGAGTTTGTAATTGAATGTCTTGTTTAAGTTTAACACGCCGACCACCTATATTATGAGCATAAAAGTGCCCTCTCTGGCATATAGAAGTAACTGGGATATGCATACCTAATTGCTGCATGTATTATATATTGCACTCTACCATTTCAATTGCAAAAATATAAAATAATCTGGTGAATGTTCTGATGGTACACTATCAACAACCTAAAACCTTAAGCCAACTGTGTAAATACATAGTTCCAGCCTTTGTTCTAGAAGGGATCCGTAGTGGTGACGGATACCGGTATGCTTGTATAATCATAGATTACACAACAGGTGGTTCTCATCCTGATTAGTTAAAACCGTATTCCAGCCAGTGTCGTTTGTACAAAAAAAAAAAAAAAATGTTCATTGGATACAAAACATGTTCTAGAGACATATTAGATACCAAATACCCCCTGATTTGGGACAGAGAACTTGGACACACAATTGTATGCATATCTGAATATAATGACAGCACTTCATTCCTTAGTGGTTTGTTTTTTAACATAAGCGCGCACACACACACACACACACACACACACACACGCACACTACTAACAAGAAGATGATTTCTCATAACAGTCCCTTTACCTGACTGTTAAGACCAGCCGGAATTATCTACATAATGACCACTGCAATTTAAATTCTCACCTCCGTACAAACAAACAAAAATCACACAATGGCTAGGGTTTGCAATAGGGTCATGACGTGTTCAGGGACAGGGCTTGTTTCCAGGTAAGACTAGAGCAGAAGACAGCTGCCATCCTTAGAATTAAATAAGATGACATCTTTTCATGTATGCTTGTGTAACTGTAACCCTGGATCTGAAACACAAAATAGACACATCTATGGACTATCATTACTCAGTTGGATTAGACAATTAAGGCATTTTCTTGCCAGTCCCCCTGAACTCCAATTCTTCCAGTCAATATGTCTTTAAAGTACAGGGAGAGGACAAAGCCTTTTCCACAACAAAAGCACAGACGTAAATATTCTTTGCGCACAAGGACATAAGGCAGATTTAATGCAGTGAAATATTAGTAAAGTGAGTGAAAAATGATATACAGTACATTTATAATAAGTCAAATATAAAAAGAATTTACACTATCAATTCCAATTAAATTGAAACAGACGGGAAGGATAAGTGTGACCTGTTTGTTATGAACTATGTGGTGTCTTCAGAAGTGGCAGGGGGAGCTTGTACAGTTCTATGGTATGCCAAGTAAGAAGACCTGATCTGGAAACAGTTCAGAATTGTTCTGAGAGCAGATCACAAAGGCGCTGTGACACAGTATCTCTGCTTGTCCTGAGTGTTAAGCGGTACATCTGAAAAAATAAAGGAGAGAGGGGTTAAATAGGTGGGTCAAATACACTATCTGGATATTGTAAACTCCTTTCAACCACCATTTAAGAAAGAGGAAAGAGTTGGTGACAGGGTCCTGGGGTGGAGAATAATTCTCACTGGAGGGAGGCGAGGGCTACATACCTGTGCTTGAGTATTAGGCTCCAGTCTCAAGAGGCAGCCAACCTGGGTGGTCTTTGTATGGATGACACCAGCTCCCACAAAGTTGAAGGGGTTTGGATCTACCCCATCCAGCAAAGCAGCACCAAACCCCATTATCTGGAAAACAAAAACAGACACCAGATCAAGGTTAAGACTATCGACAACACAGCCCAACATGCTGTCTAGACCGGGCACGCACATGGGTCATTGCACACACATTGATTTAGTCAACTCAAATCAGACGCGGTCAGGACAGGCAGGTTGAAATATCAAAATGAACTCTGAACCAACTATATTAACATTCATGGTCATTTAGCTAGCTAGCTTGCTGTTGCTAGCTAATTTGTCCTGGGATATTGTTATTTTACATGAAATTGCACAAGGTTGTGTGTCCTCTAGTCAATCATCCACAGATAAAAGGAGAAACCTAGTTTCTAGTAATCGCTCCTCCTTCAGTCGTCTTCTGTGGACTTTATATCCCTCACGACGCCAGGACAGCGGAGTCAATCACCACCTTCCGGAGACACCTGAAACCCCACCTCTTTCAGGAATACCTAGGATAGGATAAAGTAATCCTTCTCACCCCCTCCCCCCTTAAAAGATTTAGATGCACTATTGTAAAGTGGCTGTTCCACTGGATGTCTTAAGGTGAACGCACCAATTTGTAAGTCGCTCTGGATAAGAGCGTCTGCTAATTGACTTAAATGTAAATGTAAATGTTATATGGTGGTTGGCAACCAACGTTAAGATGCATTACCACCAACTGGACTAGTGTTGATATCAGTTCAGCTTTCAATCACCCACGTGTGTATACGCTCCTGAAAACCAATGATGGGACAGGTGGGACTTGCAGCGCGTCAAAAATAGAACCAAGTTCAATTTTAGCCCCTAGCTACACAGATGCTCATTGATGTGCGCATGCACATTGTTTTGCAACGCTCAACACCTTGTAGAGTCCATGCCGCGCAGAAGGGGTGGTCAGCATGTTACATAGTATTGCTAGTGAAGTCAGGGTGATCTTTATGCAGTTTTCACTTTCGTCTTTCAATCAATCAAATATTCTAAGTCAGAACTGTCCGGAGTAGTGATGCTTCATATGGTGTTACTATGGTGTCACCAATTTGCTTAACGCCCCAATAGGTCCACAGACGACGCAATCACACTGCCCTAACCCATCTGGACAAGAAGAATACTAATGTAAGAAAGCTGTTCATCGACTACAGCTCAGCATTTAACACCATAGTACCCTCCAAAATCATCATTAAGCTTGAGACACTGGGTCTCGACCTCGCCCTGTGCAACTGGGTCTTGGACTTCCTGATGGACCGTACCCAGGTGGTGAGGGTAGGAAACATCTCCACTTTGCTGATCCTCAACACTTGGGCCCCACAAAGGTGCGTTCTCAGCCCTCTCCTGTACTCCCTGTTCACCCATGACTGCGTGGCCATTCACGCCTCCAATTCAAATCACCAAGTTTGCAGACAACACTACAGTGGTAGACTTGATTACCAACAACGACGAGACTGCCTACAGGGAGGAGGTGAGGGTCATCGGCGTGTGGTGCCTGGAAAATAACCGCACACTCAATGTCAACAAAACAAAACGAGATGATCGTGGACTTCAGGAAACAGCAGAGGGAGCAGCCCCCTATCCACAACGATGGGACAGTAGTGGAAAAGGTGGAAAGTTAAAGTTCCTCAGCGTGCACATCACGGACAACTGAAATGGTCCACCCACATAGACAGCGTGGTGAAGGGGGCGCTGCAGAGCCTCTTCAACCTCAGGAGGCTGAAGAAATCCGTCTCGTCACCAAAAGCACTCAAACTTTTACAGATGCACAATCGAGAGCATCCTGTCGGGCTGTTTCACCGCCTGGTACAGCAACTGCTCCGCCCACAACCGTAAGGCTCTCCAGAGGGTAGTGAGGTCTGCACAACGCATCACCGGGGGAAAACTACCTACCCTCAACGACACCTACACCACCCGATGTCATAGGAAGGCCAAAAAGATCAAGGACAACAACCACCTGAGACACTGCCTGTTCACCCCGCTATGATCCAGAAGGCGAGGTCAGTACAGGTTCATCAAAGCTGGGACCGAGAGACTGAAAAACAGCTTCTATCTCAAGGCCATCAGACTGTTAAACAGCCATCACTAACATTGAGTGGCTGCTGCAAACACAACAACTCAAATCTCTAGCCACTTTAATAATAAAAAATTGGATGGAATAAATGTATTTGAACCACTTTAAACAACGCCACTTTACATAATGTTGACATACCCTACATTACTCATCTCATATGTATATACTGTACTCTATACCATCTACTGCATCTTGCCTACGCCGTTCGGCCATCGATATATTTTTATGTACATATTCTTATACATTCCTTTACACTTGTGTGTATAAGGTAGTTGTTGTGAAATTGTTAGATATTACTGCATGGTCGGAACTAGAAGCACAAGCATTTCGCAACACTCGCATTAACATCTGCTAACCATGTGTATGTGACAAATAACATTTGATGTATTTATAAAGCCCTTTTCAACCAATGGCACAAAGTGCTGTGTAGAAACCCAGCCTAAAACCCCCAACATTTCTATCAACAAAAAAAAATATACTGATCAGATATACATTTTTAATAAAGAAAAGGCTGATGTGCTGCTACTAGGCAACCAACAAGTCAAGACAATCTCCATAGCAATTCTAATCATAAAGGGATCTCACCTTGGCTTTGGTAACCTCTGTGTCCATGGAATGCCTTGCTTTGAAGATATTTTGTACCTCTTGCTGAGGGCTGTGGGTAGAGAAAGTCAGTCAAATCAAAGTTTACTTGTCACGTGCGCAGAATACAACAGGTGTTGTATTTACCTTATAGTGAAATGCTTACTTGCCAATAGTGCAAAAAAGGGATTAGGTGAACAATAGGTAGGTAAAGAAATAAAACAGTAAAAATACACGCTATATACAGTAGCGAGGCTACATACAGACACCGGTTAGTCAGGCTAATTGAGGTAGTATGTACATGAATGTATAGTTAAAGTGACTATGCATATATGATAAACAGAGTAGCAGCAGCGTAAAAAGAGGGGTTGGGGGGGCACACTGCTTCCTCTTGCAAATAACGGGGATGTCGGCCCTGCCAGGTTTTTGGAGAATGTCTTGTGCGTCTTGTTTGTTGAAGAAGAAATCTGTCTAATTCGAGGTGAGTGATCGCTGTCCTGATACCCAGAAGTTATTTTTTTGCCATAAGATATAGTTGCAGAAACATTACGTACAAAATAGGTTACAAATAACGCAGGGGAAAAAAACTAAAACACAATAGCACAATTGGTTGGGGGCCCGTAAAACTGCTGCCATTTCTTCCGGTGCCATTTTAGTGGCTAGCAGTCACTAGCAGCTTCACCCTCAGCTGTTAAGGATGTGTAACTACACTAAGTTTCACCTTGTTGCTGAATGATGGAAAATAGATACATGTATTTCCATGTGAACATGTTGATGTCGTTGCTCAATTTTCACATTTAATTAAAATGCATTAGACTAAGATGTATTTCACTGACCTATACCACCTACATAAATCAATATTTGGTAGAAGCACTATCTGGAATACCGGTGTATTATTCATTGGTCACCACAGACTTTACACACTCCTAGGGAAACATTGATCTATCTCTTGGCAATGTTGCTCAAGCTCTAATGGAACAATTTCACAAGACACTGTGTACCTATTCTGTTGGCATTTCCTTCACATTTAAAATATACAGTGGGAGACAGTACATACTATTAATATCAATATTTACACATGCAGGACAATCTGAATGAATGAGCCCTTTTGTGTCCTCGGAATACGAGGAAGAGTAAACTGGCACATTGTCAGAGGGGAATATTGTGTCCATATCAAAAGAGAGAAAACATGTGATAGGAATATATTTTTTGGGGGCGGCAGGTAACCTAGTGGTTGGGCCAGTAACTGAAAGGTTGGTGGATCGAATCCCCGAGCTAACAAGGTAAAAATCTGTTGTTCTGCCCCTGAACAAGGAAGTTGGCCTAGGAACAGTGAGTTGTCATTGTAAATAATAATTTGTTCTTAACTGACGTGCCTAGTTAAATAAAGGTTAAAAAAACATTTAAATATATGACCAAATCTCTGCTATATACATGTTTCCTTACGCTCCAAGTTGTTTCCAGCGCTGAAAGAAGTCCAGCGATGTCATCTCTGTAGGCTGGAAGAACTTGTTTAAAGTAATAGGCAGTTTAACAGCAATGTTCTGGAGAGTTCCCCCGTACCTGTGAGTAGAAACAGGAGTAAAACAATGCTAAATAACTGGGAAACCGATACAGTAGCTTTCCCAACAACGTTCATGCAAACATTTATCACCAATCTAGCAAATAGTTGCACCCTGAAACACACACTCTGATATGCAATGTATTATAAAAGCACATAAAGGAGGAAAATAAGTTCTTACCTAAACTGAATGTTGAGCACAGGTGCATCCACAAAGTCAGACACACATTCAATGTTGAGTATTTGCTGGAGTTGTGCACCCCCGTCCACAGTGGGGTCTGCAGGCTTGGCATGGACATTCAGTTGTAGGGGAACAGTTAAGAAAAAGGCACAATAGGAAGCAGTAAATGGCCACCCCTAGACAATAAATAATATAAACTGGGAGGGATTTATTAAAACAGCATACGGAAATTATTTTTGAGAATTACATAATAGCATCTAGTAAAGGATATGAGCCTGCAGAGCATCTTGGCAGACCACAGAGGCAGCGAAATTCATGAACTGGGTTGATGTCTTGTTACCAAAGAACACATACATCCGACCTGTATGTTGAAAAAAAAAAAAGAAGACTTAATTAAACCCTGAGATCTAAGGGTCAAACCATGATCATAATCACACTTAGGTGCATATGTATTTTTGCTGAGGGGTACTCACCCAAATTCTGTCGGAATTCAGACTTCAGGCCGATCTGGAGTAGCTGGTTCTCGTACAGGACACCATTGTTCTTGCAAACAAACCTGGAAGGGAATGGGGCAAGCATCTCATATCTGGTATCTTGGGCTTAATATACTGTATTGACCCCCAGGATGGGATTCCAACCAAGATGCCAAGAGTCCCCCAGCATACAGTAGGGATGTAACTAATGTCCCTTTCACCAGCGCAATCTGCTGTGAGCATGCAAATGTTTTAAACAGACTCCACTGATTACGTATCTTACTTGTCTTCAGGTTCCTCTGCAGTGGGCAGAGTGGCGTTGGCATATGCTACTTGTGGAGTATTCGGCAGGAAACTGAAGCCAAGCGTGAGATGCACAGCGAGAATGTAAAGGGCGAGAGGAGCACATTCACACCAGGTTTTAGTAAGCTCCATGACAGATCAATACAGTTAAAAAGCCCCTGCCTCCCTCTGATATTTGACCCACTCTTTCTTACCTGGAGAAGTTCTCATCTGCAACAGGCCCCACTGCCACTGGTGTCTCTACAGGAAAGGCTGCTGTGTTTCCAGAGAAGACATCCATCAGCAGGCTTGCCCCCTTAGAGGCAGGAGGGGCAGAGTTTTGAGTGGCAATGGTGCTGCCCAGGCCAAGCAGGTCTGTGGAGGTAGTGGGGGACGCGAACACCTTAGGAGAGGTAACGGTCACAATCACTTCACTTCGGAAGTTCAGGATCTGAACCAATCAACCGCTCTAATTGGTCTTACGCTAATGAAAGTACAGAGCAACACACAAACACCATGCAAAAAAAACCTCTGTAGGAGGATCTATAATTATTAGGACTATACTTAGGACTCAACAATAAAAATAGTAAAAACCTAAGAATATATAGTGCTAAGTAATCAAGCTCACACAAAAGCAATGCATCATTTTAGCATATTGAATTGTCTTTATTCTGTAAGCAGATCAGATTACATGATGTTGTTAGGGCAGTGTATTAAGGTTAGGGAAGTGACAAGTGAAAAATCCAGCATGAGCATCCAGAACAACCAGAACCTGAAAGAGGGGCCCAGCAGAGCGCAGCACGGGGACAGCAGAGGCCTGGGGGGGCATGGGGGCCTGCAGGAGGTAGGAAGAGGAGCCCGGACGTGGCCGGTTGGTGGGGGTGCGGTCGAGGCGGGGGCCAGAAGATCCCCAACAAACAAGAGAGGAAAGCTCTAATGAACAGAGGAGGAAACAGTGAAGGCAGGACAGAACGAGAGAGCTGAGGATAGTTACTGAAAAGAGCAGAAAACACCAGCATAGAAAAATAGGAAATGTACACACCTGAGAGGAGAGGAATAGGAGGCTCTAATAAGTAAACACACGACAACAGTAATACCTTGGCATTTGAGGTAGTGCTGCTATGGTCTGCAGTACCCCCATTGACACTGCGTTCCTTGCGGTTCTCATCCAAATCGGGATGCAGGTTTCCTGGTCCCTTCTTCCTCTTGAGTTTGGCCAGTATAGAGGACTCCCTCTCAGGGAATGGAGGCATCTCCTCCAACACCGTGGCCTTGAGGGGAGCACAGAATAAATGGGGAATGAAGAGCATGACCTGGGGTGAAGGAACCTAGAGGCTCTACAGTGTACTTTTCTGAATTAGTCTTTCTACCAACAAAGATTTCCTGTGAGTTGTATTCTGAACAACTAAAAACCAAACAGCTAAGTGTAATATAAAACTGTTTTTAAATGGTATTAAATGTAAAAGTGTCAATCTTGTCCAACTGCTAGCTCACTGCCATAGAGGACCACAATGGAAATAAGCATTCAGGTTTTGTTTTTTTATGCTAGTTCATTTAAAAAAAATGTAATGTCTCCAGCTGGAGCATACTACTACTTTTAATTACCTAATAAATGCAATCAATCAAGCTTATAATGGCACAAAGGCAGGGTGGAATGTCACCGACCAGTATGTCAGTGCTGGCGATAGAGCTGAGGCGCAGGTACTCCACAGCACGCTGCTGTAGCTCAACGTCTGCATTGCGGAGCTGGCTGTCTGAGCGCAAAACCTCCTGGATGGTGCCCTTCACCTCAGGAAAAAGGTTGATGAACTTGATGTAGGTTGAGAGCAGCAAAGCCCGGGTGGGCACTGAGCACAGGTGAAACTTGGAGTGGAGCAGGTCAAACTGGATGAGTGGACTAAGGAGTTAGAGCAAGAAGGACAATGGATGACACAGTGAGTGACGTCTGTCCTCAGCTCCAAAGGATATCATTGACTGCACATTTCTCCAACCAGTGGAGGCTGCTGAGGGGAGGACGGCTCGTAATTGCTGGAATGGAGTCCATGTAATGGAATCAACCACATGGAACCATGCTTTGATACCATTCCATGGACTCCGTTCCAGCCATTATTATGAACAGTCCTCCCCTCAGCAGCCTCCACTCTCTCCAACTAAGAACAACAGTGGATCACTGAAATATGGCATTAATCGGTTACTAACCTTGACCTTGAATCTCCTGCTATCAAGTTCCCAAACTCCCCTAGAATGTACCCTCCGACCTTCACCAGGTTCTCATGGCAGGCTGGGGCCTGGAGTGCCTGTGGAAAGGAAAGAGAGTCAGAGTTTAGTATGAAATAGCATAATGGATTGGAGTGGGTGGGTTAACCTACAAAGCATTACATGAGCTTTCTCCTACCCATCTTTCCAATTTGGTCCTTCTGTACACACGTACGCTGCGGTCACAAGACGTAGGCCTCCTTACTGTCCCTAGAATTTCTAAGCAAGCAGCTGGAGGCAGGGCTTTCTCCTACAGAGCTCAATTTTTATGGAATGGTCTGCCTATCCATGTGAGAGACGCAGACTCTGTCTCAACCTTTAAGTATTTATTGAAGACTCATCTCTTCAGTAGGTCCTATGATTGAGTGTAGTCTGGCCTAGGGGTGTGAAGGTGAACGGAAAGACACTGGAGCGACGAACCACCCTTGCTGTCTCTGCCTGGCCGGTTCCCCTCTTTCCACTGGGATTCTCTGCCTCTAACCCTATTACGGGGGCTGAGTCACTGGCTTACTGGTGCTCTTCCATGCCATCCCCAGGAGGGGTGCGTCACTTGAGTGGGTTGAGTCACTGACGTGATCTTCCCGTCCGGGTTGGCGCCTCCCTCTGGTTGGTGCCCTGGGGGAGATCTTCGTGGTCTCTACTTGGCCTTGTCTCAGTGTAGTAAGTTAGTGATTGAAGATATACCAAAGTGGGTGGGGCTATAGCCTACCTGGTTGGCCCTGTCTGGGTGTGTAGTCGGACAGGGCCACAGTGTCTCCCGACCCCTCCTGTCTCAGACTCCAGTATTTATACTGAAATAGTTAAAGTGTCGGGGGGCTAGGGTCAGTCTGTTATATCTGAAGTATTTCTCCTGTCTTATCCGGTGTGAATTTAAGTATGCTCCCTCTGATTCGCTCGCTCTTCTCTCAGAGGACCAGAGCCATAGGACTATGCCTGAGGACTACCTGGCCTGATGACTGCTTGCTGTCGCCAGTCCACCTGGTCATGCTTCTGCTCCAGTTTCAACTGTTCTGCATGCGGCTATGAAACCCTGACCTGTTCACCGGACCTGCCGTTTTCAACTCTACCACACCTGCTATGGCTAACTCTGAATGTTTGGCTATGAAAAGCCAACTGACATTTACTCCTGAGGTGCTGATCTGTTGCACCCTCTACAACCACTGATTATTATTGTTTGACCTTGCTGGTCAGCTATGAACGTTTGAACATCTTGGCCATGTACTGTTATAATCTCCACCCGGCACAGCCAGAAGAGGACTGGCCAACCCTCAGACTGGTTCCTCTCTAGGTTTCTTCCTAGAGAGTTTTTCCTAGCCTCCATGCTTCTACAGTACATCTGCATTGCTTACTGTTTGGAGCAGCAGTCTGCATGGGTCTGTTTTAGGTTCTTACAGTGACCTGCCAGTGAGACAGACAAGAGCAGAGAGACTGAAGGGAGAATCAAGTCATCTTATATTGCTGTACCAAAGCACAAGGCGGACTCATAGTTTCCTCCCAGAGAAGACAAAGACAGGTTTAGTGGTGAATAGTGAATGACGCTCTCCATCCCCCTGACCTCACAGGTCACATCCAGGCAGGCAACGCCTGTGATGAGCATCGGAAGTGAGCTGCTTAAAACGAATATGATTAAGGAAACACACCTACATCAGAACTATTGTGTTATTGACTGTACATTTGTTTATCCGATGTATAACTGTTGTTTGTGTCGCACTGCTCTGCTCTCTCTTGGCCAGGTCGCAGTTGTAAATGAGAACTTGTTCTCAACTGGCCTACCTGGTTAAATAAAGGTGAAATAAATGTTTAAAAAATTAAAAAAGAACAATCCAGACAGGTTACAATGAGTCCCCCATGGCTCGTTTAAAGACAGATTATTCACAAAAATAAAATAAGCACCTCGAACACTGTCTTGGCAGCATAACCTTGTACTTCATCTCTGTTGATGACGATCTGGATGACGCGGTACCAGACCTCGTCACTGACATAGTCCCCAGCGAAGCGGATCAGGTTGAGGATGGTGTCAACATACCAGGTGTAGTCAACTGCATACTTCTCTGCCAGGATGGCCACCTTTAGCACCTGTGGTGAGAGGTAGTCTTATCAGATCAAAGAACGATGGCATTCATGTTTTTATTTAAGTCTGTGGAACGTATTCTTCCAAATTACCTCAGTGGCATTTAAAACATGAAGCTATCAAACTTTTGATTGGTGAAATTATTAGAGAAATGGTTAGATACTGGGCTAGAACTCACTATCTCCTCTCTGATGGAGTAGTCTGCTGTCTCCAGGTAGCTGAGCATCTCTGCTACAATCTGTTTGGCGTTGCTGCGGTCACACATGGCATAGAGCAGGTCCACAGCACGCTGACGCACACTGACATCTCTCTCCGACTGCAGGATTCAACCAGGTCAAACAAACATCAGGACTAAGGCAGAGTCACACTAACAGGAACCAAACAGACACAGGCATACATACACTATGTACTCAAGAAGACACTGAATACTAGGATTGGCAGATGTAGCTTGTGAATGCAGGTACAAATGCGTTTGCGTACTTTGAGGGCATTTATGACTGTCTCGATGTGTGTCTTAACAGCCTCATGGGAGAACTCGGAGCTGGCTAGGGTGCACATGCTCTCCAGGGCCAGGTAGCGCAGGTTAGTCTCCCGGTGCTGGAGGAACTGGCCCAGCTGGTTACAGGCCCGCACCAGCAGAGTGGGCTCGCTGTGGGGAGAAAGACAGACATTGGTGCCATTGTCACCAGGACAGTCCAACGCAACACAAACAAACTGCATTTCTTGAATACATTGGTCCTCTGTAGCTGCTGCAACTGGGAGAAGGCAGCCCCTCACCTGTCATGGTGGATGATTAGACTGATGGCCTCAAACAGCACAGCGTTCTTAGCGTTGGAGTGCTGCACCTTCTTCGACTTGGGAGGCTCCTGGGCCTTGTTCAGGATGGTTTCCAGACATTCCGTCAGACGGCCCCGGATCGCACCATCCTCTGAGAGGGCAAGAAAGGGGGAGGAAGGGGGCCACAGATAAAAGCACAACTATGTTCATCCCGGCAACACTACAGACCTTTTCTGAGTAATATGTTCATATAGTCAAACACCCACACGCATGTCATCGTGCTCACACAGCTTCTTACCAGGCGGAGGATAGCACTGTAGGAGACGCAGGAGCTTGACAGAAAGCCAGGGAGCTGCAACAAAATAGTAGGTGTAGTCCTGCAGGTCAGTGGAGGCCGAGGAGACGATCTAGAGAACAGGACATGACTAACGCATTACGCCTCAAGCAAACAACTGACTAATAACTAAGGGTCATAATAACATTCAATGGTGACATTGATGAAAGAAGAAATAAAAGTCCTGCACACAGCCATATGATTACCCTGCTGAGTCTGGCTACAGCCAAGGAGACAGATGTCTTGAAGTCCTCTGGGCTCTTCTGTGCCAGTGTGGTAATCAGGCTGGTGGCAGCGGTCACCACACCCTGTGCAAAGTAATACAAATGCCATAACACACAAACAGCTAATCATTTATATTAGACTATACATCAACCAATCAGAGAACTTTTTTGCATGAAATGTTTTTCCTCATTACACCCACAACCTATTATTTTGGCTCAAAAATAGCCCTAACAACAAAGACAGAAGGTCATGGTGAAAGAATCCTCTCATCCACACCCCACCGATCCAAATCTCCCTCACTAAAACCAAAGGTCCACAGTCCTCTCATAATAACCCCCATGGCAGTCAGTACCAGGTGTTGGTCATTGAGCAGATGAACCACCCGGGTGGTCCACTCGCCCATGGGTACCAGGTCTGGAGAGGTCCTGTTGAGACGCAGCAGGCACAGGGCAGCACTCTGCTTCACACTGTCCATGGTGTCCCTGCAAGACAAACCCTGCCAAATTATGACAGAACATCAGCATCACTTAACTGGCACATAGCTTCAGGTTTTTTTTACAAAGAGGCCTGACTGACAAAGTTACAGCCTCAAATGTTAAACTGACAGAGAGGGTACCTCGGTCATTAGGCTAAGTCTGCTCCACACCACTACCCTTTCTTACCCAGCCACCAGGATGCGGGGCACCTCAGCTGCAAAAGCCTCAGCCATCTCCCTGCTGCCCACATTGGCAATGCAGTGCAAGGCCAGGTTCATGAAAGTGGGATTCCTGCTGGACAGGTCATTCTTTATGGCATTGTTGATAAGGCTGATGAGGTCACTGTTTGAGTTGACCAGCACTGAGATGAACAGGTAACCCTGTGGAGTTGGATAGAAATAAACAGTTCATCAAACCTGAAAGGAATTAAAGGGAAGTTATCATAATAGTTTAACATAAACATTGAGAATAGATTGTGTAATTAACAGTGTTTTGTCCAATTAGATACATAACTTCATCCACTCACTTACAGTCACGCAAACAAATTCAAAGACCGGCTTCTCTACTCACAATTTGTTTCTCTGTGTACTTGTTGGAGCTGAGCAGGTTGACTGCCTCCATGTGGCCAAAGTCGATGTCATGGCCAAGAAGGAATATGAAAAGCAGCTTGCACACATATTTCTTCTTACTGTAG
Source organism: Oncorhynchus nerka (assembly GCF_034236695.1). NCBI lineage: Eukaryota > Metazoa > Chordata > Actinopteri > Salmoniformes > Salmonidae > Oncorhynchus > Oncorhynchus nerka. Next base: position 74,826,704 of record NC_088422.1, read on the forward strand.
CCATCTAGTGCCTTGTCTCCTGCAGCAAAACAGAAATGTTGTTGTCATGACTATGACTTAGAAGCAGAAAAAAACTGGAAGGAAAGAATACTTTTAAGGCAAGCCAAGTCACAATGACTGATCAAGTGTTTGAGAGCACGGAACTTTAGTGTTCTTCCCTTTTAAAATGAATCCTAATCTGAAGCACGGAGGCCTAAAAAGAGCAGCATGCTAACCACTCCTATTCTGGGAAGAAAAACGTGAGTTGAGGAGAGAGTGAGTCAGCAGCACAAGACAGGAAGCTGAGTGCAGCAATTTTTTCACCTTGGTGAAAGAGGGCAAATGGTAGGAGGCCAATGAAAATAATGACGGATTCAGAACATTGCACAAATAAATAAAGTATGTCCAATGCCGCTTACAGGAAACCTGGAAGTGCACTTACAAATGCAGACCAATGCACATTATAGCTTGAAGAGCTGCAACAGCATTCTGAAAGTGGGAGTTTAATGGAGCCCCCACCTCTGTCTTGAACCCCACCTCCACTGTGTGTGGGACGATGTCCCGTGAGCGAGATTAGGAGGGGCTCTACATTAAGGATTAGTTGGACAATGCATACAGAGTTTCTCTAAGATAAGGATATCATTTTCTATTTTCTGAACTTTCTGCATAAACTAAGTATTATCTCATTCAAAGTAAGATAAACATGTTTACATCACAATCATAAAACATTTCATGAATGTGTGTATGGAGAGAGGAAGAGAGAGGAACAGCAAGAAAGAGATTTTCTGTAGATCTCCACAGGAATTTCCCCGGGAAACAAGGGAAAGGATTCCAGCCTGCTAACATACTGTGCCCCCCTCAGTTTCCTGACAGAACAGTTGACTCAACAACTCTCCCTGTGCCCTTCAGCTTCTCCCTGCCTCACTGAACTTTAATATAGCCTATCTTTGGGGATAGTTAGGGACCGTCAATAAATTATACAATGTAAATGGGACAATATTTTATACATTTATAATTGGGTTGTGTTTTTAAGCCATTGAAATGTGGAGGCATTGACCTTTTATTGTCCCATAGGGATATCGAATGTGAAACCAAATTTACCATGTTACGATCGGGTCATGTGCAGCTATGCTCCAAATTGATGATTAGCCTACTTGGGTGCTGCCAACTGTAGGCAGGATTAAAATAAACCCAACCCACAGAAAACTGTTACAGTACCCTTCATTCCATGACATATATATTTTTTACTACAATCTCGCAAATCTCAGTTTTGGACAAGACTGGCTTTATGACCAAAATTATCCTATTTGCAATGTAGTACATTTTGAAGTTTATTTTTGGGTGCAGTCGTTCTTTAACCAAATAGCCTGCCTCAGTGGTAGTCTAAGTACTCCATCAGTTTGGAAGGCAAGCCTTTCCATACAAATGTGTTGTTACGTGATAAAAATGAGCTGGCTCATAAGCCCCTCAAAAGCAACTTTGAAGATAACATGTAGGGCCTTTCTACCCACCAAAACACAAGTCACGTGATTTTATAGATGCCAATATCCATTTTCACTTTGGAACAGCTGACTTATTTTAGGCTAGATGGAGCAGGTGGTAGAGAACATTTCTGACATTCAGCATAGCTGCATGGTGATCTCCTGTGAGGGCACTGTTAATAAGCTAAATGACTAGTGTCAGTGTCCACAAACCTTATGTGGAACAATCAGACACCGAAGTGTGTCCACACCCAGATTTAAAGGGATTTTGCTTGGCTTACCTTTAAATTTTGAGCGGATGTTGGCCAACTCTTTGTTAATTCTCTTGATCTCTGCTTCTTTACTTTTACCTGAAATGGAAAATAAAACATGTTATGTTATATGTTCAATGTCACCTGTATGGGCCATATGAACCTGTATGCAAGTCTGAATGACAGCACTTGTGGAATGGAACAGTTTGGCTGTACCACAGTATTCAAAAGACTGGGCTAAATTATTGATTGTTTATTTTATTTTATGCAAAGTATGTGTATTGATGTGCCTATGCACCATGAACTAGGGAGGTGAGGTCAGGAAATAAATAGGATACCCTTCAGGAGCATTGGTCTTAGTAGTAAGATGTCTAAATTATGGCATGGATTTAGGTCAGGAGAGCATACCTGGGTTGGGAGGATCAGACCCAGACCTACGTCTAGGATCAGTTGTTCGGCATGGATCTGTAGCATGCCTCATTCACACCTACATTGAAGTTATGGAACGTTGGTAACCTTCACTGTCTCTGCTATTGATTTACGCAGGGAAACTAATGCTCTAAATAGATTTGCTCACAGAGCACATTTAGACTTCAATGGCTCTAGTCTAGGTGAAAGTTCCCAGTCCCACCACCATAAAACCCTGCACTGCAGCTGGGTTTCTTGATGGTAGTATACGCAATCCAGCTACTAGTATTGTTATTGTCGGAGGAATACGCACTCATTCAGAGCATGTTGATAATTGCTAGAGAAAAAAACTGTCTTAGCTAGCTAGTCAACATTTGTAGAGGTAAGTAGTTTGCTACTAGATTACAGATATACCCAGCACCAAATGTGCAAATTATCAATCTACAACGGTGTGACACCAGCCAGGCAAAATTATGAATGTCACCATGATTTTTTAAATTTCCTGACTGTGTGACCCACGCCCCTTGGCTAGTTTGCTAAACTAGCTAGCCTAGCGTAACATTAAACCAGCTAACGTTAGTTAAGTATATAACTAGTACAGTAAAAGTTTGTATTTCCTGTCTGTAGCTAGCCATTTACCTTTATTTCACAGACTGGACGTTTGTTTAGGAAAACATAGTTAGCTACCGTCCTTCGCGGGCTATTTTTGCTTCAATCTCTAGCTAACGTTGGCTAGCTATAATGGCTAACGTTAGTTTGCTAACTGTTAACTCTGTTAGCTACATTACCGTTAACTGACTTCGGCAGATTTGCTAGTTAACTAGTTAACGAACTACCCGCACGTTAGTTTCTTTTGTTAATTAAGTAGTTAACTAGTTAAACATGGCGCGCGTGTGCCTTTACGTTGGATAGCTTGTTTCATAGCTAGCCTTGCATTCATCCCAAATTAACTGTAGCTTGCTAATCAGCAAGTCAACATCATATACTCACAGTTCCTAATGTCCGATATAAACACAGCGAGGCCACGCATTCCATCTCCTTTAGAGACTGCAGGCATTTTGTTCCACGCGATATTTTTAGCCTGTTCTCCGCAGTCAGACCGTAAATACACTTTATATCAGTTGTTCGGGAGTTTTTGTTAAAGAGGCGGGGTCACTTGAGCCACAGACTCCAAATAAGTGTCATTATGTTGGAAAAATTTCGCACATTGCATGCACATGTCTTATTTTCTCGATTTGGACACGAATTCGCTTTCCAAAGCTAATAAACATGTGTAAATGTAAGCAGAATTTTGTATTCCTAGTTGAATTAGTTAGGGAGCGTAAACAAAGTACAACCTTTTTTTACATTCGAATTTCAATAGCTCATTGGTCATGTGACCTACTGACCTCAACCAAGTTTCAGAATGTCCACTGACTACCCTTCTCTGTTGCACACCCTTTGGTTTGTCAAGTTTCATCTCACTCGATTTTACATGACTTTTTCAAAATTAAACATTTCAATAGCTCCTTGGTCATGTGACCCAATGACCCCAAACAAGGTTCAGAATGTCCACTGACTACCCTTCTATATTGCACACCCTTTGGTTTGTCAATTTTAATCTCACATGTTTATACATACATTTTTCAACTTTCTCATTTCAGTAGCTCCTTGGTCATGTGACCCAATGACCCCAAACAAGATTGAGAATGTACACTCAGTACACATTGCACACCCTTTAGTTTGTCCATTTTCATTTCAGGTGATTCACATGAATATTGTCAACTTTAGAATTTCAATAGCTCCTTGGTCGTGTGACCTACTGACTTCAAACAAGTTTCAGAATGTACACTCAGTGGGCCTACACACTGCACACCCATTCGTTTTTTCTTTCCCCCCACCCGCCAAGGGAAGGGAGAGAGCTATTCAAATCAAATCAAATCAAATTTATTTATATAGCCCTTCGTACATCAGCTGATATCTCAAAGTGCTGTACAGAAACCCAGCCTAAAACCCCAAACAGCAAACAATGCAGGTGTAAAAGCACGGTGGCTAGGAAAAACTCCCTAGAAAGGCCAAAACCTAGGAAGAAACCTAGAGAGGAACCAGGCTATGTGGGGTGGCCAGTCCTCTTCTGGCTGTGCCGGGTAGAGATTATAACAGAACATGACCAAGATGTTCAAATGTTCATAAATGACCAGCATGGTCGAATAATAATAAGGCAGAACAGTTGAAACTGGAGCAGCAGCACAGTCAGGTGGACTGGGGACAGCAAGGAGTCATCATGTCAGGTAGTCCTGGGGCACGGTCCTAGGGCTCAGGTCCTCCGAGAGAGAGAGAAAGAAAGAGAGAATTAGAGAGAGCATATGTGGGGTGGCCAGTCCTCTTCTGGCTGTGCCGGGTGGAGATTATAACAGAACGTGGCCAAGATGTTCAAATGTTCATAAATGACCAGCATGGTTGAATAATAGTAAGGCAGAACAGTTGAAACTGGAGCAGCAGCATGGCCAGGTGGACTGGGGACAGCAAGGAGTCATCATGTCAGGTAGTCCTGGGGCATGGTCCTAGGGCTCAGGTCCTCCGAGAGAGAGAAAGAAAGAGAGAAGGAGAGAATTAGAGAACGCACACTTAGATTCACACAGGACACCGAATAGGACAGGAGAAGTACTCCAGATATAACAAACTGACCCTAGCCCCCCGACACATAAACTAATGCAGCATAAATACTGGAGGCTGAGACAGGAGGGGTCAGGAGACACTGTGGCCCCATCCGAGGACACCCCCGGACAGGGCCAAACAGGAAGGATATAACCCCACCCACTTTGCCAAAGCACAGCCCCCACACCACTAGAGGGATATCTTCAACCACCAACTTACCATCCTGAGACAAGGCCGAGTATAGCCCACAAAGATCTCCGCCACGGCACAACCCAAGGGGGGCGCCAACCCAGACAGGCCGACCACAACAGTGAATCAACCCACCCAGGTGACGCACCCCCCAGGGACGGCATGAGAGAGCCCCAGTAAGCCAGTGACTCAGCCCCGTAACAGGGTAGAGGCAGAGAATCCCAGTGGAAAGAGGGGAATCGGCCAGGCAGAGACAGCAAGGGCGGTTCGTTGCTCCAGAGCCTTTCCGTTCACCTTCCCACTCCTGGGCCAGACTACACTCAATCATATGACCCACTGAAGAGATGAGTCTTCAGTAAAGACTTAAAGGTTGAGACCGAGTTTGCGTCTCTGACATGGGTAGGCAGACCGTTCCATAAAAATGGAGCTCTATAGGAGAAAGCCCTGCCTCCAGCTGTTTGCTTAGAAATTCTAGGGACAATTAGGAGGCCTGCGTCTTGTGACCGTAGCGTACGTGTAGGTATGTACGGCAGGACCAAATCAGAGAGATAGGTAGGAGCAAGCCCATGTAATGCTTTGTAGGTTAGCAGTAAAACCTTGAAATCAGCCCTTGCTTTGACAGGAAGCCAGTGTAGAGAGGCTAGCACTGGAGTAATATGATCAAATTTTTTGGTTCTAGTCAGGATTCTAGCAGCCGTATTCAGCACTAACTGAAGTTTATTTAGTGCTTTATCCGGGTAGCCGGAAAATAGAGCATTGCAGTAGTCTAACCTAGAAGTGACAAAAGCATGGATTAATTTTTCTGCATCATTTTTGGACAGAAAGTTTCTGATTTTTGCAATGTTACGTAGATGGAAAAAAGCTGTCCTCGAAATGGTCTTGATATGTTCTTCAAAAGAGAGATCAGGGTCCAGAGTAACGCCGAGGTCCTTCACAGTTTTATTTGAGACGACTGTACAACCATTAAGATTAATTGTCAGATTCAACAGAAGATCTCTTTGTTTCTTGGGACCTAGAACAAGCATCTCTGTTTTGTCCGAGTTTAATAGTAGAAAGTTTGCAGCCATCCACTTCCTTATGTCTGAAACACATGCTTCTAGCGAGGGCAATTTTGGGGCTTCACCATGTTTCATTGAAATGTACAGCTGTGTGTCATCCGCATAGCAGTGAAAGTTTACATTATGTTTTCGAATAACATCCCCAAGAGGTAAAATATATAGTGAAAACAATAGTGGTCCTAAAACAGAACCTTGAGGAACACCGACATTTACAGTTGATTTGTCAGAGGACAAACCATTCACAGAGACAAACTGATATCTTTCCGACAGATAAGATCTAAACCAGGCCAGAACATGTCCGTGTAGACCAATTTGGGTTTCCAATCTCTCCAAAAGAATGTGGTGATCGATGGTATCAAAAGCAGCACTAAGGTCTAGGAGCACGAGGACAGATGCAGAGCCTCGGTCCGTTGCCATTAAAATGTCATTTACCACCTTCACAAGTGCCGTCTCAGTGCTATGATGGGGTCTAAAACCAGACTGAAGCATTTCGTATACATTGTTTGTCTTCAGGAAGGCAGTGAGTTGCTGCGCAACAGCCTTCTCTAAAATTTTTGAGAGGAATGGAAGATTCGATATAGGCCGATAGTTTTTATATTTTCTGGGTCAAGGTTTGGCTTTTTCAAGAGAGGCTTTATTACTGCCACTTTTAGTGAGTTTGGTACACATCCAGTGGATAGAGAGCCGTTTATTATGTTCAACATAGGAGGGCCAAGCACAGGAAGCAGCTCTTTCAGTAGTTTAGTTGGAATAGGGTCCAGTATGCAGCTTGAAGGTTTAGAGGCCATGATTATTTTCATCATTGTGTCAAGAGATATAGTACTAAAAGACTTGAGCGTCTCTCTTGATCCTAGGTCCTGGCAGAGTTGTGCAGACTCAGGACAACTGAGGTTTGGAGGAATACGCAGGTTTAAAGAGGAGTCCGTAATTTGCTTTCTAATAATCATAATCTTTTCCTCAAAGAAGTTCATGAATTTATCACTGCTAAAGTGAAAGTCATCCTCTCTTGGGGAATGCTGCTTTTTAGTTAGCTTTGCGACAGTATCAAAAAGGAATTTCGGATTGTTCTTATTTTCCTCAATTAAGTTAGAAAAATAGGATGATCGAGCAGCAGTAAGGGCTCTTCGGTACTGCACGGTACCGTCCTTCCAAGCTAGTCGGAAGACTTCCAGTTTGGTGTGGCGCCATTTCCGTTCCAATTTTCTGGAAGCTTGCTTCAGAGCTCGGGTATTTTCTGTGTACCAGGGAGCTAGTTTCTTATGAGACATTTTTTAGTTTTTAGGGGTGCAACTGCATCTAGGGTATTGCGCAAGGTTAAATTGAGATACTCAGTTAGGTGGTTAACGGATTTTTGTCCTCTGGCGTCCTTGGGTAGGCAGAGGGAGTCTGGAAGGGCATCAAGGAATCTTTGTGTTGTCTGTGAATTTATAGCACGACTTTTGATGTTCCTTGGTTGGGGTCTGAGCAGATTATTTGTTGCAATTGCAAACGTAATAAAATGGTGGTCCGATAGTCCAGGATTATGAGGAAAAACATTAAGATCCACAACATTTATTCCATGGGACAAAACTAGGTCCAGCGTATGACTGTGACAGTGAGTGGGTCCAGAGACATGTTGGACAAAACCCACTGAGTCGATGATGGCTCCGAAAGCCTTTTGGAGTGGGTCTGTGGACTTTTCCATGTGAATATTAAAGTCACCAAAGATTAGAATATTATCTGCAATGACTACAAGGTCCGATAGGAATTCAGGGAACTCAGTGAGAAACGCTGTATATGGCCCAGGAGGCCTGTAAACAGTAGCTATAAAAAGTGATTGAGTAGGCTGCATAGATTTCATGACTAGAAGCTCAAAAGACGAAAACGTCATTTTTTTTTTTTTGTAAATTGAAATTTGCTATCGTAAATGTTAGCAACACCTCCGCCTTTGCGGGATGCACGGGGATATGGTCACTAGTGTAGCCAGGAGGTGAGGCCTCATTTAACACAGTAAATTCATCAGGCTTAAGCCATGTTTCAGTCAGGCCAATCACATCAATATTATGATCAGTGATTAGTTCATTGACTATAATTGCCTTTGAAGTAAGGGATCTAACATTAAGTAGCCCTATTTTGAGAAGTGAGGTATCATGATCTCTTTCAGTAATGACAGGAATGGAGGTGGTCTTTATCCTAGTGAGATTGCTAAGGCGAACACCGCCATGTTTAGTTTTGCCCAACCTAGGTCGAGGCACAGACACGGTCTCAATGGTGATAGCTGAGCTGACTACACTGACTATGCTAGTGGCAGACTCCACTATGCTGGCAGGCTGGCTAATAGCCTGCTGCCTGGCCTGCACCCTATTTCATTGTGGAGCTAGAGGAGTTAGAGCCCTGTCTATGTTGGTAGATAAGATGAGAGCACCCCTCCAGCTAGGATGGAGTCCGTCACTCCTCAGCAGGTCAGGCTTGGTCCTGTTTGTGGGTGAGTCCCAGAAAGAGGGCCAATTATCTACAAATTCTATATTTTGGGAGGGGCAGAAAACAGTTTTCAACCAGCGATTGAGTTGTGAGACTGCTGTAGAGCTCATCACTCCCCCTAACTGGGAGGGGGCCAGAGACAATTACTCGATGCCGACACATCTTTCTAGCTGATATGCACGCAGAAGCTATGTTGCGCTTGGTGATCTCTGACTGTTTCGTCCTAACATCGTTGGTGCCGACGTGGATAACAATATCTCTATACTCTCTACACTCGCCAGTTTTAGCTTTAGCCAGCACCATCTTCAGATTAGCCTTAACGTCGGTAGCCCTGCCCCCGGGTAAACAGTGTATGATCGCTGGATGATTCGCTTTAAGTCTAATACTGCGGGTAATGGAGTCGCCAATGACTAGAGTTTTCAATTTGTCAGAGCTAATGGTGGGAAGCTTCGGCGTCTCAGACCCCGTAACGGGAGGAGTAGAGACCAGAGAAGACTCGGCCTCTGACACCGACCCGCTGCTTAATGGGGAAAACCGGTTGAAAGTTTCTGTCGGCTGAATGAGCGACACCGGTTGAGCGTTCCTACAGCATTTCCTTCCAGAAACCGTGAGAAAATTGTCCGGCTGCGGGGACTGTGCCAGGGGATTTATACTACTATCTGTACTTACTGGTGGCACAGACGCTGTTTCATCCTTTCCTACACTAAAATTACCCTTGCCTAACGATTGCGTCTGAAGCTGGGCTTGCAGTACAGCTATCCTCGCCGTAAGGCGAGCACAGCGGCTGCAATTAGAAGGCATCATGTTAATGTTACTACTTAGCTTCGGCTGTTGGAGGTCCTGACGAATCGTGTCCAGATAAAGCGCCCGGAGTGAAATTGAAATTAGAAACAATGAAAAACATAGAAACATGTGTGTAAAATCACCTTAGATGGAAATGGATGAACTAAAGGGTGTGCAATATATAAGACTAGTGACTGGATGTTCTGAAAGTAGTTTGAGGGCTGTAGGTCATAAGACTAAGGAGCTATTGACATTTGAATCTTTAAAAATGAGATGCAAATGGACAGACAAAAGGGTATGCAATGTGTAAGCCCACTGAGTGTATATTATGAACCTTGTTTGAGGTGTGGGTCACATGACCAATGCGCTATTGAATGTCAAATTTAAATAATTTAAAAGATTATTTAGAGATGTAGTGAGATGTAAACCAACAAAACAGCGTGTGCAATGTGTCTATGGTTCTAGCTAACCCGATGGCAGTTTTGAAAGTTTTAAGAGTAATTGTTAAAGAACTATTGAAATTTGAAAAATGAGATTTGTCACTATGTTGACGGTCCCTAACTGATGTTGGTGAATGTAAGGAAAACTACAGGTAAATATCTGTCGAAGATCCAACCTGAATCTGTCTTTACCTCAGTGAGACATGCCCAGTAAAGACCTCAGGATGTGTAAAAGTCAGAGGACAGGAATTTTTAGAGTGAATGAGCCAACTCCAAGATTCCCAGGGTGTGAAAAGTGGTGCAGTAGGCCACTCATTTCAAGCACAGTGAGTGGTGTTAATGATTGTGGCAGACCAGGGGGTTGGGTCAAAACGTTTACACAGATCAGACACAGACAGAGTAGGATTACCTCAGTTTCAAAGGTGTTTATTAAAATAATAGTTCAAAAGAAAAGAATATGTCTCCCCGATGAGACCCTCTCCGGGATACCGTCTTCGGGTCTTGCTGTATCCTGTGGGGATCAAAAACTGAACTCACTCCTGTTTCTTATGCAACCGTCCCCAACTATACAGGAGTCCCTTCTTCCCCCACTCTCTTCCCTGTGTACTGCCCTAATGGCAGCTTTCTGGGACTTGCACAGCTGGTGAGCAATCAGCCCTTGATTACTCACCAACTCCCAATCAGCCCCAATAGGTCCTGGCCGGAAAGCTCGTCGAGACCTGGCACGTCCAGCAGATGGAGCCATCGCCTCGTGATGTTTACTCCATCTGTCACCAGGCCTCGACGAGTCTCCCCCTGGTGGCTGACCTGCTGTACGCCACCCCCCTTAACTCTGTCAGGGAGGGGACTGTCATCAGTGCGACGTCTGTCTCCCTTCTCGATAGCACATCCGCGTTTCCATGCTTCGCCCCTGACCTGTGCACAACAGAAAAAGAGAAGCGTTGAAGGGACAAGAACCACCTGATGACCCGATCGCCATCCAGACCAGGGGAACATGATCCATGACCAGGGTGAAGTGGGTACCTAACAGGTAATACTTGAGTGTCTAGCGCCCACTTCACTGCTAGACACTCTTTCTCAACAATAGACTACTTTTATCTCTAGGTATCAGCTTTCGGCTGATATACATGATGGGGTGCTCCTCCCCATCGTGTATCTGGGACAGAATGCATTCGTCTGGACCACCATTGGCACCTGGAAATCGGGCATTATGAGAATCGGATGGGAGCACATCGCTTCTTTCAGACGGCTGAACGCTGCTTCTGTCTCGTCAGTCCATTTCACTGTTTTTGGGAGGCGGGCCCTGGTTAGATCGGTGAGGGGGGAAGCTATAGCCGCAAAGTTGGGGATAAACCATAAGGTGAAAGCACCAATTTGTAAGTCGCTCTGGATAAGAGCGTCTGCTAAATGACTTAAATGTAAATATAAATGTATTCCAGTCCCAGGAAGGACTTGACCTGTGTCAAAATGCATGGAACTGGCCAGTCATGTACCGTGTGAACCTTCCTCTCCTGGGGCTTGACGTTCCCCCGTCCCATCAAATACCCCAGGTACTCCACCTTCTCGAACGCTAGTTTGCATTTCTTGGGGTTCGCGGTCAACTCGGCTTGTCCGAGCGCGTCCAGCACCGCCTGGAGGCGCATCAGGTGCTCTTCCTAACCTTGGCTGTGGATGATGATTTCATCCAGATAGGTCTCTGCGTACTGTTGGTGGGGTTGAAGCACTCTCTTCATCAGTCGTTGGAATGTGGGCGGGGCTTCGTTGAGACCGAACGGGAGCATCCGGTACCGATACAATCCGTCTGGTGTCAAAAACGCCAAAAACTCCTCCGTTGGAGGAGGCTGCCAACGGTCCATGCCAATATCCTTTGGTCAGGTCAAGGGTGCTGATGTACCGGGCCTTTCCCAATCGGTCAATTTTATTTTATTTTTTTAAATTTTACCTTTATTTTACTAGGCAAGTCAGTTAAGAACAAATTCTTATTTTCAATGACGGCCTAGGAACAGTGGGTTAACTGCCTGTTCAGGGGCAGAATGACAAATTTTGTACCTTGTCAGCTCGGGGATTTGAAATTGCAACCTTTCGGTTACTAGTCCAATGCTCTAACCACTAGGCTACCCTGCCGCCCCAATAAGCTCGTCCACCCTCTGCATGGGGTAGGCGTCGAACAAGCTTATGTCGGTCACACCCCGGAAATCATTACAGAAGCAGAGGCTACCATCCGGTTTGGGCACCAACACGATGGGGCTGCACCATGCACTGTGGGACTCTTCAACAACCCCCATCCTCAGCATAGCCTCGACTTCCTGTTTTACGGCCTTCCGTCGGGCCTCCGGAATCTGATATGGCCTCTTTCGTACCATTTCCCCAGGCCGGGTACAGAGGTGGTGTTCAATGAGGGTCGTGCGGCCCGGCTTCTCGGAGAACACCGCCGTGTTACGATTGACGAACTCCCTGAGCTCTTGCTTCTGTGCCGGGTCGAGGTCCTTATTGCTCAGGACCACCACTGGTACCGTTAGCGTTCTGGGTCCCGACCATAACACAGCCAAGGCTGTCCTCTCGTGCCACTTCTTCAACAGGTTCACATGGTAAATCTGTTGGGGTTTCCGTCTCCCCGGTTGCCATACGCATTAATTGACAGGTCCCAGATTCTCAGTCACCTCGTATGGCCTGTGCCATGTTGCCAGGAACTTACTTTTGGCCGCGGGGATTAAGACCAACACCCTGTCTCCCACCTGTAATTCTCGGGGCTGGGCTCCCCGATTGTAGACCTGGGCATGGGCACATTGGGCATTCTCCATATGTTCCCTCACGAATGGCCATATGGCTGTCATCCGCTCCCTCATCGTCTCCACGTGCTCTACCACGCTGCGTAAGGGGGTCGGTTGGGCTTCCCACACCTCTTTAGTGAGGTCCAGTAGGCCGCATGTCCTCCTCCCGTAGAGGAGATCGAAAGAGGAAAACCCAGTGGAGGACTGGGGTACTTCTCAGATTGAGAACAATAGGTGTGGTAGTAGCTGGTCCCAGTTCTTCCCACCCTGCTGAATGCCCTCCTGCAGCATTTGTTTGAGCGTTTTATTGAAGCGCTTGATGAGCCCATCCGACTGCGGGTGAAAGACGAAGGTCCGGATCTGCTTGATCTGCAGGAGAGCACACAACTCTTTCATTAGGCGGGACATAAACTCAGTACCTTGGTCTGTCAGGATCTCGTTCGGGATGCCCACCCGCTCTAAAGAGGTGGACCAGCTCCCGGGCGATTCCCTTGGATACCGCCGCCCATAGGGGAATGGCCTCAGGATACCGGGTGGCATAATCTACTATCACCAGGATGAACCGGTGTCCTCGTGCTGTTTTTACCAGTGGTCCCACTATGTCCATGGCGATGCGTTCAAAGGGCACCCCGATGATTCGTAGGGGGACCAGTGGGTTTCAGAAGTATACTTTTGGGGCAGTGAGTTGACACTCAGGACAGCAGTCTTCCACGGCCCTCCTCATCCCGAGCCAATGGAACCGGGCGGCGATCCGTTCCCGGGTCTTCTCCATCCCCAGATGCGCCCCCAACAGGTGGGTGTGGGCCAGCTGAAGAACGGTTACCACGTACCGTTGGGGCAGCAACAATACCTCTTGAAGTTCACCCTGTTGGCGCGACACCTGATACAAAAGGTTATTCTTGATTTGGAAATGGGTGTATCGTCAGTCTCTCACCCCTGGAAGTAGCTGTCCATCCACCGCTATCTCTTGGGCTGCGGCGGCTTTCAAGTTCGGATCCTCCCACTGGGCCATCCCAAATTGTCCCCTCAGTTGGCCCCCAGCAGGTGTCTCGACTGGCCCCTCGAAATCAAGGAGGGGGAGGCTGGGCTCCTCCTCCAGTGGTTCCCCGGGGGGGGTTGGGTTCTGTCGCCGACTCCGACTCCAGACCCGTAGATACTTCCGGCGCCGACAGAGATGGCCGCCTCGCTTCGCGTTCCTAGGAAACTATGCAGTTTTTTGTTTTTTTACGTGTTATTTCTTACATTAGTACCCCAGGTCATCTTAGGTTTCATTACATACAGTCGAGAAGAACTACTGAATATAAGATCAGCGTCAACTCACCATCAGTACGACCAAGAATATGTTTTCCGCGACGCGGATCCTGTGTTCTGCCTTACAAACAGGACAACGGAATGGATCGCATGCAGCGACCCAAGAAAACGACTCCGAAAAAGAGGGAAACGTAGCGGTCTTCTGGTCAGACTCCGGACAAGGGCACATCGCGCACCACTCCCCAGCATTCTTCTTGCCAATGTCCAGTCTCTTGACAACAAGGTTGATGAAATCCGAGCAAGGGTAGCATTCCAGAGGGACATCAGAGACTGCAACGTTCTCTGCTTCACGGAAACATGGCTTACTGGGAAGGCGCTATCCGATGCGGTGCAGCCAACGGGTTTCTCCACGCATCGCGCCGACAGAAACAAACATCTTTCTGGTAAGAAGAGTGGCGGGGGCGTATGCCTCATGACTAACGAGACATGGTGTGATGAAGGAAACATACAGGAACTCAAATCCCTCTGTTCACCTGATTTAGAATTCCTCACAATCAAATGTAGACCGCATTATCTTCCAAGAGAATTCTCTTCGATTATAATCACAGCCGTATATATCCCCCCCCAAGCAGACACATCGATGGCTCTGAACGAACTTTATTTAACTCTTTGCAAACTGGAAACCATTTATCCGGAGGCTGCATTCATTGTAGCTGGGGATTTTAATTAACAAAGCTAATCTGAAAACAAGACTCCCTAAATTTTATCAGCATATCGATTGCGCAACCAGGGGTGGTAAAACCTTGGATCATTGTTACTCTAACTTCCGCGACGCATATAAGGCCATGCCCCGACCCCCTTTCGGAAAAGCTGACCACGACTCCATTTTGTTGATCCCTGCCTACAGGGAGAAACTTAAACAAGAGGCTCCCACGCTGAGGTCTGTCCAACGCTGGTCAGACCAAGCTGACTCCACACTCCAAGACTGCTTCCATCACGTGGACTGGGACATGTTTCGTATTGCGTCAGATAAAAATATTGACGAATACGCTGATTCGGTGTGCGAGTTCATTAGAACGTGCGTTGAAGATGTCGTTCCCATAGCAACGATAAAAACATTCCCTAACCAGAAACCGTGGATTGATGGCAGCATTCGCGTGAAACTGAAAGCGCGAACCACTGCTTTTAATCAGGGCAAGGTGTCTGGCAACATGACCGAATACAAACAGTGCAGCTATTCCCTCCGCAAGGCTATTAAACAAGCTAAGCGTCAGTACAGAGACAAAGTAGAATCTCAAATCAACGGCTCAGACACAAGAGGCATGTGGCAGGGTCTACAGTCAATCACGGACTACAAGAAGAAACCCAGCCCAGTCACGGACCAGGATGTCTTGCTCCCAGGCAGACTAAATAACTTTTTTGCCCGCTTTGAGGACAATACAGTGCCACTGACACGGCCTGCAACGAAAACATGCGGCCTCTCCTTCACTGCAGCCGAGGTGAGTAAGACATTTAAACATGTTAACCCTCGCAAGGCTGCAGGCCCAGACGGCATCCCCAGCCGCGCCCTCAGAGCATGCGCAGACCAGCTGGCCGGTGTGTTTACGGACATATTCAATCAATCCCTATACCAGTCTGCTGTTCCCACATGCTTCAAGAGGGCCACCATTGTTCCTGTTCCCAAGAAAGCTAAGGTAACTGAGCTAAACGACTACCGCCCCGTAGCACTCACTTCCGTCATCATGAAGTGCTTTGAGAGACTAGTCAAGGACCATATCACCTCCACCCTACCTGACACCCTAGACCCACTCCAATTTGCTTACCGCCCAAATAGGTCCATAGACGATGCAATCTCAACCACACTGCACACTGCCCTAACCCACCTGGACAAGAAGAATACCTATGTGAGAATGCTGTTCATCGACTACAGCTCGGCATTCAACACCATAGTACCCTCCAAGCTCGTCATCAAGCTCGAGACCCTGGGTCTCGACCCCGCCCTGTGCAACTGGGTACTGGACTTCCTGACGGGCCGCCCCCAGGTGGTGAGGGTAGGCAACAACATCTCCTCCCCGCTGATCCTCAACACGGGGGGCCCCACAAGGGTGCGTTCTGAGCCCTCTCCTGTACTCCCTGTTCACCCACGACTGCGTGGCCACGCACGCCTCCAACTCAATCATCAAGTTTGCGGACGACACAACAGTGGTAGGCTTGATTACCAACAACGACGAGACGGCCTACAGGGAGGAGGTGAGGGCCCTCGGAGTGTGGTGTCAGGAAAATAACCTCACACTCAACGTCAACAAAACTAAGGAGATGATTGTGGACTTCAGGAAACAGCAGAGGGAACACCCCCCTATCCACATCGATGGAACAGTAGTGGAGAGGGTAGCAAGTTTTAAGTTCCTCGGCATACACATCACAGACAAACTGAATTGGTCCACTCACACTGACAGCGTTGTGAAGAAGGCGCAGCAGCGCCTCTTCAACCTCAGGAGGCTGAAGAAATTTGGCTTGTCACCAAAAGCACTCACAAACTTCTACAGATGCACAATCGAGAGCATCCTGGCGGGCTGTATCACCGCCTGGTACGGCAACTGCTCCGCCCTCAACCGTAAGGCTCTCCAGAGGGTAGTGAGGTCTGCACAACGCATCACCGGGGACAAACTACTTGCCCTCCAGGACACCTACACCACCCGATGTTACAGGAAGGCCATAAAGATCATCAAGGACATCAACCACCCGAACCACTGCCTGTTCACCCCGCTATCATCCAGAAGGCGAGGTCAGTACAGGTGCATCAAAGCTGGGACCGAGAGCCTGAAAAACAGCTTCTATCTCAAGGCCATCAGACTGTTAAACAGCCACCACTAACATTGAGTGGCTGCTGCCAACACACTGTCATTGACACTGACCCAACTCCAGCCACTTTAATAATGGGAATTGATGGGAAATGATGTAAATATATCACTAGCCACTTTAAACAATGCTACCTTATATAATGTTACTTGCCCTACATTATTCATCTCATATGCATACGTATATACTGTACTCTACATCATCGACTGCATCCTTATGTAATACATGTATCACTAGCCACTTTAACTATGACACTTTGTTTACTTTGTCTACATACTCATCTCATGTGTATATACTGTACTCGATACCATCTACTGTATGCTGCTCTGTACCATCACTCATTCATATATCCTTATGTACATATTCTTTATCCCCTTACACTGTGTATAAGACAGTAGTTTTAGAATTGTTAGTTACATTACTTGTTGGTTATCACTGCATTGTCGGAACTAGAAGCACAAGCATTTCGCTACACTCGCATTAACATCTGCTAACCATGTGTATGTGACAAATAAAATTTGATTTGATTTGATTTGGTCAACCGGTTGCTTCCGGGCCTTACAGGCGATGGGTCATCCCCGCCCTCTTCTTCGACCTGCTCGTATTTTTGTCTTCAGCTCGTGCCCCCATGGGGGCGCGAACTGTCCCACTAGGAGAGGTACCGGCAACTCTGGTACTGCACCCACCATCATCTGGCAGCTCCCTTGTGGCGTCACGATGTTGGGCGATACGGTTGGATACCGCTTTGTGTCACTGTGAACACAGGCACTGGACATCTCCCTACCACGTTCGGTCTCCTGGTTCAGGAGGCTTGTGGTTACGAGTGTAACCATACTTCTGGAGTCTAATAGAGCTTCCGTGTCATGTCCGTCAACCTTCACCGGGACCATGGGTGCAGTTGGTTCACGGCGTGACCCACCTCGCCTCCGGGGCTTTCTGATGGCATCGACTCCTCTTGAGCCGGGCAATTCCAGGCAATGTGCCCCCGGGCGCCACACTCAAAACACCTCCTTTGGTCTCCATCTACCTGGGGTCGTCGGTGGAGGGTCGGCCCGACCCCAGCCGTCTCTCCACGGGTTTGCGATCCTTTGGCCCTGGCAACTGTCGGTTTGGGGTACACAGCGGTGGGGCTGTCCTTCCGTCTCTTTGAACGTGTCACCGACTTGGCCCGGCTCCCACTCAGAAGGGCCTGAGTGTTCTGATGTGTCTCCACTGCTTCCAGGAGGCCCTCCAAGGTCTCGCACATAGACTTGCTGCTCTCTTCATGTAGAGGGGTAGCACCCGTAAGAAGAGATCCAGGACCACTTTGTCAAGGATGGAGAGGGTGGATACGTCGGTTAGGATACGTCAGTTGCCCTGGTGACGCGCAGTAGGTCGCTCATCTGGGCTCAGGGGGATGCGTCGGGTACGAACCTCCAGTCGTGGAACAGTTGAGCCCGATGGGCCAGGCTGTACCCGTAGCGGCTGAGTATCTCCCATTTGAGTCCGTCGTATTTATCCGCCTGTTCGTCGTTCAGGTCCCAATATGCCTTTTGGCTATTCCCAGAGAGGAACGGGACCAGCAGACTTGCCCACTTCGGCCTTGGCCATCCTTCCCGTAGCGCTGTCCGTTCAAACGTACAGAGGTATGTTTCGATGTCATCGTCTTCCGTCAGCTTGATTAAAATCTGGTTGGAATGTGATTCAGGAGATGCTCCTCCTTGCAGCTTCCTGATTTCCTCAACGAGGCGGATGTTTTGTAATCGCTGTTCCTCCAGCGTTCGTTCCTGAACCGCCTGTTGTGCTTGTTGGACCTGGACGAACTGAGCTATCAACTCGCCCATGCTGATGCTGTGTAAATGTCAACCCTGATCTGACCACGTTATCAGAATGCCCGCATTCTCCACCACTTGTGGAAGACCAAGGGGTTGGGTCAAAATGGTTACACAGATCAGACACAGACAGAGTAGGATTAGCTCAGTTTCAAAGGTGTTTATTAAAATAATAGTTCAAAAGAAAATAATATGTCTCCCCGATGAGACCCTCTCCGGGATATCGTCTTCTTGCCTCCGGGTCTTGCTGTATCCTGTGGGGATCAAAAACTGAACTCACTCCTGTTTCCTCTGCACCCTCCCCCAACTATATGGGAGTCCTTTCTTGCCCCACTCTCTTCCCTGTGTGCTCCCCTTCTGGCAGCTTTATGGGACTTGTACAGCTGGTGAGAAATCAGCCCTTGATTACTCACCAATTCCCAATCAGCCCCAATTAGTCCTGTCCGGAGGGCCCATTGAGACCTGGCATGTCCAGCAGATGGAGCCATCGCCTCGTGATGTATACTACGTCTGTCACCAGTCCTCGATGAGTCTCCCCCTGGTGGCTGACCTGCTGTATGCCACATGATGCATGGTGAATTCTGATTCAGAAATACTTTTAGTTAGTATAATCTAGCAGACAGACAGAGAGATTGACACAACAACAACAAATTGATGGATAAACACAGACACATGTCACTTGTGTGGATTCTGTCATTCTGCCCGCTTGGTACTACAATCTATGTGCAAGTTATCCCTTTTGTATCTATTCAGTACGCATTTATATTGAGAGAATTTTCAACCAGTTTCATCATGTGTGAAATTTGTTTCCATGTTGAGATGTATGTTTATGTTTCCTTGGTCCTTCACATGGTGGTGCTGCTGTCGCCACTTTTGGAAATTACAAAGGCTTGTTGTTATATAGAGTCTATGGTTGCATGCAAACACAAACTCTTTGGGTGGGGGCTGGGGGCAGTTGTATCATGCACAGTATCATGAATGATGATGCAGTCTTAGAATTAGAGACAGTGGTAGGGCCTATCTCTGTTCCTCTACCTAAAGCATGGACCCCTATATACCTATAGAAGGAAGAGAGACTGAATCAAACGGCCACCGTCAGATTCATGGCCATACAGATAATATGATTTGACTTCCTGTTCACTGTTGCCCCAGAGCTTTCCTTTAGCTGTCATTCATCCTGTGGATCCATGTCTTGCACAAAGTGGACCTGACAGCCTGAATTCCCATTGAACCATGCATTCATATTTTCTCATCATGTCCACTCTCTTGACTGCACATGTTCGCCCCCTGCCTTCCTGCATCAAACCTGTCTTCCTACTTTCACGTGGCTCAGCCATGGCTATAGTGTTTTCATGGAAAACAGTTATGGCGAGACAAGTTGCAGCTCTTACAGTAGAAGGGAAATATTGTCCAGGGGACTGATACAGTTTTTCTCTAGATAGTCAATTATTGCACACGAATGTATACAGTTGAAGTCAGAAGTTTACATACACCTTAGCCAAATACATTTAACCTCAGTTTTCACAATTTGTGACATTTAATCCTAGTAAAAATTCCCTGTCTTAGGTCAGTTAGGATCACAACTTTATTTTAAGAATGTGAAATGTCAGAATAATAGTAGAGAGAATGATTTATTTCAGCTTTTATTTCTTTCATCACATTCCCAGTGGGTCAGAAGTTTACATACACTCAATTAGTATTTGGTAGCATTGCCTTTAAATGGTTTAACTTGGGTCAAACATTCCAGGTAGCCTTCCACAAGCTTCCCTCAATAAGTTGGTGGAATTTTGTCCCATTCCTCCCGACAGAGCTGGTGTAACTGAGTCAGGTTTGTAGGCCTCCATGCTCATACATGCTTTTTCTGTGCTGCTTTGTTGCTTTGTTGTCCTTAAGCCATTTGCCACAACTTTGGAAGTATGCTTGGTGTCATTGTCCATTTGGAAGACCCCATTTGCGACCAAGATATAACTTCCTGACTGATGTCTTGAGATGTTGCTTCAATGTATCCACGTAATTTTCCTCATGATGCTATATATTTTGTGAAGTGCACCAGTCCGTCCTGCAGCAAAGCACCTCCACAACATGATGCTGCCACCCCTGTGCTTCACGGTTGGGATGGTGTTCTTTGGTTTGCAAGCCTCCCCCTTTATCCTCCGAACATAACGATGGTCGTTATGGCCAAACAGTTCTATTTTGTTTCATCAGACCAGAGGACATTTCTCCAAAAAGTATGATCTTTGTCCCATGTGCAGTTGCAAACTGTAGCCTAGCTTTTTTATGGCGGTTTTGGAGCAGTGGCTTCTTCCTTGCTGAGCGGCCTTTCAGGTTAGGTCGATATAGGACTCGTTTTACTGTGGATATCGATAATTCTGAACCAGTTTTCTCCAGCATCTTCACAGGGTCCTTTAATGTTGTTCTGGGATTGATTTGCACTTTTTGACTTTTTGCACCAAAGTACGGTAATCTCTAGAACGCGTCTCCTTCCTGAGCAGTAGGGCGGCTGCGTGGTCCCATGGTGTTTATACTTGCATACTATTGTTTGTACAGATGAACGTGGTACCTTCAGGCGTTTGGAAATTGCTCCCAAGGAAGAAGCAAACTTGTGGAGGTCTACATTTTTTCTCTGAGGTCTTGGCTGATTTTCCCATGATGTCAAGCAAGAGGTACTGAAGGTAGGCCTTGAAATACATCCATAGGTACACCTACAATTGACTCAAATGATGTCAATTAGCCTATTAGAAGCTTCTAAATCCATTATATAATTTTCTTGAGTTTTCCAAGCTGTTTAAAGGCACAGTCAACTTAGTGTATGTAAACTTCTGACCCACTGGAATTGTTACAGTGACTTATAAGTGAAATAATCTGTCTGTAAACAATTGTTGGAAACATGACTTTTGTCAGGCACAAAGTAGATGTCCTATCCAACTTATCAAAACTAGAGTTTGTTAACAAGTATTTGGTGTAGTGGTTGAAAAATGAGTTTTAATGACTCCAATCTAAGTGTATCTAAATTTCCGACTTCAACTGTACATCTACCGTACATCACTACGTGAGATCCTCCCTGGCCCATCAACCCAGACTCATCACCTCATCAGTCATTCCAACATCAGTGACAAATACGGTGCACTTCAATTAGGTCCCTCTACGTATTTCCGAAGTTGGCTCATAGTGGCTCTAGTGTCAACAGTCCTATAATTACACCATGTTCATGGAACAGTGATTTGTATGCTTATTGTGCAATCTGATTTAGATAGATGGCAAACATGTTTTTTTACACTTAGAAGTATTTCTTAACCTTTGTTTGACACGAGTCTACTTCTTATATAAAGGTGACAGACAGGTGTTCAATGTTTATCAAATAGGTTTCAATGGAAACAGGAGGAGAATATAAGCTTCATTCTGGTTGCCACATGGGTGATAGATGCAGAGGCACAGGATGAAAAGCATGTATTCTGATAATCAGATGGGTGAGCATAGCTTTCCTCCCCCATAATAGAAGACTCTTCAAAAAGGGCTTTGACAAAAGACACTCTCCTGCTGAAAGAGAGGTGCATACACTCAGTATTTTTAATTAACATCTCCTCTACATGTGAAGTATATAAAAAACATTTACAATGTAGCACAAAGAACCTAGGACTATACCAAACAATTAATTATCATTTTCAAATCTTTGCATAGTAGGGTAAATGTACATAATTTTACCGAAGTCTGTTCCTATTATTCTATTTGTCAAGACAATATTTCCCAGTTTTAGTCAAGAACTATGTACTCTCCGGTATGTATTTATTTGGACAGTGAAGCTAAAACGTTTAATTTGGCTATACACTCCAGCATTTTGGATTTGAGGTCAAATGTTTTATAAAGTATGAGGCGATAGCACAGAATGTCACATTTTATTTGTTGGTATTTTATATACAGTACATATCTGTTTTACTGTTTAGAAATGACAGCAGTTTATGTCTCTAGTCCTGCCATTTGAAGGTGTCAGAAGTAATTGGAGAAATTACCCCTTTAGTGTATTAAATGTAGTCAAATGTTTAGTATTTGGTCTCATTTTCCTAGCACACAATGACTCCATCAAGCTTGTGTCTACAAACTTGTTGGAAACATTTGCAGTTTCTTTTGGTTGTGTTTCAGATTATTTTCTGCCCAATAGAAATTAGTGGTAAATAATGTAAAATGTCATTTTGGAGTCACTTTTATTGTAAATAACAATATAATATGTTCTTGAACACTTCTATATTAATGTGGAAGCTACCATGATTACGGATAATCATGAATGCATCGTGAATGAACAATGATAGAAAGTTAGAAAGTTACAGATGCACAAAGATCATGCCCACAAAACTTATCATATTTGGTATGATATTTATCATTATTCATACCAAGCACACATCAAATTCCACAAAATCGACATTTTGCAATGGCCATCTCATCTCAATCTTGAAACCCATTAAAAACCTGAGGTTTGAATTGAATAGGGCAGTCCATTAGTGCAGACGAAAGATGTCAGAGATCTTGATGGATTCTGTATGGAGTAATCATCTAAGATCCCTCCCAATGTGTTCAACTCATAAAACAATTTATAAAAAAGGCTCAGGACAAGCTTGAGCTTTTCTGGAAAGTAATGTGAGAATGTCTGGTAAACTGATGGTCAGTAAAGATGGGGGGGGGGGTCTATTGTGTATCAAATGTTTCCCTTCAATAAAAACATCTGACAGATGAAAAGAGAGGTTTGAGCAACCAGTCAATAAACTGATCTTTGAATACATGTTTCAATGCTTGGCAAAGATTCAAACAGACAAGTGTTTTAAACGTCTTCAGTGTGAAGGTCATGGTAGTCATGCAAGCTTCTCTGACATGGTTACTCATGGCTCAGCATGGTTGTTGCCGATGTGGAAGAGATGAGAGAGACACAGATTAAGTAAATCTCATGCTGTGCAATAATCCTGCTCTCCAATCTCAATGCATCTCAAAAGGCTCATCCCTTCAAGGTGCTAAACCAGGACATCACAGTTATCTGAAATCTGGGTCTTCTCAATGTCAACTCATAATGTCACTAAGCATTCATCACAAGGTTGTCTGTTGTACACAAAGACGTCAACGATTAAATATGATTGCACCCTGACCCATCATTGCATTGCCAATAAAGGAGTCAAAATAGGCCCTTATTTCAGTGGGATTTATATTCTGATAGGCAAACATGTTGAACCAAATTCAACTTGCAGTTATCTATCCAGTCCAGACAATGGTCCATGCAATTGAAAGACAAAATTAAACCTGATGCAAACCAATATGAGCGTAAATGAACTTGAATGAGGGGATAATGATGAATATGCTGTCTTGCATTATACCGGATACTGATCATTAGACGGTATGAAGATGGTCCAGGCTCCAAGGCTACTTTAGAGAACATGAATACACACAAGGCTTCATAGTACTATTGGCTGGAGTGTAGAGGGACTGAGCTCCATAACTACATTAGACATCATAGTGATGGATCTGACTCCGAATTGTGAGAACGTATATTTGAATGGGCAGGTCTCATATTGAGTTTCCCACAGACAGGATGTGATGATGTGAATGTGAATGTGGCTGCTGTTTGCTAAGGATAATCGACAGAAAAATATGCGCTCTGTACATTACAAAATATTTGTCAAATATGTCAGGCTGCTTAATGGTAAACCAATTGGCAAAATGTGAAAAATTGTTTTATTATATTGTTTTGCTAATAAAAAACGTGCAAGTGAGTTTGTCTTATGTGAGAATCTAATCAGCTAAACAGTATACAATAGTAGGATTCACAAAAATATTTCCTATAACTAGAATAATTTCTGGGATATTACTGGATTCCTGGCCTCCTTACTGCACCTTTCCCACCACAAACTGAAGAGAGGTCAAACCATATACATCCCCTCAGATGATCTATACTAATAAGGCTACACATGAAACCATTCCTAGATAGCCCTCCTGCCTGTTCCTCAGGTCTCTGTATCCCTTCACTCACAGAGGTCATAGATCTCTCATGTAACACACACACACACACACACATATCCACCCAAATAAGGTGTAGCCTACAACTGTATACAGGTTACATTGCACAGAACACTTCACACAATCAGTATTGAACTATTTTCCACTAATCCGGTTAAAACTGTCTTTTTTCCAATTCAGTCAAAGATAGAAGTGAATTGGGGCGCTGAGTAGCCTCTTTGCACATGGTCTAATTAGATGGGTATTTGAGACGCACAAAGCAGCGCGTGGTCAGTCTTGTTTACCGGCAGACATGGCTAGCCTACGTCAGTCTCTCAGTCTAGTGAGCGAGGAGTGGAGGTGGAGACAAAGACCAATAAAGCAGGAGCGGTTGCGTGAGAATGTCTGAATAAAAGATTAGTCATGTGTTGCATTTATTTTCCTAAAGGAAACCCTCATTATTTGCACTTTTAATGCAATTACTAACGGTGTGAGCTTGTAAACACAAGAATTGCTCATAACATCCACGTCATTATTACAATATGACCACTGTTCATTAACACATTTATGATGTTGTACCAAGCTCCCTTAGGAACATAACGCCCCCGCTCCCTCAGGTTCGTCATACAGTAGTCAAACATGTGCAATTGGGTCCTGGAGTTTTTCAGGAAGTACAGTGCATTCGGACCCCTTGAATTTTTCCACATTTTGTTACGTTACAGCCTTATTCTAAAATGTATTCAAAAAAAAAATCCCCTCAATAATCTACACACAATACCCCATAATGACAATCCAAAAACAGGTTTTTAGAGAAGACAAAAATGTATTAAATATAAAACAGAAATATTATATTTACATAAGTATTCAGACCCTTCACTCAGTACTTTGTTGAAGCACCTTTGACAGTGATTACAGCCTCGAGTCTTCTTGGGTATAGCACTGTAAGCTTGGCACACCTGTATTTTGGGATTTTCTTCCATTTCTCTCTGCAGATCCTTTCAAGCTCTGTCAGGTTGGATGGAGAGTGTTTCTGCACAGCTATCTTCAGGTCTTTCCAGAGATGTTCGATCGGGTTCAAGTCCAAGCTCTGGCTGAGCCACTCAAGGACATTCAGAGACTTGTCTCGAAGCCACTCCTGCGTTGTCTTCGCTGTGTGATTAGGGTCATTTTCCTGTTGGAAGGTGAGATTTCGCCCCAGTCTGAGGTCCTAAGCGCTCTGGAGCAGGTTTTCATCAAGGATCTCTCTGTACTTTGCTTCGCTCATCTTTGCCTTGATCCTGACTAGTCTCCCAGTCCCTGTCGCTAAAAAACATCACAACAATATGATGCTACCACCACCATGCTTCACCGTAGGGATGGTGCTAGGTTTCCTCCAGATGTGACGCTTGGCATTTTGGCCAAAGAGTTCAATCATTGTTTCATCAGACCAGAGAATCTTGTTTCTCATGATTTTAGCAAACTCCAAGCGGGCTGGCAAGAGTCTTTTACTGAGGAGTAGTTTCTGTCTGGCCACTCTACCATAAAGGCCTGATTGGTGGAGGGCTGCAGAGATGGTTGTCTTTCTGGAAGGTTCTCCCATTTCCACAGAGGAACTCTAGTGCTCTGTCATAGTGACCATTGGGTTCTTGGTCACCTCCCTGGCCAAGGCCCTTCTCCCCCGATTGCTCAGTTTGGCCCACTCTAGGAAGGGTCTTGGTGGTTCCAAACTTCTTCCATTTAAGAATTATGTCGGCCACTGTGTTCTTGGGGACCTTCAATGCTGCAGACATTTTTTTGAACGCTTCTCCAGAACTGTGTATCGACACAATCCTGTCTCGGCGCTCTACAGACAATTCCTTCGACCTCATGGCTTGGTTTTTGCTTTGACATGCACTGTCAATTGTGGCACCTTACAAGTGTGTGCCTTTCCAAATCATGTCCAATCAATTGAATTTACCACAAGTGGACTCCAATAAAGTTGTAGAAACAGCTCAAGGATGATCAATGGAAACAGGATGCAGCTGAAACAGGATGCAACTGAGTTCAATTTCGAGTCTCATAGCAAAGGGTCTGAATACTTATGTAAATAAAGTATTTATTTTTTTATAAATGTGCAACAATGTCATTCTGGGGTATTGTGTGTAGATTGCCGAGGATATTTAAAAAATTGAATCAATTTTAGAATTAGACTGTAAAGTAACAAAATGTGGAAAAAGTCAAGGGGTCTGAATACTTTCCAAAGGCACTGTATAGGCCTAGACTACGATGGGAAGCGGGGCAGGGGTATCTGTCACCACTATTTAATATACTCTTAGTTAAATTCAGGTTTGGTATTTTCTGTGGTCTTTACTCAACAGGTGTCTTTCAAAACGTTCTCTAACCCCACTCAAAAGAGAACAAGAGGAAGATTACAATGACTAATTGTATACCAAACAAATGTGAAAATGTCAAGGTCTACAACAGGTCACGTTTTGTGTGTGCTGTATAGATAGATCTCTTATTTTGGAAGCCGCAGAACCGTCCAGATGGGGGAAACTGTCCATTATGCTGTGGTGCTGAACTTTTTATAGGGATGAGTAGTTGGGATTGTGTTTTTAAATGCAGTTTATGTACAGTATATGATATGACATCGATATGAAAACCTTTAGACCTGGGATGTTTTGCTGTTGGTGTAGGCTGTATGATAGGCTTACATTTCCCTCATGGCAATTAGCCAGCAGTCACAACTACACCAACAGTACCTTATTATTAAAGTCTACTGATTCCCTTCGTGAAAGTGAATATTTTGTAATCATCAGTGTGTGACATTAATGTGAGATTAGTTGTATAACCATTACCATGTTACATTTAGGCATATAGTTGTGATACTCCTCCCCCCACCCCATCCCCACCCCCTCCTTCCACTCAGTGTTCATAAATACTGAGGCGCCTTGTGCTTTGAGTGAGAGGTATATAGGTATATCATAGCAGATACAGCAGCAGTGGACTGCCTTACTTATTCTCACTAAAACATATCAATCAAAGGACTTTGACATGTATTCAAACAAGATTGACGGGCCGCGCAGAGGAAGGTCTTTCGACTCTATGAGTTCTTCATTGCACACTTGTTACGAGGAAAAGCAACTGAATAATGAGGTAAATTAAATTTATATTGTAAGTAAATAAGAACTGGCTAAACTAAACGAAATTATTTTCCATGGAACAATACAAATGAACAGTCATTTTACGTTGAATTGTCTTTGATTTAATAAGCTTTTGGCAAAGGCTTGAATAATCAAACATGATGCATTTTACTTTCGACTTCAATTATCACACATAAATGATTTACTTTTGTTGCGCCAATCTGTAATCTTACCCTCCACTTCATTAGTTAATTTATTTTCTGTTCATATCAGAGTTTTCCTCTCCACTCTGGTTAGGTTTAGCTCTCTTATGTGTGACCTAACCCTAACCCACCTAAGTCTGGAGACAAATGAGATGCGTAGCCTACGTCATACAATAAGGAGGTCATTGCAAAATACATTATAGTAAAGTGAAATAAAGGTGCACGCAGTCATAACTTTTCAGAACGCTTACACCGCAGATCTTCGCAGACATCAGACTAGATAAAATAAGTTATTTGTCTGTGTTCACTACGAGCCACTGCATCTTGATTTAGGCATATTATTGAGATATTAACTAAAACCACGCAAGTAATTGATAAGACTGTGCACGTTTGTGTACAACATGTTGATTTTAATTGTATTTCCTGTCAATAAATGTACATTTAATTTAGATTAATTAGCCTATTCCAAAAATATTTATAATATTCTGATGATTGCCCCAAAAGACATTTGGCTTCAACTGAAATGAAACCGACAAAATCAACCATTTGAACACCTAAAGATGATAAGAGAATACGTCCAGGATATGTTACCTTGTTGGATTTATTGCTGCGCTGAAAGTAGCCATCTATAATCCCGGGTTGGATTTGGATTGGAGAGCGCTATCATTCGTCACCAAATGCGATTACTGCTGCAGATCTCTTTACAATGAGACAGACACAACTCAGCATTGCCAAAATACATGTTGCCTACGGAAAAAAAATCGACCGTTTAACGCTTCCAATCTATAGGCGAATTAAGTGTGTGGTATTTAGACCTAACGATATCAGTCTAAATTATGATATTATTTTGTCCCTATACTTTATTTTCAGTCACAGTTCCAAAGTTCCTTTTGAATGCAGCCAAGTGTAGTCGCTGTCCAGTGCTGAAATCTCGAAGTAGCCTGATTAGGTGGGGTATTCAGTTTGCGTTCAGCTGCAGTGAATACTGTGATTGTTTACTCTTAACCCTCCTGTTGAGTTCGTTTCATGTTAATTAATTCTGTGTTCCTGGTCCAAAATGACCGCCCCATTATATCTGATTATAAATTCATAATAATACATATTATCACCTAATGTTGTGTTAGATGTTTTTTAAATTTATGGCCTGTAGGCCTCATTGACCTGAGCTCATAAAACTCGTTTTTGAGTGATAAAAACATAATGTATGGATTATTTTGACTATAACAAATACTCAGATTAAACATATTGTGCTATTTATCACAGACTACTTTGTGTCAAAGTTTAACAAGGACATTTGTTTTGAAACCATTTCACATTTTTAAATAGTGACAGGATTTTATGTAATCAACCCGGGATATGGCGTATCTCGTTGGCCCTGGGGTCATCCTGATAACATTTTCAGCCGACCTCTCCTCTCTGGTGGAGATGAAGACCACGACAAATTCCCATTATTTGACCGGAATGTAACAACAACCTCAGCAGGGCCCTCTTCCTCATCACTGGATTGTTCCACATCGATTGTCTCTTGGTCTGGATCATATTCTGTGTTGTCTTCAACTTCTGACACTTTCTCCTCTAATGCATCTTCACTGTCAATTTCCTGGCCTCTCTCCTCCTTACCAGTGTCATGATCAAAGATATGATCAAGAGCCTCACATACAGTATATCGTTTGGCCATTGTGCTGCCACAGAATGAATTGTGAGCAAGGCCTCAAAAAAGATTGATATACCAGAGCTGCGAGAAAAGTTAAAGATTATTATTGAAACAATGTTGCGATTGTTTGTGAGAATGCCAACAGGTGTGGTTGCTGTGGGGGAAATATTATATTCCCGTGGGGGTTGCCATGGAAGCCAAGAAGGGGAGTGAGGTGTGTGTGTGTGTGTGTGTGTGTGTGTGTGTGTGCTCAAACACACAAGCATGTGGTGGTCTGGGAGAGGAAGTGTGTCCATCTGATGAATGGGCATGTGCCTGAACTAAATTTTATACACTAATTGTAATCTCACACCCATTCATTACTAATGGGAACGCCACAGGTGTACAAAAGTTAAATAAAACACCCAAAATGTCAGGAAAATTATCAAAATGTATTTTGTGTGTTCAGATGTGCTGTGTGGACGAAGTCATGGAACCTTATGACAATCAGATTAAATTAATTACATTTTTCAGAGAGAAAACTTGAAAATCGGTCCAATTCGACCGGAACACAGCAGGAGGGGAGGGTTAATTTACACTTTGGTGAGCTTTGGTTGTGTAAATACATTGTTTGATTTAGTTGCCCTTTCTTTGTGACGCTAGCAAACTCTTGTTCAAATACAGCTCTTAGCACAGGATATTGAACAAATCCGTAGGCCTATCAGTCCATCTAAAACGCAGCTTGCCCTTTCAAACAAATTGTCGTCGGAGGTGATGTGCTTTTCCAAAACAATTAACTTCCTTTTCAGCCTTGATAAATGGTGTATCATAGCCCAAAACACTGCCAAATCCTTACTTTCCACAAATAGGCCTTGCCAGCTCCGAGGTTTGTTTTTCATTAATATTTTCACTCGCTTTCCCAACAGATGAAAAAGTGTACCTTCAGCAAGATCGACGAGAACAAGGACAACAAGAGTTCATCTTGGGAGAATGGTCGCTCTTTAGAAAAGGGTCGCACGGCCATCGCCTTTTCCCTCAAGAATGAAGTTGGCGGGCTCGTTAAGGCACTAAAACTTTTTCAAGTAAGGTTGAATATTTTAAAGTAGGCTATCACATACCAAACGGGTGATGGTAGACACCAGTGTTGGGAAGTAGTGAACTACATGTAGTTCAACTAGTAATTTAACTACATATTGCAGTAGTTTGGTGTTAGTTGAACTCAATTCAAATCTTGATAGTGTTTTCATTACTTAATAACTTTTTGGGGGGCATGTAGCGGTGAAGCTAAGTACCGGGACAACAGACTACTTTTTTGTTGCAAAAATAAAATATGTGTGAAGTAGGCAATCATTTCCTTTCTTTTTCAGCATTGGACTTGCCTAATTCTCACGTGAAACATAGTTTTTGTGTTTAATAGGCTAAATTACACATTCTGTTAACATCTGACTCCAAAGTGATCTATTCTTGCAACTTGTAGTCTATGACATTTCAGATTTAGATATGATAATTTATCAAGAAGTAGTTTGGATGTAGTTAACACATTTTTCTAAGTAACTTTAGTTAATTGAACTATATTTTCATAAGGGTAGCTTTAGTGTGGCTTAATTAACTCCCTCCAGTGTGAAGTAATTGGTAGCTTTGTAAACTATTTTTTCAGAGTAACTTCCCCAACACTGGTAGAGACATTATCATGCACATCAAATACATGACATAACTTTAAATGTCTTGTATTATAATCATCACCAGGAGAACCACGTCAACCTTGTTCACATCGAGTCCCGAAAATCGAGGCGGCGCGGCTCAGAATTTGAGATCTTTGTTGACTGTGACAGCAGCCACGAGCAACTCAAGGAGCTCACTGAGCTGCTACGAAAGCACGCCGCCAACGTAGTTGATATGGACCATGACCAACCTGACAATTCCAGCCTGCCTGAAGAAGGTAGGCCCAGCTGCTACTTTTGAAATAATTTCAGTCCCTAAAGTCTAGCCACGTAGGCTTATTATCTATTACCAGACTAATTACCTCGGCATGTAGCGAAAGAGAGACTTCCAGATTGTTGTACGAGGTTACTGAAGGGTCAGTGCTATCCGGAATCCTTGGGACATCCCTACCCCACACCCTAACCTTAACCCCTACCCTTACCCGAACCATAATCATATCCCTTACCTATCCATAACCCTAACCCTTACCTTAACCATTTTAAATGTAAACTTCAGTGAGGTAGGGATGTCCCAAGGATCCCAAATAGCCCCAGACATTACTAAAATCTAGTGTAGAGGACATCCCAGATCATCCCATGTTTTTTTTGTTTCAGACACTGAAGATATTCCCTGGTTCCCAAAGAAAATCTCAGACCTGGACATGTGTGCTAACCGTGTCTTGATGTATGGCTTAGACCTGGATGCTGATCACCCAGTAGGCATACCTTCTAATATGCTCTGGTCAATGACTTTACATTCTAGTTGCAAGCCTGTCTGACCATAGATATCCAATAATTATTTTTAAATAAAAATGTTTAATGAGTGTGGCAGTCACACTCCTTTTGTAATTTTTGAAGAGACAGAATAGTGTTGGAAAGACAGAGGGAGTCAAAGGGCAGTGGGCCTGATTTGAATCCATGCTGACTCTGGTATACATGTGTGCCAGGGTCAGCGGCTTAGACCGCTAGACCACCATAGGCCACAAGATATCCAATCATTCCTAATATAGGATCTCTATGTCTCAGACTCAGACAGGAGGCAAACCTGTGGCAATGGTACAACTATCAAAGCCAGTTAGAACTACACTGACTGTATTAGAGTGGCAGATGGAGGATTAGACTAATACTTCTATTGTGATAAGCGGCACACTTACGGAATAGCCACTCAGTAAGTCAGTGCATGAGTTGCTGTCACACCTCAATTACTTATCTTTTTTGTCTGCAGGGCTTCAAGGACAACGTCTACCGCAAAAGAAGGAAACACTTTGCTGATCTTGCCATGAGCTACAAACAGTAGGTCATATTATCATGCTATGTGAGATCTGATTTAGAAAGCTATGACACTATGTGTATTTAATACTTTAATGTCCTAATGCACACAGGTATAGCTAGACATTTCTACTGTATTTTTAAAAAAGTAACCTTTAATCAAGTAGGCAAGTCAGTTAAGAACAAATTCTTATTTACAATGACGGCCTAGGAACAGTGGGTTAACTTACTTGTTCAGGGGCAGAACAACACATTTTTCATTGTAGTGCTACTCTCTTTCATTATATTTCTGTTTCTCTCTTTCTTCCTCTCTTTTAGTGGGGATCCAATTCCGCATATCGAGTTCACAGAGGAGGAGGTGAAGACCTGGGGTGTGGTCTATCGGGAGCTCAATAAGCTGTATCCAACCCATGCTTGCCGGGAGTACCTGAAGAACCTGCCACTGCTCTCCAAGCACTGTGACTGCAGGGAGGACAACATCCCCCAGCTTGAAGATGTGTCACACTTCCTCAGAGGTGAGACAGGCAGAGTCTGCCACTATACATGACACCACACAGTCTCATTCAGTCTGATGCTTATCAGCATAATGAAGGCTATTGGAAAATGAAAAGTGTGGATTTAGGGGTATCAAATTAGATGTTGCTGAATGTGTCGTGGCCTTTTACTTGAGAAAAACGTATGTGTGTGTTTCATCAGAGCGCACAGGCTTTATCATTCGGCCCGTGGCAGGTTACCTCTCCCCACGAGACTTTCTGGCAGGTTTGGCTTTCCGGGTTTTCCACTGCACTCAGTATGTTCGCCACAGCTCTGACCCACTCTACACACCTGAGCCGTAAGTACCCCTTGACTAATGTTACATTAATAAGGAGAAGTTAGTCTAGGCAAATGTTAATTTACTTTCATTGTTGAACATAAATCCATCTGATGTTGAGTATATCAGTGTGATGTTCATAGTCACATACTGTAAACATAGCAGTACGTCACCATACCAAAAACCATCATAGAGGAACATAGAGTATCATTCCATACAAAAAGCCTGTATTTGATTGAACAAGCCTGGCCTGTCACACCCCTAAGCAAACTTAACTCTTCCGGCTGATTGCAACACAAAAGGGCATTTTCCACAGCTACAGTCCAGCATGAGATAGGTACTCAAAGGTGCTTCTGCATACATAATCATTCAAATCAAATCAAATGTTATTGGTCACATACACATGGTTAGCAGATGTTATTGTTATTGTAGCAAAATGCTTGTGTTTCTAGTTCTGGCAGTGCAGCAATGTCTAACAAGTAATATCTAACAATTTCACAACAAATACCTAATGGAATAAGGAATGGAATGGAATAAGAATATATAAGTATATGGATGAGCAATGACAGAGCGGCATAGGCTAAGATGCAATAGATCGTATAGAATACAGTATATACAGTTGAAGACGGAAGTTTACATACACTTAGGTTGGAGTCATCGAAACTCGTTTTTCAACCACTCCACAAATTTCTTGTTAACAAACTATAGTTTCGGCAAGTCAGTTAGGACATCTACTTCATGCATGACACAAGTCATTTTTCCAACAATTGTTTACAGACAGATTATTTCACTTATAATTCACTGTATCACAATTCCAGTGGGTCAGAAGTTTACATACACTAAATTGACTGTGCCTTTAAACAGCTTGCAAAATTCCAGAAAATTATGTCATGGCTTTAGAAGCTTCTGATAGGCTAATTGACATAATTTGAGTCAATTGGCGGTGTACCTGTGGATGTATTTAAAGGCCTACCTTCAAGCTCAGTGCCTCTTTGCTTGACATCATGGGAAAATCAAAAGAAATCAGCCAAGACCTTGACACTGTAGACCTCCAGAAGTCTGGTTCATACTTTGGAGCAATTTCCAAACGCCTGAAGGTACCACATTCATCTGTACAAACAATATTACACAAGTATAAACACCATGGGACCATGCAGCTGTCATACCGCTCAGGAAGGAGACACGTTCTGTCTCCTAGAGATGAATGTACTTTGGTGCAAAAAGTGCAAATCAATCCCAGAACAACAGCAAAGGACCTCGTGAAGATGCTGGAGGAAATAGGTACAAAGTATCTATATCCACAGTAAAACAAGTTCTATATTGACATAACCTGAAAGGCCAGTAGGCAAAAAGAAGCCACTGCTCCAAAACTGCCATAAAAAAGCCTGACTACGGTTTGCAACTGCACATGTGGACAAAGATCGTACTTAATGGAGAAATGTCCTCTGGTCTGATGAAACAAAAATAGAACTGTTTGGCTATAATGATCATCGTTATGTTTGGAGGAAAAAGGGGAAGGCTTGCAAGCCGAAGAACACCATCCCAACCGTAACGCACGGGGATGGCAGCATCATGTTGTGGGGGTGCTTTGCTGCAGGAGGGGCTGGTGCACTTCACAAAATAGATGGCATCATGAGGGAGGAAAATGATATGGATATATTGAAGCAATGACCCCAAGCATACTTCCAAAGTTTGGCAAAATGGCTTAAGGACAACAAAGTCAAGGTATTGGAGTGGCCATCACAAGGCCCTGACCTCAATCATATAGACATTGTGTGGGCCGAACTGAAAAAGCGTATGCGAGCAAGGAGGCCTACTAACCTGACTCAGTTACACCAGCTCTGTCAAGAGGAATGGGCCAAAATTCACCCAACTTATTGTGGGAAGCTTGTGGAAGGCTACCCAAAAAGTTTGATCCAAGTTAAACAATTTAAAGGCAAGGCTATCTAACTACTAATTGAGTGTATGTAAACTTCTGACCCACTGGGAATGTGATGAAAGAAATAGAAGTTGAAATAAATCATTCTCTCTACTATTATTCTCACATTTCACATTCTTAAAATAAAGTGGTGATCCTAACTGACCTAAGACAGGGAATTTTTACTTGGATTAAATGTCAGGAATTGTGAAAAACTGAGTTGAAATGTATTTGGCTAAGGTGTATGTAAACTTCCGACTTCATCTGTACATATGAGAATAGTAATGCAAGATATGTAAACATTATTCAAGTGGTATTATTAAAGTGATTGGCGTTCCATTTATTAAAGTGGCCAATGATTTCTATGTAGGCAGCAACCTCTCTGATGGCTGTTTAACAGACTGATGGCCTTGAGATAAAAGCTGTTTTTCAGTCTCTCAGTCCCAGCTTTGATGCACCTGTACTGACCTCACCTTCTGGATGGTAGCGGAGTAAACAGGCAGTGGCTCGGGTGGTTGTTGTCCTTGATGATCTTTTAAGCCTTCCTGTGACATTGGGTGCCGTAGGTGTCCTGGAGTGCAGGTAGTTTGCCCCTGGTGATGCGTTGTGCAGACCTCACCAGCCTCTGGAGAGCTCTGCGGTTGTGGGCGGTGCAGTTGCTGTACCAGGCAGTGATACAGCCTGACAGAATGCTCTCAATTGTGCATCTGTAAACGCTTTGGAGTGTGCTAGGTGACAAGCCACATTTCTTAAGCCTCCTGAGGTTGAAAAGGTGCTGTTGCGCTTTCTTCACCACACTGTCTGTGTGGGTAGACCATTTCAGTTTGTCAATGATGTGTACGCCGAGGAACTTAAAACTTTCCACCTTCCCCACTACTGTCCCCTTGATGTGGATAGGGGGGTTGATTGTTTCAAAAATCTAATGGAAGAACACTTGGTTACACTGTCACAAAGCTGCACATGTCTGCCCATTGGCTTAACAATCAACATACTGTATGTATGTGTGTGTTTATGTGTGCATTACAGAGACACATGTCATGAGCTGTTGGGTCATGTCCCTCTGCTGGCGGAGCCTAGTTTTGCCCAGTTCTCCCAGGAGATAGGTCTGGCTTCTCTGGGGGCCTCAGATGAGTCTGTCCAGACGCTGGCCACCGTAAGTGCTGTTTCCATTATAACAATATCCAAACACTGTGCTTGAATTTAACTGTTTTTCTTGTCTAACTGATATATTCAAACGTTGTTGGCTTTTTGTGTTTTTGTTTTACAGTGTTACTTTTTCACAGTAGAGTTTGGCCTGTGTAAACAGGAGGGAAAGATGAGAGCCTATGGCGCAGGACTTCTCTCCTCTATCAGTGAGCTGAAGGTAAAAGTATTTCATATTAATTTTAATATTCAAACACCATTTAAAGTGTAAAAACACCATCTGATGCAAAGGAAAAATTCTAAGATACTTTTTTCCCGTCATACAGCATGCACTCTCCGACAATGCAAAGATCATGCCCTTTGACCCCAAGGTCACCTGCAAGCAGGAGTGCATTATCACTACATTCCAAGACGTCTACTTTGTGTCAGAGAGCTTTGAAGAGGCCAAAGTCAAGATGAGGTAGGTCAATTGTGACCTTACATTCCTGGCTGTTCTGTGGGCAGATAAACTGTTAGTGGGCTAATAAACTATTCTTTTACCTTTCCAAACCTTGGCTGTGTTATGTTTTCGTCATCATCTGTTCTTATGCACACAGAGAGTTTGCCAAGACCATCAAGCGTCCGTTTACAGTGAGGTACAACCCTTACACCCACAGTGTGGACGTGCTGAAGGACACATCCAGTATCAACAGCATGGTGGAGGATCTGAGACATGAACTGGACATCGTGGCCGACGCCCTACAGCGCCTTAACAAACATTATGCTGTCTGACCAGCCTGCCTGGCCCTCATACTTGCAAGGGTTGCAAAATTCTGGTAACTTTCCCAACATTTCCAGGTAGTCCAGAAATCCCGGTTGGATGGAAACAAGCAAGAAATATGATATCCTCCAACCAGCATTTTTGGAAAACATGGGAATTTTCAGAAATGTTGCAAGCATATACCTGATACAGCCCTGTACAGCTGTCTGTAGTTGTCTACCACCTGATCCTTACCAAGCAGCTCGCTGCTTTAATCCTACTCACTGATATCCCCAAACAGCCTTTTACCTACAAAATAAATAACTCTTAAAATTCAAATGTTATATTAACTTTATTAAATTATTAACCAGTAGTTTACTTTAAAATTCAATACATTTTTGGGTTTGTCATGTGAATAATAATATTGACTAAGGATGATTAGAATGTGACCAAAACGGACCTTTCCTTGGCTCTTGCTTATAATTACTGATATTCTCTTGTTTTTTATATGCCGTATTTCTTTTCTTTTGAAGGTTCTATCTTAATGCAACAGTAGTCTTATAGATATTGTATTGTACTCTATTGGCATAAACCGTTTCAATACATTTGTGAATGTGCTAGTGTGGATGTAAAGTTACATGCTTGCGTGTATAGTGAGTGACAGTCTATACATGTATTATCACATTGCACAAAGCATAGGGATGTGGTAGTATTATATGATTGTGTGTGTGTGTGTGTGCGTGTACCTTATCGACCTTCTGCTGCTACTACTGTTGACCTCCAGTTGTCTATTTATCACAAGATGTTCAAGGAAGGAATTTATGTGCATGTATCAGTGTTTGGAAGATGACATGAATGTACTTCTATTGAAAATCTTTAATTTGTGTAAAAAGATCCCTGGTAAACCAATCCTTGCATTGGGAAGTGGTTGTCTGCATTCTGGGCTTTGAGCTATGGGGAAATATTTGCAGTAGTTTCTTTGTTCTGTTTTTCTCTCATTAAATGTACTCCATGTTCACACACTGTGTTATACTATGTGCTATGATTGCTAATAATTACTCATCATTATCATTAAAATGTCCTTAGAGAACACATAAAAAGCTAGCCACATCCAGGAGGATATATATAAAAGCAACATGTTTCATGAGCTGAAATAAAATATCCCATAAATGTTCCATACACACAAAGTTTATTCCTCAATTTTGTGCACAAATTTGTTTACATCCCTTTTAGTGAGCATTTTTCACTGGTGAGGACATTTTTCACTGGTGAGGACATTTTTCACTGGTGAGGACATTTTTCATGTCCTCACCAGGGTCTTGACCTGATTGCAGTTTTGCATCAGAACTGAATTCAGTGTGCAAATGCTCACCTTCGATGGCCACTGGCATGCTGGAGAAGTGTATTCTTCACGGATGAATCCCGATTTCAACTGTACCTGGCAGATGGAAGATAGTGTGTGTGGCGTCATGTGTGTGAGTGGTTTGCCGATGTCAATGTTGTGAACAGAGTACCCCATGGTGGTGGTGGGGTTATGGTATGGGCAGGCATAAGCTACGGACAACGAACACAACTGCATTTTCTCAATGGCAATTTCAATGCACAGAGATACTGTGACGAAATCCTAAGGCCCATTGTCGTGCCATTCATCCGCCGCCACCACCTCATGTTTCAGCATGATAATGCACAGCCCCATGTCGCAAAGATCTGTACACAATTCCTGGAATCTGCGTACTCACCAGACATGTCACCCATTGAGCATTGATGCTCTGGATTGACGTGTACGACATCGTGTTCCAGTTCCCGCCAATATCCAGCAACTTCGCACAGCCATTGAAGATGTGTGGGACAACATTCCACAGGCCACAAGCAGCAGCCTGATCAACTCTATGCAACGGACATGTGTCGCGCTGCATGAGGCAAATGGTGGTCACACCAGAAACTGACTGGTTTTCTTAACCACGCCCCTCCCTTTTTCAAGGTATATGTGACCAACAGATACACATCTGTATTCTCAGTCATGTGAAATCCATAGATTAGGGCCTGATTAATTTATTTCAATTGACTGATTTCCTTATATGAACTGTAGCTCAGTAAAATTATTGAAATTGTTGAATGTTGCGTTTATATTTTTGTTCAGTATAACTACCTTTAAAGTAAGCTACAAAATGCCTCAAGCAACACAGAGTTAGATTGCGATTGTTTAACATAGACACTCTATTCTTCAACATAGACACTCTATTCTTCATCGGCTGCAATATAAATCTATGGCCAGAGGGGGGAGGGATTGTATAACTTTATGGAAAAATACTAACTCTCACACGTGGCAGGAGGGGTCAACCTTGGTTATGGCCTAGTAGCATTTGTGCAATGAGTTGTTTTTCAAAGTTATGATGAGGCTACAATTGGCATCACATAGAACAGGCACTATATGCATTAATTGCATATGGAGTGTTTGTTATCAAGACACACCCCACACATTGGGGTATTGATCAGATTGAGAATGCAGGATGGACAGGAAGTCATAAGGTGGTTTGATGCAGGATCAGGTGGGGTAGACATCTATCTCACTGCTGTGATAGTGCTTTTCCCCCATACTCCTAGGATGTACTATTGCAAACATGGAGGACATGTTAGTTTGGTCATGTTGCATAGGCAGTGCCGATGAGAGAGAATGAGAATATAATTAAAGAGAAGTATCGCTCGCCCTCAACTCAGATGATTGCATATAGGTTAATATAGGTTTAATAAAAGGGAGAATGTGTGTGAAATGTGTGTGTATTTATATGAGCTGATACTGAACATGTCAGTGTCCACGGCCCTGCCTATGCCTCTGTGTGTCTGCATTTGTGCATGCATGCACATGTGGGTGTGTGTACATTCCTCCACACTTTGTATTTATGATATGTGTCTGATTTGGCACATATCTCATATGTATAAACTGCACTCCACACTGTTCTACGGTATCTTAGTCACTTTTAAATTGTGTTTACATATTGCATCACCCATTTCATACTGTATGTATATACTGTATTGTATTCTACACTACACCACTGACTGTTAAACAGCCATCTCCAGAGGCTGCTGCCTATAGACATAGACTAGGAATCACTGGCCACTTTAAGGAAATGGAACACTAGCCACTTTAATAATGTTTCCGTATCTTGCATTACTCATCTCATACTGTATATGTATATATATTCCTAATCCATTCCTTACTTAGATTTACATGAATTCTGGGTATATGTTGTGAAACTGTTAGATATTACTGCACTGTCGGAGCTAGAAGCACAAGCATTTCACTACACCCACAATAACATCTGCTAAACACGTTTATGTAACCAATACAATTTAATTTGATTTCATCACTAGTAGTTGAAAAACAAAACATGTGATGTCATCCAGAGACACAGAACCTCTCTCCAGAGACTAATCTATAGGGAAGACCAGGAGGACAG
The DNA here is from genome assembly GCF_034236695.1 of Oncorhynchus nerka. Classification (NCBI taxonomy): domain Eukaryota; kingdom Metazoa; phylum Chordata; class Actinopteri; order Salmoniformes; family Salmonidae; genus Oncorhynchus; species Oncorhynchus nerka. The sequence goes on from NC_088422.1 coordinate 74,867,030, forward strand.
TAAAACGATATGTTCTTGTGTGTGTGTAATCAACATTTGCCATAGTGTTTGTGTGACACACTGTTCTCTCTTTTTATGTGTGGATTGGTTTCATATGATTATGCAGGGCCTTATATAGCTGTACACAACTCCCTCCATACTGTTATGCCCTAACATCTGTGAAGATCCTATGCCACCTGGAAGAGCGAGAAGCAGAACGACACGTAGGCAATGCCACAATGTGACAACCACACAACTAGTATGAGTTTGTTTAATTTCTATGGTGACAACAGCAAAAACAAGGGATCTGGAAAGACTGCTGTGCTGAAAAAGGAATGAATAACCACTGGAGGAGTGACACAGAGGGAGGAAATAAGGAGGGGGGGTTCAGAAGGGAGTGAAAGAGAGAGAGACAACAGTTGGGAGGATAGATCTCCTGCAGATAAATAAACGGAGACACAGGGAGAGCATAGCATGTCGTTTCCTGAATGTGTAACGTATACTTGCAGAACGTAGTGACATCATGTCAACTCCTATGCTTTAAAACCGGACAAAAAGGGAAATTATTTTTAGATAATTGACTTCCTCTTGTTTGTTCATAATGAGACAACTTGAAGGCTGCACCTCTTGAGCTGGTCTGCAGGCTCTAGTTTTATCTTACCTTGATTATTGTCCAGTCATATGGTCAAGTGCAGCAAAGAAGGACCTAGTTAAGCTGCAGCTTGCCCAGAAGGCTATGCATGCCGGTCTCTTTTGGCTAAGAGTTGAGGAAAGACTTACTGCATCGCTTCATGTTTTTATAAGAAACATTAATGTGTTGGAAATTCCAAATTGTTTGCATAGTCAACTTACACACGGCTTTGAAGCAGGAAGTCCCCAGGGTAGCTGTTTAGGCTCCTTGCTTTTTTCAATCTTTACTAACGACATGAGTAAGGCCATTGTGTCTATGTATGCGGAAGACTCAACACTATACAGGTCAGCTTCTACAGCGACTGAAATGACTGCAGCCCTTAACAAAGAGCTGCAGTTACTTTCAGAATGGGTAGCAAGGAATAAGTTAGTCCTAAATATTTACAAAGCTAAAAGCATTGTATTTGGGACAAATCATTCCCTAAACCCTAAACCTCCACTACATTTCATAATGAATAATGGGGATCCATAATAAATACAAATACAAATACACACTTTCTGCACCAGACATGCCACCAGGGTCTTTTCACAGTCCCCATGTCCAGAACAAATTCAAGGAAATGTACAGTATTATACAGAACCACGATTGCATGGAACTCCCTTCCATCTTATATAGCTCAACTGAACAGCCTTCCTGGTTTCAAAAAACAAATAAAGCAACACCTCACAGCACAACGCCTCTCCCCCATGTGACCTACTTGTTGTGTGTTTGTACTGACATGAATGTGTAACTGATAGATGTACACACTAGATGTTAATGTTTTTAAATGTATGTCAATTGGAAAGTCTTTTGTCTGTAATGTCTTTTTCATTATGTGTCAGACACCAGTAAGACCAGTGGGGATTCTAATAAAATCTCAAATAGAAATCTGGAAGTAAGCATTTCACTGTAAGGTCTACCTGTTGTATTCGGCACACTTGACAAATAAACTTAGATTTGATTGGATTTGATTTGATGTGGATTATCAATCTGATTTGTTTTTGCGTGACCTCAAGACCATAATCATCACCATTCATCTCAGGTACGCACACACACACACACACACACACACACACACACACACACACACACACACACACACACACACACACACACACACACACACACACACACACACACACACACACACACACACACACACAGAGACAGGATTAAAGATAGAGAGGCCTCTCTTCACTCTGATGTGTGCCTTGCCATGTCTCCTCCCCCTACTGAGGTGAAGTATTTATGGTCATGAACAACAGATGCTCAGGGTCCAAGTCCTCTACTGTATATTCATTACTGATCTGCCCTTGTCTTCTCCCGCCATCTCTGCCCTGAACACATGACACCAACAGTGAATGAGCACTCTGTGACCTCCATGGCCTCCACACTCAAGGAAGGACGCTGATCAATACATTTAACATGAATATGTGTTTATTCACCATATTTGCCCTTGTGGAGGTTATCCTCTCATGAGTGAGCATTATATGAATCCCCAATTACATGTTGTTTCAAATGTGTTTCAAAGCCTCATAAACATCCAAGATTCCGCTGACTGGGGACTGACTGGGGACTGACTTGGGACTGACTGGGGACTGACTGGGGACTGACTGGGCACAAAAGACGTCAGAACTTTGAATGTTAAACAAACACAGTTTTCTTGCCACTCACTATGAAGGAACTAATCATAACTCCTGACAAGACCAAAGTAGGAGCACAGCAATCAAAACAGACATGTTCAAACATGCCCTGGCAGCAGGTCAGATTCTGCAGGCTCATGGTCTGAGCTTTTTGGTCTATTTTTTACCCTGTCCATGGCTTCTTCATATAGCTCCAGGATCACATTTCCCCCTTCCAGCTCTCTAGGAGCCTTGCTCTAACCTTCTTTATATCCATCACCTGCCTTGCATAGCGGCCAGCCGGCCGGCCTGACTAAGCGGTTATGAAGGTTTAATTGCCTAGCATTAAAATTTCAGAGACCCCTGTTCCATCCTCCTGGATGGTGTGACAGGGGAGGAAGAGGAAGTGACTGCAGACAGCATTGGGTTCTGGAACCGCAAAGCTCAAAGCATTATGGTTTAATGCTAACTCTGCCACTACACAGACACTCAATTGTGAGTTTTTCATCGCTTTATAACAGGGATGGACAACTTTGGTCCTGGAGGTCTGAAGTGTGTGCAGGTTTTTATTCCAGCCCAACAGTAACAAGTCTGGTTCAAACACTTTACTTACCATGGTATTCTTCGTGAGCTACAAGAACTTTCTTCCCATCTCCTTTTCTACTTTCTGCTATTTCCCTCCCTGGCTATTGCACTCTCTGTACTCCTCTTCTCTAGCGCCATCAAACGGCCACCTGTGTCCTTAAAGTACACCATAGAGATAGATAGAGGACTCTTTTTTTCACATTTATTCAACCAGGTAGGCCAGTTGAGAACCAGTTCTCATTTACAACTGCGACCTGGCCAAGATAAAACAAAGCAGTGCGACAAAAACAACAACACAGAGTTACACATAAACAAACGTACAGTCAATAACACAATAGAAAAGTCTATGTACAGTGTGTGCAAATGTAGAAGAGTAGGGAGGTAAGACAATAAATAGGCCATGGAGGCAAAATAATTACAATTTAGCATTAACACTGGAGTGATAGATGTGCAGATGATGATGTGCAAGTAGAGATACTGGGGTGCAAAAGAGCAAGAGGATAAGTAACAATATGGGGATGAGGTAGGTAGGTGTGCTATTTACAGATTGGCTGTGTACAGGTACAGTGATCGGTAAGCTGCTCTGTCAGCTGACGCTTAAAGTTAGAGAGGGAGATATAGACTCCAGCTTCAGTGATTTTTGCTATTTGTTCCAGTAATTGGCAGCAGAGAACTGGAAGGAAAGGCGGCCAAAGGAAGGCTTTGGGGGTGACCAGTGAAATATACCTGCTGGAGCGCGTGCTACGGGTGGGTGCTGCTATGGTGACCAGTGAGCTGAGATAAGACGGGGCTTTACCTAGCAAAGACTCATAGATGACCTGGAGCCAGTGGGTTTGGTGATGAATGTGTAGTGAGGGCCAGCCAACGAGAGCATACAGGTCACAGTGGTGGGTAGTATATGGGCCTTTGGTGACAAAACGGATGGCACTGTGATAGACTACATCCAGTTTGCTGAGTTGAGTGTTGGAGGCTATTATGCAAATGACATTGCCGAAGTCAAGGATCGGTAGGATAGTCAGTTTTACGAGGTATGTTTGGCAGCGTGAGTAAAGGAGGCTTTGTTTGCGAAATAGGAAGCCGATTCTAGATGTAATGTGAGTCTGGAAGGAGAGTTTACAGTCTAACGAGACACCTAGGTATTTGTAGTTGTCCACATATTCTAAGTCAGAACTGTCCAGAGTAGTGATGCTAGTCGGACGGGAGGGTCCGGGCAGCAATCGGTTGAAGAGCATACACTTAGTTTTACTTGCATTTAAAAGCCATTGGAGGCCAGGGAATGAGTGTTGTATGGCATTGAAGCTCGTTTGGAGGTTTGTTAACACAGTGTCCAAATAAAAGCCAGATGTATACAGAATGGTGTTGTCTGCATAGAGGTGGATCAGAGAATCACCAGCAGCAAGAGCGACATCATTGATGTATACGGAGAAAAGAGTCGGCCCAAGAATTGAACCCTGTGGCACCCCCATAGAGACTGCCAGAGGTCCGGACAACAGGCCCTCTGATTTGACACACTGAACTCTATCTGAGAAGTAGTTGGTGAACCAGGCGAGGCAGTCATTTGAGAAGCCAAGGCTATTGCATCTGCCGATAAGAATGCGATGATTGTCAGAGTCGAAATCCTTGGCCAGGTCAATGAAGACGGCTGCACAGTACTGTCTTTTATCGATGGCGGTTATGATATCGTTTAGGACATTGAGCGTGGCTGAGGTGCACCCATGACCAGCTCGGAAACCAGATTGCATAGTGGAGAAGGTACGGTGGGATTCAAAATGGTCGATAATCTGTTTGTTAACTTGGCTTTCAAAGATTTTAGAAAGGCAGGGCAGGATGGATATAGGTCTGAAACAGTTTGGGTCTAGAGCGTCTCGCCCTTTGAAGAGGGGGATGACCGCGGCATCTTTCCAATCTTTGGGGATCTCAGACAGTACGGATAATTTTAGAAAGAAAGTTTCCAGATTGTCTAGCCCAGCTGATTTGTAGGGATCCAGATTTTGCAGCTCTTTCAGAACATCAACTGTCTGGATTTGGGTGAAGGAGAAGCGGGGGGGGACTTGGGTAAGTTTCTGCAGGGGATGCAGAGCTGTTGGCCGGGGTAAGGGTAGCCAGCTGGAAAGCATTGCCAGCCGTAGAAAAATGCTTATTTAAATGATCAATTATCATAGATTTATCGGTGGTGACAATGTTTCCTATCCTCAGTACAGTGGGCAGCTGGGAGGAGGTGCTCTTATTCTCCATGGACTTTACAGTGTCCCAAAACTTTTTGGAATTAGTGCTACAGGATGCAAATTTCTGTTTGAAAAAGCTAGCCTTAGCTTTCCTTACTGACTGAGTATATTGGTTCCTGACTTCCCTGAAAAGTTGCATATCTCTGGGCTATTCGATGCTCATGCAGAACGCCACAGGATGTTTTTGTGCTGGTCAATGGGAGTCAGGTCTGGGGAGAACCAGGGGCTATATCTGTTCTTACTTCTAGATTTTTTGAATGGGGCATGCTTATTTAAGATGGTGAGGAAAGCACTTTTAAAGAGTGACCAGGCATCCTCTACTGACAGGATGAGGTCAATATCCTTCTCATCTTTATATCTGTGACATTATAGCATCTGTGACAGCATGGGCAGCGCCATTGAGACTACTTTGACTACTTCTAAATGGCGGAATCATGGTGGAAGCCCTCAATGGCAATGTTCATGCCAAAACGGGTTATACCCATGATGAGTCTTCTATCGCTATGGCTCACATCCCTATGTTCCTCTCAGAGGAACAGTCAATGTTCCGATTGGGAATACAGATCCGAGAGTCTGTTATTTATAGTGCAGAAATAGGCAAAAGGGATGAGAAAGTCTCTTCTAGATGAGACAACGGTCTCAACTCCCTCTCCCTGCTTTCCTTCCCTCCCAGCCCAGAGAATGCAATCTCTTAGTAACTGTCACAAAGTATCTACAAAACATGGGACAAATTTGTTTAAATTGCCATGCAAGTGGTAAAAGTGCTTTTAGAGTTATGGGAGCAGTTTAGAATCAGAAAACATGTGGCTCTTTCAATCCCACGAGATAGCTGTGTTTTTATTGAATGTACAGTACGTATGTAATACAATATCTTTTTATATCAAATATGCGGCCATGTGGACAGAGTTACCAACAGTACAGCAGGTGTCCTGTTATAATGGGACATGCGTAATAGTCTATGTTGTGTGTACATCTCTGTGTGACACTGTCAATCCTTTCCCAGTCTTAGAAAAAAAGAAAAAAACCTTTGTGTGTACAACAGCACAATCATGACATAACACAAACAAAGATATTGAGAATGCTAAGTCACAGATGGGTAAAGTAAAGGAAATTATATCAATAGCCAGTGTGAAAACACAGAGAGACAGAGGAGGGAGACATCATCTACAGAGAGAGGGGGGGGGGGGAGAGGGGGGGGGGGGGGAGATAGAGAGATAACAGAAATCATGTAGAATAAAGGGGTTGGGAAAATGTGCTGCCCTTGAGAGATGATCATACTTGTGTTGCCTTGGTAACAAGCCCTGCTAGGTAACTAGGTTGCCATGGTGCCTATTTCTGCCAGTGATGGAGACCTGGCCTTCCTGTCCATGATCAAAGCTCACCAGCACAGAAAGGAACTCATAACACTGGACTGCACAGTGCTGCCCTCCAAGGCAAATGTATTCAGCCCTTCACTGGACTCAATTGAAATTAGGGCCAAACACCTGGAACATGTACAATAACTGCACCTGCATGTCCATTGGTGATTTAATGTCGGGATACATTTGGCAACGATACAGAGTAGATAATGACACAAAGAAATAAGCAACCAAACAACCAAATAAATAACCAAGCAAACACACAGCGAGACAACCTTGGATCCTCAGGTGGATGTCCTCAGTGTAATCAAAAAAAGAGAAACATAACTTTTATACAATTCCAAATGAATTGTGTGAACACAGTACAGCACACTGAAAATAATGTATATTACGGAACCAGCCACTCAAATGAGATTAACTAGCTAATTTACAAACAGTGTAATTGCCACACAGATTGATTCTACTCCAGTGATTCACAGACCTTGATATGCTGCAGTAGCTGTATATCAGAGCCCTGGTAGTTTGGCAAGACCCTAGTAATTTCCTGGCCCTGGCCCATTGTCAGAGTGCCATATAGAGTACACTGAACCAATAAATCATCTGGATAGGCTGATGGTAGTGACAACTAAACAATAGAAACTATCTTGCCAAGTTCAATGGGTTAATACAGGGCAAATGCTTTGCTTGTCTCACAGCCTCCACATTTATTTTTCAGGAACATTTACTACTACTGTGGGTTTCTTGTAACTTTAACAGTGACTCAACCGTTGTAGGTGTGTTTGTGTGACCATGTGTGGGAGAGTTTCTCTATTTGTTTTCAGGTGCAGCACCTCTGAGGTCATATCGTATTCGTCTGGATACTGCTTAGGCTAAATGTGTATGTGTTTATCAGATTACTCTGACTGACTCTCCTCTCTCAAGGTGGCCTGACACAATCATCTGATTACATGTGTGCCAGTATGAACGTAATTTTTGCCTCCAATGTTCTGATGTGTCCTCCTGTGCAGATGGTTTCCATGGGAACAGGACCAGAGCAGCAAGCCGAATGCAGAGAGAGTATATGAATGTAATAAACATTCAAAACATGCGCTGTTCAGATAGAAGTGTGTATGTGAGAGATAAAAAACAAGAAATGATTCACTAAAACAAAACATATAAGCACAAAGACAAACGGAGATCATTTATTTCAATACTTTTAAAATGTTATTTATGTGGTTATTTTTGTAAGGATCATCCAGAAGAGCTCAGCTAGAATACATATCTTGAAAGGGAACATAAGAATATGTACCTGTGTTGGTCGACAGATGGGGCTTGACAAATCAAAACAAACTGTCATTCTTCCAACATAGACTGAGTTGTGTGATCAATGCACATCGTATGTTCACACAGGCAGTTCTTTTATCATCTTAAAACCTCTTCTAATGCAAGCACTAATTTCAAACAATAACCAACCTCAGCACTAAGGTTGGTTCGTTGCATTCACTACTGAACATCTTTCTACCTAATTTGTCATATATTTTGCAAGATGTTTGAGTGTAAGGTATACTGTACTGTGGTTTGCTGCTAAGAAAAACAACAACTGTGGAAAATATATGCAATTCCCATAGCAAACGTTTAGTAAACACACTGATCCCTTAAATATGGCACCATTGAAGAGGGAGGAGTCTCCCTGTTGCATAATTGTGGCCTGGACTGTTCCATGCTTCACTCCACCTCTTGGATAGGATTGTGTTTGTAGATCAGACGTGTGCATTGGTATGGCAGTGTTGTAGTGTGTAAATACAGCCTCATGTCCACGTTGACCACTTCACTATAGGAGGAAGGTCTTTACTTGGTTGGTTCCTCTTTATCGTGTTAGCTGAGCTAAGTAGTCTGGTCTAAAAACGGACTTTAGAAATACAAACTCTTTACATTATGCAGATGTGCACCCCAACCCCTTACTGATTAAATAGCAACATTTAAATAGCAAATATTCTCAATTCAAGTTCTACATAGTTAAATACACTGGTCTTTTGTTCAGTGCGAGAGATATTATTTACCAAAATAGTTTAACCTGATGTCTAGTTCGGAGCGCTGGTTGAATGGTTTATTATACAGGCAGTGTACAGTATATATTGTCTGTGGCAGCAATCTTATGCTAAGAGCATTTGTGAGCCAAATGAAGAGGTTATTAGTATACGTAGACTATGCATATATTCCATCATATTCTATCAACCTTCAATAACTATGCGGTAAATGTATCTTTTGTGTGTTTTGAAATCCCATGTAGGAAATAATGTGTTGAATAATCCCCCTGGGAGTTGGTAAAAGGAAAATGTGACGACTTTGCAGCAAACTGCATTTTTCTTTATTAATATGGGCATTCAGACTGAGTTAATGGAAACAGTGGAAAACTGTTCCTCACTTACACATCTCAATGCCAATAATGGTATCTAGTACCACAGCTTGCTCATGCAACATATTGGTAATAACCTGGCTCTTTGACACATTAAGCCAGGTGACAAAGGAGATATTAGTCCATATTCTAAAGCTAACTAGAAAAGCAAAGCCCCAAACTTTTGAAAACATTATACGCTTGTGAAAGAATTGTGGAAATATTGTTTCATGTAAGTGTAACACATACAGTACTGTTGAAAAAGAGTTTAGAAACCAACCAACCAGTTGTCATTTACTAGGTAGTTTAGAACATGGGTAATCATTTTGTTTTTATCCCATCAAAACCAGTTTTGTAATGACTTATGTTAGTGCTTGATCTCTGATAGTCTCATGGTCACATACGTGAAGTACATGTATTTTAAAACTTTGTTCTGAGTGCAGTATGTACTGTATATGAAATGTATATGAACGTTTTCCATCTTGTAGCATGAAGGTAACAGAGTAATATTTGTAAGAAATACCTCAAATAAATGTTTCTTTCCATTAATGATAACTGCAAGGTTCCCTTTGCAGGCATAGTAACATACAGCAAATACATATTTAGGCAAGAAATGTGTCAATTGTTTGTATAACTGGGGATATCAAATTAATATAAAGCACAACTACAGTTGAATTTAGGGCAAGTGACATTTGTGACATAAAAAACTAACTGAAAAAATGTCATTATTGCAGTTATGAACACTTTACTGAATTCATTTTTCTTACACTCAATCCTTAATGTGTAAAGAGTGAGGGCATTGAATATTTTTCAAAGGAAAGTTGAGAGTAAATATATGAAAAAGGCAACTCAGATGTGGTATGGCAAAAACAGCCAGAAAACAACTATTTGTGGGGTGTGGGGGCTGTGCTTTGGCAAAGTGGGTGGGGTTATATCCTTCCTGTTTGGCCCTGTCCGGGGGTGTCCTCGGATGGGGCCACAGTGTCTCCTGACCCCTCCTGTCTCAGCCTCCAGTATTTATGCTGCAGTAGTTTATGTGTCGGGGGGCTAGGGTCAGTTTGTTATATCTGGAGTACTTCTCCTGTCCTATTCGGTGTCCTGTGTGAATCTAAGTGTGCGTTCTCTAATTCTCTCCTTCTTTCATTCTCTCTCTCGGAGGACCTGAGCCCTAGGACCATGCCCCAGGACTACCTGACATGATGACTCCTTGCTGTCCCCAGTCCACCTGGCCATGCTGCTGCTCCAGTTTCAATTGACCTGAGCCCTAGGACCATGCCCCAGGACTACCTGACATGATGACTCCTTGCTGTTCCCAGTCCACCTGGCCATGCTGCTGCTCCAGTTTCAACTGTTCTGCCTTACTATTATTCGACCATGCTGGTCATTTATGAACATTTGAACATCTTGGCCATGTTCTGTTATAATCTCCACCCGGCACAGCCAGAAGAGGACTGGCCACCCCACATAGCCTGGTTCCTCTCTAGGTTTCTTCCTAGGTTTTGGCATTTCTAGGGAGTTTTTCCTAGCCACCGTGCTTCTACACCTGCATTGCTTGCTGTTTGGGGTTTTAGGCTGGGTTTCTGTACAGCACTTTGAGATATCAGCTGATGTACGAAGGGCTATATAAATAAATGTGATTTGATTTGATTTGATATTTGGCAAGCTTTAACTCAGGGGAAAAAATGACTGTGTTACTGGGGTCAAAATGACACTCTTGATTCGACTTTCTCCAACATAGTTACATGAAGTCAGACACAAGGAAGGGAAGCAGATATACAGTACAAACATAATCTTCAACAAACACATACACGCACGTACGCACACACAAACAAACACACACACAACGTTCATTCTTACTCAAGTGTGTACAGCATGAAATCAACCAGTCATAGGTACAGCAGCCAATGAGAAAGGTGTGAGAACCACAACTCTTCTGGGTGACATTTAAGGCTGGGCAGGGCCTGGCAGCATGCCCAGCTGTCCACGTCAGCACCTCCCTGGCACTGGTCATCTATGTACAACAAACAGACTAAGAGCATTATCAGTCGGGGGATGGGACGTTGTGGCCCACACACAGTGTGGTTGGGACACCATGGTTCATAACACAGACTGACTGGTCTGTGTTCTGTGATCGCCTGGCCCGGCCTGGGCGGGATGCTAGAGAGAAGAGAGACAGAAGTGTTATTACCCAGGGCCTGCTCCTGCTGGGCGAGGGCTTGCTGGGCGAGGGCCTGCTGGGCGAGGGCTTGGGTGAGAGTTAATGGTGGATGATGCTCAAAGTGCAGAGGGAGAAGCAGAGATGAGATAACTTTAGAGGAGTTGAATGTGTGCCGCCGGGCTTGCATCCCATGGTAAACCAGCTAGTTTGATCATGCCTCACCCATGCTTAGCCAATGCATCACACCTCTTAGAGTAGACTTTCTGTATAAAGAGGTTGTTAAAAAGGAAAGTCTTATGAGTATGTTGAAACCATGCTTAATTTAAAGTCCCCTTTAGATGTTGTTGAGGGTTTAGTCATCACCATGCTGTGCATTCTACCATGCATCTTCCAGGCCACTCTGGGTTCAGACTTGATTTCACTCCTATTTAAGACCCCCCATTCACTTCCTTTTGGTTTCCAAAAAGCTTGGTACACCAGAGAGAAAGGGAGAAATACATTCATATACATTCATATACATTCATATACATTCATATACATTCATATACATTCAATCCATTCAATGAAATACAGACCCTTCTGACAGGTTTCATACAAAATTTATTTCATGCTAGAGTTGTATTCTTCAACTCTTTTCTCCCGATTTCATGTTGCATAACATTGTGCATGCAGCTGATTTCCCCCATGTTCTTAATTGCAAACAATGCTTTTATGTTTTCAAATATACATGTATTTTTGCTGCTTTCATAGTAGCTAAAGGTTGTTAGGAAAAGATGGTCAGACACAACCTGAGTCAACCAGATTCTTTATATTGTTTCTAGTTTTCTTTAAAAAAATAACACTGTTCAAAGTATATATTTAGTATGTGAAAGTAACAATGGTTCACTATGATAAGTTCTCCATAAATAATTGATTGTATACATCTCGACGTATAGCAGCAGACAGAAACATAGATTACTAATTTAGCCTAAATGATTCTTCTCATTAAGATCCAGGATCAAACGCATGCCAACATAAACAAGGTCAAATGTTATTTTAGCTTTTCACAACATAGAGAGCTTGCTGAAATATGTATATTCTCCATGTTCTTACAAGTCTCTAGTTAGGAAATAGTGGTCAATATGACCAGAGCTGCCAGGTAACATGTACTCTGTACCACAAAGAAAAATAGGAAGAAATGTGAAAAGAAAACACTGTCATTGAACACCTTAATAGTCTGGCTATGCAAATTGTATGCAAAAGTGAGGAATCATTAAAAGAAAAATATATTCTTCATACAGATAGTCGTAATAGCTATAGTTTATTTTTTATTTTTTTACTAGTCCACCATGCAACTCATGCTAAATAAAAAGAGTCATGTTTAACTGATGGTATTGGGTGACATAAATGCCATTAGCAGTTATTCTTATTGTCCTCTACTTATTGATTTCATTCCACCCTTTCTGGCCATTCAGGCCAAGATGTCAGACCAATGTTCCTTTGTTATTTGTCTTTCTGTCCTCCTACAGTTCTTCACTGAGAAAAAGTCCATACAAAAACAACAACGAAGAAAAGCAAAAAGGACGTTTTCGATCATGATGTTTGAGAGAAAACATGTCCTTCAAAGTGAGATGGGTGAGCTCACTGTAAGAAACATCTGTATCTACTGTTTCTCTTCCTCACTGTGAATATGGCCCTGTCAAGCCCTCCATCCGTGGAATCAAGAAACGTTGGAGAGGGGGATTTCTCCCAAAGCGTTGTTTTCTCACACTCAGTCAGACTGTGGTGCGCCCCCCTCAGGTCACTCTGAGAACTTCTGCCTGCATATACTTAACTAAGACAGTCTCCTCTTTACGTGGATCTGTGGTAGAGAATACACGGGAGGGTTGGGTTGCTCAGCATCAGCCAGTCATTAGTCATTCCCAAGAGGATGGATTCATTTGAGAAAGGTAAGACAATGGGGGGGTTCCAGAAGAAGAGGACCTCTTACAGATGTTTTAAAATGACAAATTAAAAAACTTGTTCTGTGGTGATCCAGGAGAAGGAGAGAAAACAAGGGACAGAGATATAGAGAAGTGAAAGAAAGAGACAAGCTGAGAGGACAGCAGAGGAACAGAGTGTCAGGGTGGGTGACTGGGCCAACTATCTGTTGTATCAGAGCTGTGTCCATGCACACCACCTCCCTGAGGGGGAGCCACTACAACAGAGAAAGACAGGATTGTAGCTGGATAGGTAGATCGACAGAATAAAAGACAGAAGAGCAGAACGGGAGAAGAAGTCAACCAAAAATGGGAAAATTGGACTTCTCTTTGAAGTAGCTACTTTGTGGTTGTGCTTGTGGTGGGAAGAGACATTCTTTACATTGTAAAAAAAGTATTATGAAATAGAATATAGATAAGCAAAAATATATATCTTTACTACTGAATCTATTGATGGTTTGCCTTCAATAAAGACATGACTAGGTTCCAATAATTGAAGTGTTGGAGTTCTTAATCTTCAGTGAACATTTACAGCTGGGCCCTTTTCACCATTTGGATGGGCAATACAAGAGTATTTAGAGATTATGATCTCCCATTCATAGGTGTAGAGTTCTATATGAGTTCTTCCAGATCCTTTGGAATCTACCTGAGCTGACCTACTCTTTCCTATGGATGTCAAACTTCCATATTTCTGGTATTAAAGACTCTCTTCCCATTATCAGTTTTGAGAAGGGACAGTTTACAGAGACAGAGAACAAGCAACACAGATAGATAACCACAGGAAAAATAAGAGACAGAGAACAAGCAACACAGATAGATAACCACACGAAAAATAAGAGACAGAGAACAAGCAACACAGATAGATAACCACAGAAAAAATAAGAGACAGAGAACAAGCAACACAGATAGATAACCACAGGAAAAATAAGAGACAGAGAACAAGCAACACAGATAGATAACCACAGGAAAAATAAGAGACAGAGAACAAGCAACACAGATAGATAACCACAGGAAAAATAAGAGACAGAGAACAAGCAACACAGATAGATAACCACAGGAAAAATAAGAGACAGAGAACAAGCAACACAGATAGATAACCACAGGAAAAATAAGAGACAGAGAACAAGCAACACAGATAGATAACCACGGAAAAAATAAGAGACAGAAGCTGAAGACAGAGAGCAAGGTCCAGATGACAAAAATGGGACAGACCGATACAACACGGTGGAACAGGAGCTAGCTGCAGATTGGGTTCCTGTGGGTGGGTAACAAGGAGAGGGGCAGAGGTTTAGAGGGGACACTAGGAGACCGCCCTGTGCCACTGATCCATGTCTACAGAATGCTACAGGACACTATGTGGGCTGCTGGGCCCTGCAGACACTTACACCACTCCGGTACCAGCCCCCCATGCCTGCAATGGTACTAAGGCTATAAAGCATTTGGTAACCTTTGTTTGGGGAGAGACAGAGTTTCTGGAGTGTAGTGTATTGGTATGGGACCTCTATCTTTCAAAGAATTTCCTTTCACTCTTTTTTTCAAAATGTATAATGTTATTGATCCAGGCCAAATTGTATGCACGTATTACCATTCATGTGTTCTCTGTTTGATTAAGGTCCCGGAAGCATGCAGAGAGCAGTTGCAGTTGGGGGGGGCTGAGGTATGGCTCAGAAAGAGAAGGCACATCAATGTATTTTCTACCATTCTGGCTCCAGGCACTAACACTTATCTGACGCTTATTCAGCTAGTTCAACATCAAGATACATTTGTGGTTAACAATATGAAATGGAGAAGAGAGACTGACAGTATCCTGTCTGCTTTGTAATACTGTCAATAAGAGTGCTTGCACAGAGCCATATTCAGCTAGACTTCAACATATACTATCTACTGCAGTCCAATTATATAGTGATCTTGTTACATAATCTTATGATATGCTGTTATTTAATAACATTAGCCTGTCATCTATTTGTGAAGCAATGGTATAAAAATAGTTCTTAGCAGAAGTTAGATCTTGTTGAATTATTATTCGTTTTTAGAGCTGTTGAACATTTCCGTCTTGCTTCTCACCATGATTGTCATATACTGTAATACCATGTGGCCTCTCTTATTCCTCACCATACTTCACCCCTTACCACCAGCTACATTTCCTCTCCAATGCCAACCATCAGCTGGACAGGACATGCAGTGTTGAGTTAAGAGACAAGTGCAACACATGCCAACATGGAGCAACAGAGAAACAGGTTCACTTTACATTGGCAAACATGTACATAGACAATCACACATAGACACAGTCGCAGACATACCGTACACACACTCAGAAGCACATTCATAAACACATTACATAGAATATACAACAGTGAGGGCATGTGTACTCTTAGCTACTGTTAGTGATCATCCTACTCGATTCATGTAATGGATCAGTCTCATGACGTGGACACAGTGGATTACTGTTGTCTTTGTGTTATGGCTCTTGAGAGTCATCCTAAACAGATCATGCTCACAAAGAGCAGTTCACTATGGGAGACAGTGGGAATGTGTGACCTTTCGACCAAAAAACGCTCCACTGTGCTCTAGAGGAGACAGGATCAAAAAGTATGTGTAAATTGTATACTGTGGGGAGGCTGTAGCAGGTTCTGTCTTAGCTAGTGTCTGGGAACTTGGCTGGGGATGATGGCAGGTGAGATTTAGCAATGCTATTAGGCCATGACAACAATATACAGTATTATATGCTTGTGATTCATCTCCCTACGCTCACAAGCAGCTAATTTAAGAAGCTGCGGATGACACTGGCATTATAGTTTGATACTGCAACAATTGTGGAATCAGCTTCTTCTTCTTCTTTTTCAGATTAGATTCATCATAGAAGCCTTTTGCTTGCACTTGTCCTGCCTTTGCCTGGTGTAACTGTAGACTAGAGGATATGATGAAGGCCTGATGTTATTGTAGAGCATAAGGATAGTAAGGATCTCTCGGTGTGGTGAACAAGGCATTTCTTTCATTGTGCTATTCTTTAGTGTTAGAGGCTGGGGCGTCAGATTGTGAGTGTGGCATGGCCGTCCTCTTGACCACATACCCACCCAGCTAGCTGCAGCAGAGGGTAGCCCTGGGGGCCCTGGGGGCTGAGCGGTGGGCATGGGGGCGCCGGCTCCGCCAGTGACCTCCCCTGGGAAGGGCCAGCTACCGGCCAATTAGACACAAATCAAGGATGAAGGGATGATGAAGGGGGGAGTGATGGAGGGAGGAACAAACAGATCAGACAATGAGTGGAGGATAAACAAGGAAAAACAAACATACGACAAAGAAAAACAGAAAAAGGGAAAGTTAAGGTTGGCCCAGGGGGCAGTGTGATAGTCTCAGTGATAGTGAACAAACCAAATGGAAAGAATAGAACACCCAGAAATGTAGAGGAGGGTTGGCATGGTAACGTAAAGAAACATTTAAAGAAAATCCCAAAACAGAAAAACAAGACCACTGATTAGTGATTTGTTTATATATTTGTTCAGTAACTTATTTTTTGCGGAAGTAAATCCATAAAAGGAAGAGTAATTCAGATGATTCAGTTTTAATGAAAGAGAAGAGTTGGACAGAGAAAAGGCATGCCAAAGAAGAATGTTGGGGGTGATGTTGTGTCGCTCAGCAGTAGTACCTTGGTGGGGGACCTAAAGTTGTTTGTGTTGGAAGCTGTATCGACAAAGATAGTAAGGACAAGACCTACTGTGATATAGGAGATAGCAACAACAAAAATAATGTGTGTTCTCTCTAAAGTGTCTTTTTGTGTCATGTTTCAGACTTACAGTACAACTTTTTGTGTGCGCAGTTTCTCCTCACTGAGTACACATGAAAGTGTGTTTGTGCTTGAGTTGAAGTGTGTTCCCCGGGGTGTGTTCCCTGGGGTGTGTTCCCTGAGGTGTGTTCCCTGAGATGTGTTCCCTGAAGTGTGCGCCCTGGGGAAGGTGTGCCCTGAGATTTAAGCCCTGGGATGTGTGCCCCGATGTAGGGCCTGTGTCTAGGTGTGTCATATTACGTACCCTTCCTGACTCTGGCCGCCGTGTGGCCTGGCCGCCCGCCCATGGCCAGGAGGAAGCAGGGCCGCTGCTCGGACCGGTCAATAGGGCTTAAGACCAGGCCGTCATCAGGTGACATGATCTGGTCTATGTGGGGACAGTCTTCATTGGCCAGCGCTGCTTTTTCTGCCTCCTTGGCTGCCTCCTTTGCTGACTCCTTGGCTGACTCCTTGGCTGACTCCTTGGCTGCTCTCTTGGCTGGATCCTTGGATGTTTCCCCGTTCACTTTTGGATCTTGAAAAACAGCTTGTGGTGCTGAAACAGAGGGAGAAGAACTTAGTGGTGATTCTTCAATGGTGTGGAAGAGGATGTGTCAGCACTGGCATTTGTGTGCAAGCTTGGCTGTTTTTTAATCAACCAGGTAACACAGTTTTGAAGCACAATCATCAAACTTTTAAAAATGTAAAATCAACATGGATCTTTCCCAACTGCCCAAATCCCAACCACAGGAACTTCAACTAACAAAGACTTCAGACTTGCTGCTCAATTTGGCACAGAATATATGCTTTCTTTGGTTTCCCAAATCCCTCACTCTCAAAACTAACAAGCTCCTGTCCTGGAAATGTACCACCTGTCGTTACAGACATAGCAGTGACTCTTTACAGGTCAATAAAATAACCATAGTGCCACACGATTCTTCATCTTCAGTATGGTAAGTAAAGGTGGCCAACTCACAACAATCTGAGAGAACAGGAAACACTACCATTTGATCATCCAGGCCTCACATGTCATACCTCGCGGGCCTTATAAGCATTACATCTCCAGACTGAACCACACAGCCCAGACCACCACTGTCACCGCTGTAGTAAAACATTATTTGTGGGTAACACTTGCAGATATTAGCAATGGTGTCTCTGCTGGATTGATGCTTCACCCTATTACACATTACAGTAATCCATCTGCTCTTGTCAGTGCAGCAGGCAGCACACAGACCCTAGCCAGCCACACACAGCCATTGTACGTGTGACGCAGACCCCCTGGGATGGAGGGAGAGGAAGGAGGGGAGAGAGAGTGGGAGATGAGTCACTTTCTTCAGAATAGTTCAATGAATAAAGACACCATTCCCTACCTCCCTCTCTCCTCCTACACTTTAATTGCAGCCTCTGTGTTCATCCCCTTCTCCCTATCCCTGTTGACTTTTGTCTTTTTTTCATCCCCCTCTTACTTCCCCCCCATCCCCTCATTCGTCTTTTGGATATCTGTATCCAAGTCATGGGCTCTATTGATTGGCTGTTGGCTAGTGGCAGAGGATTTGGTGGCAGAGGATTTGTCCAGATGGTGCCTCTTTACGGGAAAGAGAGGGAGACTAAAGATGACACAGCAGTAATGACCATATCTCTGAGGTCTGTCCGTCACTGGCATTGTGGAGGACAACACTTCCAATAGAAGCATGATGCATTCTGGTCATTTTGGTCAGCCATCACTACAGCCATCACTACAGCCACCTTAAATTTCTCGCAGAACCATACTCATCGCTTCTCGTTGAAGTGTGTTGCCACACTGCACAACCACAGACGAGATATACAGCGAGATACTGTATGTCAGTTAGCGGACCTGGTCCAGAAGTGTCTGTGTTGCACATGTGGTTAAAAACAGCTCACTGAATAAATGATGACAGCAATTTCAGAGGGTATTTTTTTTGTTTTTTTACTGCACTGGCTTGCTGTTTGGAATTGCACTCTCATAGTCATCCCAATGGCATTTCACCGGGTCCTCACTGGTCCCTTAATGTGCGTGCATGTGTGTGTCGAGCCAGAACGCTCGATCACATCAGCTGCTCAAGGGACCATCTTTATGAGGAGTACAGAACAGTACTTTAAAAGTTATGTAATCTTTCCCTTTCCTAGAAAGTTAGTTATATTGTGTAGACTGCTGTAAAAAGTTAATTGATGCATTGTATATTTGGCAATCCTAGCCTATCCCTCATCCTAATCAAACAGCCCATGCCTCTTGTTCAAAGACTGGAGGACAGACTGTCACGCCCTGACCTTAGAGATCCTTTATATGCTCTATTTGGTAGGTCAGGGTGTGACTATGGTGGGAAATCTATGTTTAGATTAGCTCAATGAATCAAGCACGAGAGGCAGCCCCCAATTTTTGGGGGGGGCACACAGGGAGATTGGCGGAGTCAGGCTTCAGAACTGAGCCAACTCCCCGTTTTTACCGTGGGGAGCGAGTGACCGGTCAAGCACCGTGTTATTCGGTTCTGCGCACCATGCCTTCAGTGCGCATCCACAGCCCGGTGTGCTCTGTGCAAGCTCCCCGTAGTTGCCGTGCTAGAGTGGGCATTCAGCCAGGACGGATTGTGCCGGCTCAGCGCTCCTCATCTCTGGTGCGTCTCTTTGGCCCAGGATATCCTTCGTCAATCCAGTGCGGCCTGTGCCAGCTTCCCGCACTTGCCGTGCTACAGGGGGGATTCTGCCAGGGCGCATTGTGCCAGCTCTGCGCTCCAGACCTCCAGTGCGCCTCCACGGCCCAGCATATCCTGCGCCGGCTTTAAGCACTATGCCTCCAGTGCGCCTTCATAGCCCAGTGCATCCCGTGCCAGCTCTCCACACTCACCGAGCTAAAATGGGTATCCAGCCAGGACGCGTTGTGGCAGCTCCCCGCACCAGGCTTCCAGTACGTCTCCTCAGTCCGGTGAGACCTGTTCCAGCTCCCTGTACGAAGCCTCCAGTGATGATCCATGGCCCGGAGCCTGTAGTGATGATCCATGGCACGAAGCCTCCAGTGATGATCCATGGCCCGGAGCCTGTATTGATGATTCATGGCAAGGAGCCTGCAGCGACAGTCCCCAGTCCGGAGCCTCCAGTGATGGTCCCCAGTCGGGAGCCTCCAGCGACGGTCCCCAGTCCGGAGCCTCCAGCGACGATCCCCAGTCCAGAGCCTTCAGAGATGGTCCCCAGTCCGGAGCCCTCAGAGACGGTCCACAGTCCGGAGTCTCCAGGGACGGTCCGTAGTCCAGAGTCTCCAGCGACGGTCCGCAGTCCAGAGTCTTCAGCGACGGTCCGCAGTCCAGAGTCTCCAGCGACGGTCTGCAGTCCAGAGCCTCCAGCGATGGTCTGCAGTCCAGAGCCTCCAGCGACGGTCTGCAGTTCAGAGTCTTCAGTGACGAGCTGCAGTCCAGAGCCTCCAGCGACGGTCTGCAGTCCAGAGCCTCCAGCGACGGTCTGCAGTTCAGAGTCTTCAGTGACGAGCTGCAGTCCAGAGCCTCCAGCGGTGGTTCCCAGTTCAGAGCCTCCGGCGATGATCCACGGTCCGGGTCCTCCGGCAACGATCCATGGTCCAGTTCCACAGAAGCGGAGGGATCAGCGTAGGGAGCAGGGGCTACGTCCGGAACTGGAGCCACCACCGAGGGTAGATGCCCACCCGGACCCTACCCTATAGGTTCAGGTTTGCGGCCGGGAGAGCGCACATTTGGGGGGGTACTGTCACGCCCTGACCTTAGAGATCCTTTATATTCTCTATTTGGTAGGTCAGGGTGTGACTAGGGTGGGAAATCTATGTTTATATTTCTTTGTTGGCCGAGTATGGTTCCCAATCAGAGGCAGCTGTCTATCGTTGTCTCTGATTGGGGATCATACTTAGGCAGCCCTTTTTCCCACCTTCAGTTGTGGGATCTTGTCTTTGTGTGTAGTTGCTTTCTGCGCTGGAATAGAGCTTTACCAACAACGAGGGTAACACAGACAGAGTTCTCACTCCATTGGAGGCCGTATATAGAGAATGCCAACTTATGTGCCAGAATCACAACATTCTACACACATTATTCATTTCCCCCTGAGCTGAATCCAACCCATCTTGAGGGCCCATGCTCAGCATGTTCCTGAATGTGTGTATTCATGTGTTATTACATACATGGAAGGAGTTGATTACATACATATATCCCTTATAGTAACTTTGGAACAATGTTCATGTAATGTAAAGTGTTGCTCTAATGTCTGTCTGTTCAATTACCATTCAGTGACATCATGTACAGTAGATGGATGAGCTGGTCAAACTGTTTTCTGATTGGGTGCTAAATGAGTTTCAGATTGGCTGCTTATTCCATCATTCTGCTTTGCAGCCCAGTGTGAATAATAGGAGAAGCAAGTGAATAGCTGCAGTTCCTGGCGGAACCTCAATCTTATTGTGCAATGTGCGTTGCTTGGACACTGTTGTCATGGCAACGGGCATTGGCATGGAAAAAAGATTGGGGAGAATTAAATAAATAAGACATTAAGTAAGAGAGAGGATGGTGGGAAGGTGAAAAAAAATCGTTGTTTTTACCACCTCCAGATAATGTACATTATGGCAGTGCCTGGTGAATCTCTAACTCTCATTGGTCAAGATCATAGAAGTAATGAGACTTAGGCACATCCTGTATCATATGACTAGGCAAAGTCAGAAAGTCAGGAAGTGTGACCCTTGCTAATGTTTTTCCTCTCTCCTCCAGCAGACAGGTCATTATGTCACCTCTGGATGTTCTCTTTGCAGGGAGTCAGGTCAGGTGACAGGCCCTGATGGCTCAGCCTGTAGATGCCATCTGACAGGCTACAAAGTAAAGGTGCAGATAGAGGTCAAGGTAATCTAAATTGGTTTGTTACAAACAAATAACTATCACTGAATAGTATCGTTGGAATCTAATCAGTAGAGACACCTTGTAAGTGGGACATCTTGGATCACAACTCTCCAGGGAAAACATTCATTATAAAGTTATAAAGGATTATACTATAAACAGGAGTACAGCCAGCAAGCGAGGGGTGCAGTGTTTTTTGTGTGTGTGAGAGTGCTCAGAGGGCTGTTAGTCATAGACGTAGAGTGGAATGATGCTTGGCCGTAACATGTGGCAGTAAATAAGGAGCCATCACAAGATGTACTCATGGCCACTTCAGGCCCTCGTGGCAGAGCATAAATACACACTACTCACACTATTTCATAGAAGAGGGAACCCAATGGAATCAGTTGGGCCCTATCCCTATCATGAGTAGGCGATGTACAGTATATCAGCCAGTGAGTAACTGAGAATCCCCCAAAGCTGCTTGTGATCACCACAACTGGCCTGGTCACCAAGCAGAAAAACATGAAAGAGCAACACAGTCATCATCCATCCAAGGGACCTTTTGCAAATTGATAGGTTCTCTGAGGGAAACCCCCACTCTCTGCTGTCTTTGTCCAACTTCCCCTATGAGTCACACAGGTTAGACACACAGGTCTCCAGGAAACCAGGCTGTCTCTTTTATTGCAGTAATTTCTAGAGTGCGATATCACTGGTGCAATGTTAGTTCAACAAGTTAACTGTGAAATAAAAGCATTCACTGTTAAAAAAAATATACATCTACACCACCGGTCAAAGGTTTTAGAGTACCTACTCATTCAAGGGTTTTACTTTATTTTTACTATTTTCTACATCATAGAATAATAGTGAAGACATCGAAACTATGAAACAACATATATGGAATCATGTAGTAACCAGAAAAGTGTTAAACAAATCAAAATATATTTTATATTTGAGATTCTTTAAATTGCCACACATTGCCTTGATGACAGCTTTGCACACTCTTTACATTCTCTCAACCAGCTTCACCTGGAATGCTTTCAAACAGTCTTGAAGGAGTTCCCACATATGCTGAGCACTTGTTGGCTGCTTATCCTTCACTCTGCGGTCCGACTCATCCCAAACCATCTCAATTTGATTGAGGTCAGGGGATTGTGGAGGCCAGGTCATCTGATGCAGCACTCCATCACTCTCCTTCTTGGTAAAATAGCCCTTACAAAGCCTGGAGATGTGTTGGGTCATTGTCCTGTTGAAAAACAAATGATAGTCCCACTAAGCCCAAACCAGATGGGATGGCGTGTCGTTGCAGAATGCTGTGGTAGCCATGCTGGTTAAGTGTGCCATGAATTCTAAATCAATCACAGACAGTGTAACCAGCAAAGCACCCCACACCATAACACCTCCTCCTCCATGCTTCACGGTGGGAAATACACATGCAGAGATCATCCGTTCACCCACACCGCATCTCAAAAAGACACGGAGGTTGGAACCAAAAATATCAAATTTGGACTCCAGACCAAAGGACCAAATTTCCACCAGTCTAATGTCCATTGCTTGTGTTTCTTGGCCCAAACAAGTCTTCTTATTGGTGTCCTTTAGTAGTGGTTTCATTGCAGCAATTTGACCATGATGGCCTGATTCACACAGTCTCCTCTGAACAGTTGATGTTGAGATGTGTCTATTACTTGAACTCTGTGAAGCATTTCTTTGGGCTGGTAACTCCAATGAACATCCTCTGTAGCAGAGGTAACTCTGGGTCTTCCATTCTGGTGGCGGTCCTCATGAGAGACAGTTTCATCATAGCGCTTGATGGTTTTTACGACTGCACTTGAAGAAACTTCCAAAGTTCTTGAAATGTTCCGTATTGACTGACCTTCATGTCTTAAAATATTGATGGACTGTCGTTTCTCTTTGCTTATTTGAGCTGTTCTTGCCATAATATGGGCAGTCTTTTACCAAATAGCGCTATCTTCTGTATACCAAATCAAATCAAATGTATTTGTCACATACACATGGTTAGCAGATGTTAACCTCTTGCTTCTACTCGGGACGCTTGCGTCCCAACTAGAGCTCTGGAAATGCAAATGCGCTACGCTAAATGCTAATAGTATTAGTTAAAACTCAAAAGTTCATTAAAATACACATGCAGGGTATCGAATTAAAGCTACACTCGTTGTGAATCCAGGCAACAAGTCAGATTTTTAAAATGCTTTTCGGCGAAAGCATGAGAAGCTATTATCTGATAGCATGTAACACCCCAAAAGACCCACAGGGGACGTAAACAAAATAATTAGCATTTCGGCGTTACACAAACCGCACAATAAAATAGAAAAC
Source organism: Oncorhynchus nerka (assembly GCF_034236695.1). NCBI lineage: Eukaryota > Metazoa > Chordata > Actinopteri > Salmoniformes > Salmonidae > Oncorhynchus > Oncorhynchus nerka. Next base: position 74,890,888 of record NC_088422.1, read on the forward strand.
ATTCATTACCTTTCACAATCTTCTTTGTTGGCACTCCTAGATGTCCCATAAACACTATTTGGGTCTTTATTTCGATTAAATCGGTCCATATAAAGCCTAGATATCGTTATATGTAGACTGTGTGATAAACGAAAAAAACATAGTTTCAAAACGTAACGTCATTTTTTAAAATTCAAAAAGTTGACGATAAACTTTCACAAAACACTTCGAAATACGTTTGTAATGCAACTTTAGGTATTAGTAAACGTTAATAAGCGATAAAATTCATCAGGAGGCGATGTAAAGATCATTAGCTGTCCGTCTGGAAAAATGTCCGGCTAGAAACTCAACGAAAATATCCGGTCCTAGACCTGAGGAGATACGGTGCCCTGTATGTGTTTGACCAAGAAAAAACTCGAAGGTAAATGACAAGACTCTAGACACCGTGTGGAAGCTGTAGGTACTGCAACCTCAGTCAATTAATTGTGGTTCACCTTTATCAATGGGTTCAAGTAGCGCATGGATATATTTTCCCATTTTCAGTGATCAGTTTTTCCTGTGCTTTTCGATGTAAATGCCGTTCTGGTAAAGCCACAGCAGTGATTTAACCAGTTTTATAAACGTCTGAGTGTTTTCTATCCACACAGACTAAGCAAATGCATATACTATATTCCTGGCATGAGTAGCAGGGCGCTGAAATGTTGCGCGATTTTTAACAGAATGTTCAAAAAAGTAGAGGGTCGACTTAAGAGGTTAATGCAAGTGTAGCGAAATGCTTGTGCTTCTAGTTCCGACAATGCAGTAATAACCAACAAGTAATCTAGCTAACAATTCCAAAACTACTACCTTATAGACACAAGTGTAAGGGGATAAAAAAATATGTACATAAAGACATATGAATGAGTGATGGTACAGAGCAGCATAGGCAAGATACAGTAGATGGTATCGAGTACAGTATATACATATGAGGTGAGTATGTAAACAAAGTGGCATAGTTAAAGTGGCTAGTGATACATGTATTACATAAAGATGCATTAGATGATATAGAGTACAGTATATACGTATACATATGAGATGAATGATGTAGGGTATGTAAACATTATATTAGGTAGCATTGTTTAAAGTGGCTAGTGATATATTTTACATCATTTCCCATCAATTCCCATTATTAAAGTGGCTGGAGTTGAGTCAGTGTGTTGGCAGCAGCCACTCAATGTTAGTGGTGGCTGTTTAACAGTCTGATGGCCTTGAGATAGAAGCTGTTTTTCAGTCTCTCGGTCCCAGCTTTGATGCACCTGTACTGACCTCGTCTTCTGGATGATAGCGGGGTGAACAGGCAGTGGATCGGGTGGTTGTTGTCCTTGATGATCTTTATGGCCTTCCTGTGACATTGGGTGGAGTAGGTGTCCTGGAGGGCAGGTAGTTTGCCCCCGGTGATGCGTTGTGCAGACCTCACTACCCTCTGGAGAGCCTTACGGTTGTGGGCGGAGCAGTTGTCGTACCAGGCGGTGATACAGCCCGCCAGGATGCTCTCGATTGTGCATCTGTAGAAGTTTGTGAGTGCTTTTGGTGACAAGCCAAATTTCTTCAGCCTCCTGAGGTTGAAGAGGCGCTGCTGCACCTTCTTCACGATGCTGTCTGTGTGGGTGGACCAATTCAGTTTGTCTGTGATGTGTACGCCGAGGAACTTAAAACTTACTACCCTCTCCACTACTGTTCCATCGATGTGGATAGGGGGGTGTTCCCTCTGCTGGTTCCTGAAGACCACAATCATCTCCTTAGTTTTGTTGACGTTGAGTGTGAGGTTATTTTCCTGACACCACACTCCGAGGGCCCTCACCTCCTCCCTGTAGGCCGTCTCGTCATTGTTGGTAATCAAGCCTACCACTGTTGTGTCGTCCGCAAACTTGATGATTGAGTTGGAGGCGTGCGTGGCCACGCAGTCGTGGGTGAACAGGGAGTACAGGAGAGGGCTCAGAACGCACCCTTGTGGGGCCCCAGTGTTGAGGATCAGCGGGGTGGAGATGTTGTTGCCTACCCTCACCACCTGGGGGCGGCCCGTCAGGAAGTCCAGTACCCAGTTGCACAGGGCGGGGTCGAGACCCAGGGTCTCGAGCTTGATGACGAGCTTGGAGGGTACTATGGTGTTAAATGCCGAGCTGTAGTCGATGAACAGCATTCTCACATAGGTATTCCTCTTGTCCAGATGGGTTAGGGCAGTGTGCAATGTGGTTGAGATTGCATCGTCTGTGGACCTATTTGGGCGGTAAGCAAATTGGAGTGGGTCTAGGGTGTCAGGTAGGGTGGAGGTGATAAGGTCCTTGACTAGTCTCTCAAAGCACTTCATGATGACGGAAGTGAGTGCTACTGGGCGGTAGTCGTTTAGCTCAGTTACCTTAGCTTTCTTGGGAACAGGAACAATGGTGGCCCTCTTGATTCATGTGGGAACAGCAGACTGGGATAGGGATTGATTGAATATGTCCCCCTACCCCCTACCACCCTACCTTGTCAAAACACAACTGATAGGCTCAAATGCATTAAGAATGAAAGACATTCCACAAATGAACTTTTAAGAAGGCACACCTGTTAATTGATATGCATTCCAGGTGACTACCTCATGAAGCTGGTTGAGAGAATGCCAAGTGCATGCAAAGCTGTCATCAAGGCAAAGGGTGGCTATTTGAAGAATCTCAAATATAAAATACATTTTGATTTGTTTAAACTTTTTTGGTTACTACAGGATTCCATATGTGTTATTTAATAGAAAAGATAAAGACAAACACTTGAATAAGTAGGTGTGCTAAAGATTATGACTGGTAGTGAATATATACAGTTGAAGTCAGATGTTTACATACACTTAAGTTGTAGTCATTAAAACTCGTTTTTCAACCACTCCACAAATTTCTTGTTAACAAACTATAGTTTTGGCAAGTTGTTTAGGACATCTACTTTGTGCATGACAAGTCATTTTTCCAACAATTGTTTACAGACAGATTATTTCACTCATAATTCACTGTATTACAATTCCAGTGGGTCAGAAGTTTACATACACTAAGTTGACTGTACCTTTAAACAGCATGGAAAATTCCAGAAAATGATGTCATGAATTTAGAAGATTCTGATAGGCTAATTGACATAATTTGAGTCAATTGGAGGTGTACCTGTGGATGTATTTCAAGGCCTACCTTCAAACTCAGTGCCTCTTTGCTTGACATCATGGGAAAATCAAAAGAAATCAGCCAAGACCTCAGAAAAAAATTATAGACCTCCACAAGTCTGGTTCATCCTTGGGAGCAATTAACAAATGCATGAAGGTACCACATTCATCTGTACAAACAATAGTACGCAGTCATACCGTTCAGGAAGGAGACGCGTTCTGTGTCCTAGAGACAAACGTACTTTGGTGCGAAAAGTGCCAATCAATCCCAGAACAACAGCAAAGGACCTTGTGAAGATGCTGGAGGAAATAGGTACAAAAGTATCTATATCCACAGAGTCCTATATTGATATGACCTGAAAGGCCACTCAGCAAGGAAGAAGCCACTGCTCCAAAACCGCCATAAAAAAGCCAGACTACGGTTTGCAACTGCACATGGCGACAAAGATCGTACTTTTTGGAGAAATGTCCTCTGGTCTGATAAAACAAAAATATAACAGTTTGTCCATAATGACTATCGTTATATTCGGAGGAAAAAGGGGAAGGCTTGCAAGCCGAAGAACACCATCCCAACCCTGAAGCACGGGGGTGGAAGCATGTTGTGTGGAAGCATGTTGTGGGGGTGATTTGCTGCAGGAGGGACTGGTGCACTTCACAAAATAGAATGCATCACGAGGGAGGAAAATTTTGTGGATATATTGAAGCAACAGCTCAAGACATCAGTCAGGAAGTGAAAGTTTTGTGGCAAATGTGGTCTTCCAAATGGACAATGACCCCAAGCATATTTCCAAAGTTGTGGCAAAATGGCTTAAGGACAACAAAGTCAAGGTTTTGCAGTGGCCATCACAAAGCTCTGACCTCAATCCTATTGAACATTTGTGGACAGAACTGAAAAAGTGTGTGTGAGCAAGGAGGCATACAAACCTGACTCAGTTACACCAGCTCTGTCAGGAGGAATAGGCCAAAATTCACCCAACTTGTTATAGGAAGTTTGTGGAAGGCTACCCGTAAAGTTTGACCCAAGTTACTCAATTTAAAGGCAATGCTACCAAATACTAATTGAGTGTTTGTAAACTTCTGACCCGGGAAATAAATAATTCTCTCTACTAATTTCATGACATTTCACATTCTTAAAATAAAGTGGTGATCCTAACTGACCTAAAACTGAATTTTTACTTGGATTAAATGTCAGGAATTGTGAAAAACTGAGTTTATATGTAGTTGGCTAAGGAGTATGTAATCTTCCGACTTCAACTGTGTGTACAGTGGGGAGAACAAGTATTTGATACATTGCCGATTTTGCAGGTTTTCCTACTTACAAAGCATGTAGAGGTCTGAAATTTTTATCATAGGTACACTTCAACTGTGAGAGACGGAATCTCAAACAACAATCCAGAAAATCACATTGTATAATTTTTAAGTAATTACTTTACATTTTATTGCATGACATAAGTATTTGATACATCAGAAAAGCAAAACTTAATATTTGGTACAGAAACCTTTGTTTGCAATTTCAGAGATCATACGTTTACCTGTAGTTCTTGACCAGGTTTGCACACACTGCAGCAGGGATTTTGGCCTACTCCTCCATACAGACCTTCTCCAGATCCTTCAGGTTTCAGGGCTGTTGCTGGGCAATACGGACTTTCAGCTCCCTCCAAAGATTGGGTTCAGGTCTGGAGACTGGCTAAGCCACTCCAGGACCTTGATATGCTTCTTACAGAGCCACTCCTTAGTTGCCCTGGCTGTGTGTTTCGGGTCGTTGTCATGCTGGAAGACCCAGCCACGGCCCATCTTCAATGCTCTTACTGAGGGAAGGCGGTTGTTGGCCAAGATCTCACGATACATGGCCCCATCCATCCTCCCCTCAATACGGTGCAGTCGTCCTGTTCCGTTTGCGGAAAAACATCCCCAACGAATTATGTTTCCACCTCCATGCTTCACGGTTGGGATGATGTTCTTGGGGTTGTACTCATCCTTCTTCTTCCTCCACACGGCGAGTGGAGTTTAGACCAAAAAGCTATATTTTTGTCTCATGAGACCACATGACCTTCTCCCATTCCTCCTCTGGATCATCCAGATGGTCATTGGCAAACGTCAGACGGGCCTGGACATGCGCTGGCTTGAGCAGGGGGACCTTGCGTGTGCTGCAGGATTACTAATGGTTTGCAGGTTACTAATGGTTTTCTTTGAGACTGGTCCCAGCTCTCTTCAGGTCATTGACCAGGTACTGCCGTGTAGTTCTGGGCTGATCCCTCACATTCCTCATGATCATTGATGCCCCACAAGGTCAGATCTTGCATGGAGCCCCAGACCGAGGGTGATTGACCGTCATCTTGAACTTTTTCCATTTTCTAATAATTGCACCAACAGTTGCTGCCTTCTCACCAAGCTGCTTGCCTGTTGTCCTGTAGCCCATCCCAGCCTTGTGCAGGTCTACAATTTTATCTCTGATGTCCTTACACAGCTCTCTGGTCTTGGCCATTGTGGAGAGGTTGGAGTCTGTTTGATTGAGTGTGTGGACAGGTGTCTTTTACACAGGTAATGTTCAAACAGGTGCAGTTAGTACAGGTAATGAGTGGAGAACAGGAGGACTTCTTAAAGAAAAACTAACAGGTCTGTGAGAGCCAGAATTCTTACTGGTTGGTAGGTTATCAAATACTTATGTCATGCAATAAAATGCAAATTAATTACTTGAAATTCATACAATGTGATTTTCTGGATTTTTGTTTTAGAGTCTGTCTCTCACAGTTGAAGTGTACCTATGATTTTAAAAAATACAGACCTCTACATGCTTTGTAAGTAGGAAAACCTGCAAAATTGGCAGTGTATCAAATACTTGCTCTCCCCACTGTATATATATATATATATATATATATATATATATATATATATATATACAGTATATGTTTCTGAAAAGCTTCCTATTCTGCTACCTGGCCTAGGCATCATACAAATACATTTGGCAATCCGCCAAATGAACAATATGTCTGCAGGCTTTAATCTTGTTTCACAGCACTGCAGTATTTTTCCTGAGACAGCACACAAGCAGATAAGTTAACTAGGAAATATCATAAATTCATAGGTGTGATAGTCTTATGTGTGATTCATAAATTGTGATGTATTTTCCATCTGAGTGGAGGAAATAGGCTATTTAACATCTGTGGTCGGGATGGCTGGCTACTGTATGTGCCACTGTGTTACCTTTAGTGTTTTTATCACTGCATTAAACTGGTCAGGGTAGAGATGAAAAGGTAGTTGAGGGGGGGATTGGTCTGGTGTGGTATGAGGTTTGGTCTGATCTGGCATGAGGTTTGGTCTGGTGTGGTGTGAGGTTTGGTCTGATCTGGCATGAGGTTTGGTCTGGTGTGGTATGGGGTTTGGTCTGATCTGGCATGAGGTTTGGTCTGGTGTGGTATGAGGTTTGGTCTGGTGTGGTATAAGGTTTGGTCTGATCTGGCATGAGGTTTGGTCTGGTGTGGTATGAGGTTTGGTCTGGTGTGGTGTGAGGTTTGGTCTGGTGTGGTATGGTATGGTATGAGTTTTGGTCTGATCTGGCATGAGGTTTGGTCTGGTGTGGTGTGAGGTTTGGTCTGGTGTGGTATGAGGTTTGGTCTGATCTGGCATGAGGTTTGGTCTGGTGTGGTATGAGGTTTGGTCTGGTGTGGTGTGAGGTTTGGTCTGGTGTGGTATGGTATGAGGTTTGGTCTGATCTGGCATGAGGTTTGGTCTGGTGTGGTGTGAGGTTTGGTCTGGTGTGGTATGAGGTTTGGTCTGATCTGGCATGAGGTTTGATCTGGTGTGGTATGAGGTTTGGTCTAGTGTGGTATGAGTTGATAATGTCTGGCGAGTGGGCAGTGGAGTTGATAACGTATTTGTATGTGTGGAGTGGTCACTGGTCAACATACTGCCATGTAGGGGCTCTCCACATTCAATGGCTCCTGGTGTGGAGAATGGCTGTTTTTCTGACTGGTGAGTTAGCAGGAGGAGGAGGAGAGAGGAGGAGGAGGTGGAGAGAGGAGGAGGAGGAGGAGAGAGGAGGAGGAGGTGGAGAGAGGAGGAGCAGGAGAGAGGAGGAGGAGGTGGAGAGAGGAGGAGGAGGTGGAGAGAGGAGGAGGAGGAGAGAGGAGGAGGAGGTGGAGAGAGGAGGAGGAGGTGGAGAGAGGAGTATGAGTATGAGAAGGAGGAGGTGGTGGAGAGAGGAGGATGAGTAGGAGAAGGAGGAGGTGGAGAGAGGAGGATGAGTAGGAGAAGGAGGAGGTGGAGAGAGGAGGATGAGTAGGAGAAGGAGGAGGTGGAGAGAGGAGGATGAGTAGGAGAAAGAGGAGGTGGAGAGGGGAGGATGAGTAGGAGAAGGAGGAGGTGGAGAGAGGAGGATGAGGAGGAGAAGGAGGAGGTGGAGAGAGGAGGATGAGGAGGAGAAGGAGGAGGTGGAGAGAGGAGGATGAGTAGGAGAAGGAGGAGGTGGAGAGGGGAGGATGAGTAGGAGAAGGAGGAGGTGGAGAGAGGAGGATGAGTAGGAGAAGGAGGGGGTGGAGAGAGGAGGATGAGTAGGAGAAGGAGGAGGTGGTGTGAAGGCAAGGGAGTTCAGTCAGTTCTTTGAGCTTTTCTTTTTATTGAGATTCAGATGGACATTTGGCAGAAAGTTTTCCTACCTTCTCTGTTTATTTCTAAGATCTCTTCTGGTGGTTCTTGTGGGGCCAGGGGCCATGTGTCGTCCTGCGTGCTGTGGTGAGGTGAGGTTACCTCCGACTTACAGTAATTGGGGGAGCCCAGAAGTGGGGCGCGGGGGATATGCTTGTTCTTTTTCTTTGGTAACTTCTGCTTGGCCATCGCCAGGGAGTAATACATCCCAAAGTTATTGACAATAACAGGCACTGGCATGGCGATAGTCAGCACACCAGCCAGAGCACACAGCGCTCCCACCAGCATGCCAGACCATGTCTGAGGGTACATGTCTCCATAGCCAAGGGTTGTCATGGTCACCACCGCCCACCAGAATCCAATAGGAATGTTCTTGAAGTGCGTGTGCTCGCTGGCTCGGGGGTCATTGGGCTTGGCACCAATCCTTTCAGCATAGTAGATCATAGTGGCGAAGATGAGCACACCCAGGGCGAGGAAGATGATGAGGAGCAGGAACTCATTGGTGCTGGCTCGGAGTGTATGACCCAGGACACGCAGTCCCACAAAGTGCCTAGTCAGCTTAAAGATCCGGAGGATCCGGACAAAGCGTACCACGCGTAAGAAACCCAGTACATCCTTAGCCGCCTTGGAAGAGAGCCCACTCAGCCCCACCTCCAGGTAGAAGGGCATGATGGCAATAAAGTCGATGATGTTGAGGGTGTTGCGGAAAAACTCCAGCTTGCTCGGACAGAACGTCACTCGCATTATGAACTCAAATGTAAACCACAGCACACAGACCCCCTCAATATAGGTGAGGAAGACCACGGTCTCAGTCTCCTGGTAGACCCGCGTGCTGTTGTCCAGCGGGTCAATTTCTGTCCGGTTGATGATGGGGTTGAAGGCCTCGTGTGTCTCCAGGCAGAAGGTGGTGATGGAAACCAGGATGAAGAACAGGGAGGCGAAGGCTATCCACTGCAGGGGAGAGATGAGCGGGAGGGAGAGAAGGAGGGAGAGGGAAAGAGAGAGGGAGAGATTATAAGCGAGGGAGCTTAGAATACAAACGTGAAGGAACAGAGCACTAGAACACCCCCACAGCTCTCTTCAGTTCTACAACACACATCTAGGTCAGTACTCTTAACTGAGTGTCACATGAAAGGGCGTGCACCTAAACTGTGGTGCTCCACCGGTAAGGGAGTTGCTAGTATTGGCGGGGCCTGCAGGGAGGAGGGGAGGGACCGAGGGTGATGTTATGTACTGTACAGGGGAAAGCTTGTTTCTGGGTCAGCTTTTGCACCAGCACTTAAGGTATTATTTCCGGGAGGGCACTGTCTTCACCATGGCATCTGGCCCAAACGATAATATGTGACAGTGCCACCTCATAAATTTTGAATGGTGTTTTAATGCATAGTCCTTAATGTATAGGCCGCTATACACTGCTGCCCATAGATTAGGGCTGACAGCAGTGCTGCTGCTTCCAGAAGAGACTGATTGGGTTGCATAACTCCACTTAACACCACTGGAATATTAAAGTGATGCTCCATCATCCAATTCGTGTGCTATGTTACAAATCCAATTCGTGTGCTATGTTACAAATCCAATTTGTGTGCTATGTTACAAATCCAATTCGTGTGCTATGTTACAAATCCAATTCGTGTGCTATGTTACAAATCCAATTCGTTCACTATGTTAAGATTTAGTTTTGCTTAAGATCCCGGACTGTATCTTTAAACAGGTCCAGGTCTGAGAGGAGGCAGGCGCTGCCAGGCACATACACAACAGCCACAGTACAGTAGTGATAGAGCCAGGGTCCTACCTGGACATGAAGGGCTTAGTTGATTCCATTAAAGAAGAACAAATGACAATTAGGTTATTTTTCCAAGACAGTTCTTTTTGTGCATGGTACACAACTTCCAACATCCTTGACTTTTAACAAACTGAGCCAAAGCAATGTCAATATAAAGGGTAAATCAAATTGATCTTTTCAACTCCAAACAGTATAAGACAGGCACACCTTACAACCCTGATACTCACAATAACAACAACAACCTCTCGGGAGAAAGGATTCATTGACAAAAGAAGCACACCGGGGTGTTGAGAAATGAAGTGGTCTAGTTAACCTCCAGTGACCGTTGAAAGGCTTGTATAATGGAAAAAGGCACAAAAACATATTCTAGTTAACCCTTTACACTTAAACCTATGCAGTGCCCTTTTCCAGTAGGTTTCATTCACTGTAGTAAATGTACCTTGTGTTCCACTGATACAATCAGATACAGAATCAGAGACAGAAAAGACAATACAGACAGTCTGAATGACTCATTAAATTGAGAGAACGTCATTACTTTTAAAGAAGTGTGCTAGACCGATTCACTCTGATCAGGCCTATTGTTGTTGAAGGCTTTGCAAGCTGCAGGCCCTTCTACAATGTGTGCTAATGAAATTGATAAAAGGGTACATTAGATATGCCACCTCCACCTGCCTGATGCAGCAGAGGCCTGGAGATGACGGCACACATGACAGGGAGGGTGACGCCTGAAAGACGTCTGAAAGACGAAAAGCCCACTGCGATTTCTTTCTTAGAAACACACACATTCATTCACACTCTCACTCTCATTCTGGCACACATGCAACACACACTAGACATTGACAACAACAACAACCACAGCAGCAACAACAATAACAACAACCACGAAAACCACTGCAGCAACAACAATCACAATAACACTTCAATCCACAAGTGTAAATGAAATTCAATGACTTTGTTTTCACACTCTGACTGTTTCCATCTGTCCTGTCCTCCACATAAAAATAACCTTCTGGTTGGGTTTCTGAAATGAAGACAGGTTGTGGTAAGGCCAGAAGGAAGAGAAGAGAGTGTTACTGTCCTTGTCACCACAACATTTTCTCTCACAAGCCCAGCAAAGGTGACAGACTTGCTTCCATTATTTCATTGGTGTGAAAATAGATCAGCAGCATCCCTGGATGGATTTAATTACTGAGGCCTGTCATTGGACTGAGAATTAATACAAACTGCTGTCAACTTCCTGTGCAGAATATCCAACATCTAAGTCCATGTGACATTGTTCTCAGAACATCCAACATTTTCTCCAACATGATCAACTATCCGTATCAATACAGCAACATCGTTATTAATAAAGTACGATATGCAGCTGTAAGAGGAAAACCTGGAACATTGGAAAAGTATCATATTGTTCACTAATGAAGGAACTTGAGCCGTTAATAAAGTACGATATGCAGCTGTTAGAGTAAAACCTGGAACATTGGAAAAGTATCATATTGTTCACTAATGAAGGAACTTGAGCCGTTAATAAAGTACGATATGCAGCTGTTAGAGTAAAACATGGAACATTGGAAAAGTTTCATATTGTTCACTAATGAAGGAACTTGAGCCGTTAACAGAAATTCCATGAGTCAAACTGAACTCTCCAGAGAAAGGAAATGAAACAGCTATCTTTGAAAAACGTTGACTAACCTTTCCTTTACGTTTATTCCATGACTGGCTACAGACTGCTGGCACTGAACATAGAAACAGCAGTGTAGTATAGATAGAGGAAAGGATCAACACATCATTGAGGAACTTCTAGACAGAGTGGTAATAATGGCATGTGCGCAATTTGTATCCTAAATACATTCTCTAAAAGCTTTATCTTGAGACAAACTTCTAATCTCATATTACAATACATTAAGCCAACATGAGAGCCACCCTTCCTCGTTCTTACCTCTGACCTGCAGCACGAACAATGTGTGTGCATGCATGAATGTATCTGAGCGTGTGTGTGAGAGCATGTGCTTGTTAGCATGCATGGCTGAGTGTGTAAACATCATCCAAGGCAGATTGTGATGTATTTGGGGGAAGATGCTAGCAGAATGATATTTTCCCTGGTGTTCTCAACAGAACATGTATCAGCAACATTTACAGAAAACTAATGAGCGAGTGTCTTACTATAAATGAGATGCAAAGTGCAATATAACACACTCATGTGAATTACTGTATGTTGTCATGGTTTGGATGTGGGGATGTTTCCGTAATAGATGTGTGATTAGCTTGTTGAGTTGTGATAAATCAGTGTTACAGAAAGCCAGGAAGTCATTTGAATGAACCATTAGGGAGTCAAATTTCCACCACTGTAATAGGCAAGTAAAAATAACTAAAAATACATGACATACAGATATAAGATCTTAAATTGAGCTAATTTGCAACAGCAGGAAGATAATCCTTCACAAACAGGAAATTAAAATTATTATGTGGATTATAATTCATGTACATTTTTGTAAGGATTGATACATTCTTCAGTAGGGAAAATCAAGTCTGAAATTTCAAAGTGGAAATGACAACCTTCAGAAACCTTCTTTCAACCTCAATTACACTACACATGTTAAATGTCCTGCATTGAGGGAAAGCTCTCGTGCAACAGGGGGATCAAATTAAGATCCTTTATCTGTATCATTCCGGTTTGGAGCAAATAAGTATTAGAAGTGCTGAACATGAGCCATTGTCCTGTTTGCTTTACAGGTGAAGGAAACGCCTTCACACAGGACTACCTACCTACAATCCCACTCATACAGTACAATCCCATGCACAGAACTGACGCCGACCCAAACATAATGTCTACACTGCAGACTGACCAGAGCAAGCAAGCATTTGCACTGCACCTCTCAGCTTTGAGAGGGTGGTTATTTTCCCTTTGTGTCTAGGCTGGCAAGGCCTCATCCTTCAGTGGGAGGGAGTCAAAGACAATGCTGAGTTTATAACTGAGAATATAACCTTCCTCCAAGGAAACCAATCAGCAGGCCTTTCTGTCAGAACACATCACACTCTCATCAGAGATGGTTATAGGAGCCATACTGCTGGGAAATAAACACCCAGCAGCTTCACTACCAAGACTCTGCTACATGGAACTGAATTAACAACAACACCACTAAATAAGAAGCTTAATGGACAGCGATGAATAAAGATAGAAATGTGACCATAATAAATACTGTATGTAAGTCTGAGTGTGACACTTGGCAGTGTGCTGTACCTGCTAGTTTAAGGACACAACCACTAAGCAGAATACTGCATGGATATTAACATTCAATATGGAATTAAATCAATGGTATTGTGCACAAAATATTTAGATTTACTGTGGGTTCTACTCTGCAAATTGTATTGGTCTCATACACATATTTATCAGATGTTCTTCCGGATGGAGCAGAATGCTTGTGTTCCTAGTTCCAACAGTGCACTAATATCTAACAATACACCACATCGCAAGCATGTCGTTTGTTTGAGAGGATGCATTGAGATAGTAAATACACAATGTAATTAAGTTAAAAGGCTGCAACGTAGACTGTGCCACAGAAAGCATGTACATGTCAAGTATATCAAATGCTTAATCAGGAAATGTTGGAAGTAAGTTACAGATGTAAGATCTTAATTTGATTACTCTTTTGTTGCTGAAATGCAAACTTGTGTTTTTTAGTATTAATAAGGCTTCTAAAGTTTGGCATTTCAGACATGATTTGCCCTCTCAAAAAATGCATCAACCCCTGCAAAAAATGTCCATTAGTTATAATACACATAATAACTCAAATTTCCTGTTGCTGCAAGATTATTTTCCTGCTGTAGAAAACTGACTCAAATTAAGATCCTATATCTGTAGATGCTTCTGTCACAGTGCCATTGTAAGTGTAGGAGACAGCATTGAGTCAATGGTAAACAAAATAAAACTGCAACCAGACCCTTCTCTCCTACAACCCCTCCCACACTCTCCCTTTTAGACTCATGCCTCCTAGAGATGAAAGCATGTCACGTTCTCTTATGTAACGACCTTTCCCTCCATCCATCTGCCTTTCTCTGTGCTTACTGTATGCGTTTGTGACAATGTATTTGCATTGCCTGTTTATGAGTGTGCATGACATGCAGTATGTGTAATTTTAGATAAATACTTATGTTTTTTTTATATATATAGTGTGTTTTTTTATGTAATGTGTGTTTGTTTGAGTTTGTGTTCCTAAATGTTATTAGGCATGAATCTACATGAGAGAGAGGAGAGAAAACAAGTTAGGTGCCTTGTGGCTCAGTTGGTAGATCATGGCACTTGCAATGCTAAGGTTGTGGGTTTGATTCCCACAGGGGACCAGTGTGAGGCAAAAATGATGTATTCACCTCATTTGTTGGCTATGTAACAATTATTTACTTAACGAACAGTAAGATATTTCTCAAATCAAATAAAATCAAATCAAATTTATTTATCACATACACATGGTTAGCAGATGTTAATGCGAGTGTAGCGAAATGCTTATGCTTCTAGTTCCGACAATGCAGTGATAACCAACAAGTAATCTAACTAACAATTCTAAAACTACTGTCTTATACACAGTGTAAGGGGATAAAGAATATGTACATAAGGATATATGAATGAGTGATGGTACAGAGCAGCATACAGTAGATGGTATCGAGTACAGTATATACATATGAGATGAGTATGTAGACAAAGTAAACAAAGTGGCATAGTTAAAGTGGCTAGTGATACATGTATTACATAAGGATGCAGTCGATGATGTAGAGTACAGTATATACGTATGCATATGAGATGAATAATGTAGGGTAAGTAACATTATATAAGGTAGCATTGTTTAAAGTGGCTAGTGATATATTTACATCATTTCCCATCAATTCCCATTATTAAAGTGGCTGGAGTTGGGTCAGTGTCAATGACAGTGTGTTGGCAGCAGCCACTCAATGTTAGTGGTGGCTGTTTAACAGTCTGATGGCCTTGAGATAGAAGCTGTTTTTCAGTCTCTCGGTCCCAGCTTTGATGCACCTGTACTGACCTCGCCTTCTGGATGATAGCGGGGTGAACAGGCAGTGGTTCGGGTGGTTGATGTCCTTGATGATCTTTATGGCCTTCCTGTAACATCGGGTGGTGTAGGTGTCCTGGAGGGCAGGTAGTTTGCCCCGGTGATGCGTTGTGCAGACCTCACTACCCTCTGGAGAGCCTTACGGTTGAGGGCGGAGCAGTTGCCGTACCAGGCGGTGATACAGCCCGCCAGGATGCTCTCGATTGTGCATCTGTAGAAGTTTGTGAGTGCTTTTGGTGACAAGCCGAATTTCTTCAGCCTCCTGAGGTTGAAGAGGCGCTGCTGCGCCTTCTTCACGACGCTGTCAGTGTGAGTGGACCAATTCAGTTTGTCTGTGATGTGTATGCCGAGGAACTTAAAACTTGCTACCCTCTCCACTACGGTTCCATCGATGTGGATAGGGGGGTGTTCCCTCAAGTCCACAATCATCTCCTTAGTTTTGTTGACGTTGAGTGTGAGGTTATTTTCCTGACACCACACTCCGAGGGCCCTCACCTCCTCCCTGTAGGCCGTCTCGTCGTTGTTGGTAATCAAGCCTACCACTGTTGTGTCGTCCGCAAACTTGATGATTGAGTTGGAGGCGTGCGTGGCCACGCAGTCGTGGGTGAACAGGGAGTACAGGAGAGGGCTCAGAACGCACCCTTGTGGGGCCCCCGTGTTGAGGATCAGCGGGGAGGAGATGTTGTTGCCTACCCTCACCACCTGGGGGCGGCCCGTCAGGAAGTCCAGTACCCAGTTGCACAGGGCGGGGTCGAGACCCAGGGTCTCGAGCTTGATGACGAGCTTGGAGGGTACTATGGTGTTGAATGCCGAGCTGTAGTCGATGAACAGCATTCTCACATAGGTATTCCTCTTGTCCAGGTGGGTTAGGGCAGTGTGCAGTATGGTTGAGATTGCATCGTCTGTGGACCTATTTGGGCGGTAAGCAAATTGGAGTGGGTCTAGGGTGTCAGGTAGGGTGGAGGTGATATGGTCCTTGACTAGTCTCTCAAAGCACTTCATGATGACGGAAGTGAGTGCTACGGGGCGGTAGTCGTTTAGCTCAGTTACCTTAGCTTTCTTGGGAACAGGAACAATGGTGGCCCTCTTGAAGCATGTGGGAACAGAAGACTGGTATAGGGATTGATTGAATATGTCCGTAAACACACCAGCCAGCTGGTCTGCTAATGCTGTGTTTTATGGTCTCCACTCTAGCACCCTGCAGCTAGTCTGGGAGTTGAGGACATGGGTTCTACTAGAGATAGTTTGAAGCTGACAATTGACTTGTGCTGGTGATAAAAAAAATAGCATTCTGTAGACAAGATGTAGTGTGTGTGACTCGAAATAGAGAGAGCCTGGAAGAGTTAAGAACAATGCCTCATTGTCTCATCTTACTGGCATCTGGGAAACTAAGTAAAAGACCATCCTGTGTAGATAACCAAGGTGGCTTATGGGAAGGTTAGAAGTGACTGACTAAGCAATCTTGGTTTCAGCTATATAAAAACTGTGCATCATCTGTGAAAGCTAAACTCTTAGCCTGTCAGTCAAGACTGGTGGACTGACAGTCTCATTATTTGTCAAAATCATCGTAATGAGCGGACCAAGGCGCAGCGTGAGTATAGTTTCACATATTTTTAATCTCCGTGAAACAAACAAAGCAATAAAGAACCGTGACATCATGACGTGCACACAGGCAACTAAACACAAACAATATCCCACAAAACACAGGTGGGGAAATGGCGACCTAAATATGATCCCCAATCAGAGGCAACGATAAACAGCTGCCTCTAATTGGGAACCATATTAGAACCAACATAGAAATAGACATACTAGAACACCCCCTAGTCATGCCCTGACCTACTACACCATAGAGAACCAAGGGCTCTCTATGGTCAGGGCGTGACATTATTGCAATAATTAATCAATATAAAATAAAGATGATTGTTTGAAGACGACACCAGTATGAACCAATATGAACCTGTATCCACTCACTACTTATCCAGTCATTCTGTACGCACTTATCCAGTCATTCTGGATAAGAGCTTCTGTAAAGTAGAACACTGGTGACCTTTTCACATGCTGATGATGAGGGTGGACAAGGTTGTTTTCTGTGAATCAAGGACTGTCTCTGTGGGGTTTTTAAAAATCCTGTTATATTTACGGTAACATACTGTACCGTTTTCTTCAGTAATTTACTGCCAGTAAATTACCTCAAAAAAAACATCATGTTTTTTTTACCATGTAGGGATCAAGTTACAGGCCTTGCCTAATAGTTGTCCATCTAAGTTTTAGTACATGAGATGCTTAGCCTTCGTGTGAGTGCCCTTGCAGATCTAGAAGGGCCTTGACTGACAGTTTAAAAGCAGTGTCAATAACTAGACACATCCCAATGTAACTACCGACAACATAAACAGCTAAGGCCTCATTCACAGTTGGCTCAGCCCCTCCTGTATCATCATCCTGTATGTGTTTTGCTTTTGCTATATTGATGTGAATATTGATGTGTATACAGGGCTCATCTGTGAAAGAGACTTTGGTCTTAGCATGACTTCCTGTTAACTACAATAAAGGTTAAAAAATATATATAAATTAATCAAGGAAACATTGTTTGTTTGTTTTTTAATGTTAAAAAAAATAAAATAAAACGTTACCCCCTTTTTCTCCCCAATTTCGTGGTATCCAATTGTTAGTAGTTACTGTCTTGTCTCATCGCTACAACTCTTGTACGGGCTCGGGAGAGACGAATGTCGAGAGCCATGCGTCCTCGAAACACAACCCAACCAAGCCGCACTGCTTCTTAACACAGCGCACATCCAACCAGAAGCCAGCCACACCAATGTGTCGGAGGAAACACCGTACACCTAGCAACCTGGTCAGCGTGCACTGTGCCCGGCCCACCACAGGAGTCGCTAGTGCACGATGAGACAAGGATATCCCCACCGGCCAAACCCTCCCTAACCCGGAAAACGCTAGGCCAATTGTGCGTCGCCCCATGGACCTCCCGGTCGGCTGTGACAGAGCCTGGGCTCAAACCCAGAGTCTCTGGTGGCACAGCTAGCACTGTGATGCAGTGCCTTAGACCACTGTGCCACCCAGGAGGCCCATAAAGGAAACATTTTAATCAGCGGCTGATATCATAAGTGGCTTTCATTCATTAAGAAGTATATTATATCGCCAATGAACGAAACTAATGCTATACAGACAGTCAAGTCCAGAAACAAAATTCATATAACATACACATTTAGTGACAAGGTTATGCAAATGTGAAAATGACTACATTGGTTTTCTCTCCAACAAATCAACAAACAGCCTACACCAGATCCTTTATACTGTAAAAAGGAAGTCATGTTGAACTGATTGATTGAGCATTTGTTTGGAAGACGTTTGTTAGCCCAGTAACAGCCATTGGTAACCATGGTATGCATCCAAGGTTGAAATGCTTGCTGGCTGTTTTTAGTTTTAGGTTGTAATTAGATTACCCTGTCAGAGTATGATCTGAGAGTGCCAGTAGAGACAGTAGAGACAGTCGAGATTGAACATGTGCTGCCGAAGCTGTATGATGCCTCAGAATGCTGAGTTAGCTCAGAGCTCCACCACCACCTCCCTCCCTGTTCGACTCACCTGCTGCAGTCTCTGATGGGAGATAAAACATGAAAAGGTTATTGCTATGAAACAGGCAATCCCACTTAACTGATTTCCTCTATTACTGTGCACATCGGAAAGAGAGAATGTATGTGTAGCATTTACAGCACTATAATGAACCATACAAATCCATTCATACACAAACCACAACAGATTGAGTCATCTGAAACTATAGGAAGAAGAATAAGGAGAACTTGCACATCTTGACTATATATTCTTCAAGCCAGCCATGTACAAACACCAAAGGCAAAGCCTTTACTAAAACCGTCTATCAATTAGTTTGGCTCTAAGTTATCTAAAACACTTTAAATAACGTGACTTGATAGTGCCAACACATAATGTGGCTCTGTTCCAACTGTTCTAATGCCTTACCTTGGGTAAATTACTCACATCGACTATGAAAGCCTCTATTTTGATGAGAGGACAGAAATGATAGAGAATGATTCTTGAATTATGTATACTAACTTAGCACAATAGCCCTTATGATTACTGAGACTCAAGCACAGAGGCATAACATACTGTAACATGAATGACAGTATATGTAGGCAGACTAAACACCATAGTAAATGATGAGATACAGAAGGGATAGCAATAAGTGAGCATTATAAGGAAACCGTGGTCAGTGCTTCATCATGCTATTCAATGGCCTGGGTTTAACGTCATCTCTCTCTGCTTATGGACTCCCCGGCAACAGACACGACAAACATTTGCCTAGGCCATGTGTGTCAGTGATCCCCGTGCTCAGTGCCAGTGTGCCATTCCTCATCATCACTGCTGCCCACACCAATCACACAAAACATTTACATTTTAGTCATTTCGCAGAAGCTCTTATCCAGAGCGACTTACAGTTAGTGCATTCATCTTAAGATAGTCATAGTAAGTACATTTTACCTCAATAAAGTAGCTAACAAAGTCAGAGCTAGTAAGAGGGGAAAATCAAGTGCAAGAGTTAGATCACAAAATGCTTTTTATTTTTTTTAAATGGGTCGAGGTGAGGAGGGGGTGCAAGCGGGGGGGTGCTGTGGGATTATTTAAGATACTCTTTGAAGAGTTAGGGTTTTAGATGTTTTTGGAAGATGGGCAGGGACTCTGCTGTCCTAGCTTCAGGGGAAAGCTGGTTCCACCATTGGGATGCCAGGACAGAGAAGAGTTTGGACTGGGCTAAGCGGGAGCTGCCCTCCCGTAGGGGTAGGAGGGCCAAGAGACCTGAGGTGGCAGAACGGAGTGCTCGGGTTGTGGTGTAGGGTTTCAACATAGCCTGAAGGTAGGGAAGGGCAGTTCCTCTTGCTGCTCTGTAGGCAAGTACCATGGTCTTCTAGTGTATACAAGCTTTGACTTGAAGCCAGTGGAGTGTGCGGCAGAGCGGGGTGACATGGGAGAACGTGGAAAGGTTGAACACCAGGCGGGCTGCAGCGTTCTGGTTACATTGCAGGGGTTTGATGGCACATCGGCGAGACCAGCCAACATTGAGTTGCAGTAGTCCAGACGGGAGATGTCAAGTGCCTGGATTAGGACCTGTGCTGTTGTAAAGCATGAACCTGCAGAAGCGAGTCACTGCTTTGATTTTTGCAAAGAACGACAGAGTGTTGTCCAGGGTCACATCAAGGTTATTTGCACTCTGGGAGGGGGACACCATGGAGTTATAAACCATGTTGGAGAGGTCTTGGAGCAGACAGGCCTATATCCATCAGTAATCATCGTGGCCACACATACCAATAGAAAGTGACTACATACAGTAGGTGTGTGTTATTGTCCACAAACATGCCCTGTGATATTGTTGTGGTAGTTGCATCCTGCTGTACAGTATACAGTGTGGCTATCTTGGTTAAATCATATTTGTCATACTAAATCATATGTTTTAAGTCACATACACACTTAATATAAATACTCTTATGAACATGAACAGGGGAATAAACATCAGACAAATCGGAGGGAATTCTGACATAATAAGCCTATGTCAGATAAAAACATTGTTGACAGAGCTCTGAGGATATCCCTGCTTCCCTCAGTGAAGCCTCATTTCCCTCGTCCATAATCATGCTCTTCTACAGGCTGTCACCCTGCCTGCTGTCCCTAATGTCTCTGTCCATTTCTGGTCCACCAATTAGCACGGAGCAAGAAACACATTCAGTTTGACTTAACATTCAAATGCAAAACAATCTCAATCAAACCTTCGCTAAATCACTGTAGTTTTAATCTATTTTCTTTTCAATGAGACTAAGCTATTGGAAGACATGTACAGGTATGTTCATTCAATAATCATAGTGCTATGTGAGAGCCACACATTAGTGTTTTCTGTGAAAACTGGGTTGCCCTTAAGTAGGGCAAGTGTGTCAACAGGGGGGAGCTCAACATTACAGAACAGTCTTATATGGGTTATATCTTCAGTGGGATAAATCTGAGTGACACCCCCATGTCAGATGGTATGGTCTGGCTGAGGTAATGGCTATGCCAGCATGTATAGCTAATGGACAAAGGTGATGAATAAACTGAATAAACACTCCCTCACCACGCCTGACCATTCAGGATGAAACTGGAAAGACAGAAAATCTTGTGTTTTAATTTTTTTTAAATTTCACCTTTATTTAACCAGGTAGGCCAGTTAAGAACAAGTTCTCATTTACAACTGCGACCTGGTTTTGAAGGTCATGAAGATCAAATAGTTTTGGTGTTTAGGATTTGTCAGATGACTGTTGGGTGTATGTTCAGAGGAAAGGTTGTTGGAGCCAGTGTTATCTTGTAGATGAAGGCAGAACAAGTGAGTGTAACTTTCCTCTCTGTTTGGCAGTGTAATGGTGGCGTGAGAGGCCTGTAATTCTGCCTCGATATTTGCCCCAGTTTGAGTGCTTTTAGCTGGGTGCCTCATTCCTCTCTGCCTGGGAAATCAATTATACAGGAGCGCAGGGACAAACCCCAGTGCTTTTTAAGGGGTGTCCTGCTCCACTTCTTTTGGGAGAAAGAGCTGTGTTAGATATCCCAGTGACCAGCTTTTGATTGGTTTGTGCATTTCCCTACTGGAGTTGGACTGTGTCGATGTGTTTCATGCACATGCTCACCTACATGTGCATAATGTGTTCATACAGTTACACATATGAACCTCAATGTACTACAGCATGCCACATGGTAGACTAAGAGCAGGTGTTGTTTGATAAAGCAATATGTCCATCTATCTCGGCCACAGCCCTCCAGACAAGCCAGTCTCCGTGTGGATCTCCTTAAAACCTAGATGACTTCCTGTTAAAGTGTTGCAAGGTTAGCCATGCAGCATGTCTTTTGTGTAATAGGATGCCTCCATCTCTATCTCCATTAATTACCAGGGTCTGTGCCCAACTAATTCATGCCTGGATCTGTTACTCACTCTGTGGTGGTTAGAAGCTGCCATCCCAGCCACACTGTCTCTCTAGGGTGATTACGTAGACGTATAGCTACTTTCCATGTAGGTGCACTTTTAAGTAGAATGGATCTCCTTCTAAACTCAAGAGCAGTTTCATCCCAGATAGCTGAAGGTCGTGGTAGCTGGCTGGGTGTCTGTATGGTCAGTAGGCTCCTCACGTTAAAGCTGACACGTCCACTTTAAAAGATATTGATTTCAAAGCTCTCCCTCCACATAAACTCACTGCTGTGTTTCTTATGTGACGTGGAGTGATACATTACAACCCACAGCCATGGCTGAGTGAA
The DNA here is from genome assembly GCF_034236695.1 of Oncorhynchus nerka. NCBI lineage: Eukaryota > Metazoa > Chordata > Actinopteri > Salmoniformes > Salmonidae > Oncorhynchus > Oncorhynchus nerka. The sequence continues at coordinate 74,912,807 of NC_088422.1, forward strand.
AAGAAACCTCCTACCCATTCCCATCCAGCAGCTCCCACTTCCACTTCTAACCTGAACAAACCCACATCAACCCTACCTGTCCCAAAACCCCACCAAACTGCATTCAGTCATGCATTTCCTTCTCTCCCAGCTGCACAAAGTTATTTCTCATCATCCTTACCACTTAAACACATGTTTTACTTAAGTATTTATTTACATCCTTACATGAGCAGCAATTTGATCGATCAATAAACTAATCTAAATTATCTGCCCTCTCGCAAATCCAGGCAGTAAGGGCCAAGTCATCAAAAGTCCAAGGGCACAGGATGCCTCAATGTCCCCTTTCATAAGTAGGAAGACTAGTAGTTGTAGCCACGTGTCTGAATTATGGTCAGTCTAAGTTCCCTCAGATTGCCTTCCAAACTTAAGACAGGTTCATTTAATATAGTGCTCACTGGAAGTATGTGAGAGTCTGTGAGCCATGTCTGAAAGCAACATGAGTACCACTGCACTAATATCTGTCCACAAGAACGGTTGGTAGTCGTACAGACATCTAGTTATACAAACTACATCTGCTTCACATACAAAGGTACTGTATGTAACTGCATTAACTTACATCGGCGCTACACTGGCACTGAATTAATCACCATGTACAGTGGGGCAAAAAAGTATTTAGTCAGCCACCAATTGTGCAAGTTCTCCCACTTAAAACGATGAGAGAGGCCTGTAATTTTCATCATAGGTACACTTCAACTATGACAGACAAAATGAGGGAAAACAATCCAGAAAATCACATAGTAGGATTTTTAATGAATTTATTTGCAAATTATGGTGGAAAATAAGTATTTGGTCACCTACAAACAAGCATCTCACAGACCTGTAACTTCTTCTTCAAGAGTCTCCTCTGTCCTCCACTCGTTACCTGTATTAATGGCACCCGTTTGAACTTGTTATCAGTATAAAAGACACCTGTCCACAACAGTCACACTCCAAACTCCACTATGGCCAAGACCAAAGAGCTGTCAAAGGACACCAGAAACAGACCTATTGTAGACCTGCACCAGGCTGGGAAGACTGAATCTGCAATAGGTAAGCAGCTTGGTTTGAAGAAATCAACTGTGGGAGCAATTATTAGGAAATGCAAGACATACAAGACCACTGATAATCTCCCTCAATCTGGGGCTCCACGCAAGATCTCACCCCGTGGGGTCAAAATGATCACAAGAACGGTGAGCAAAAATCCCAGAACCACACGGGGGGACCTAGTGAATGACCTGCAGAGAACTGGGACCAAAGTAACAAAGCCTACCATCAGCAAGGGCATTGAAGATGAAACGTGGCTGGGTCTTTCAGCATGACAATGATCCCAAACACACCGCCCGGGCAACGAAGGAGTGGCTTCGTAAGAAGCATTTCAAGGTCCTGGAGTGGCCTAGCCAGTCTCCAGATCTCAACCCCATAGAAAATCTTTGGATGGAGTTGAAAGTCTGTGTTGCCCAGCAACAGCCCTAGAGGAGATTTGCATGGAGGAATGGGCCAAAATACCAGCAACAGTGTGTGAAAACCTTGTGAAGACTTACAGAAAACGTTTGACCTCTGTCATTGCCAACAAAAGGTATATAACAAAGTATTGAGATAAACTTTTGTTATTGACCAAATACTTATTTTCCACCATCATTTGCAAATAAATTCATAAAAAACCTACAATGTGATTTTCTGGATTTTTTTTTCTCATTTTGTCTGTCATAGTTGAAGTGTACCTATGATGAAAATTACAGGCCTCTCTCATCTTTTTAAGTGGGAGAACTTGCCTAATTGGTGGCTGACTAAATACTTTTTTGCCCCACTGTAATACCTAGGTAATAATTCTGCTTGTCAAGTGGGATATAGAGTGGAAGCGTTGCATGTCCTCCAGCATGGCAGGAGGGTGTATGAGGTGGCAGAGGTGAGGTTGGGTGTTTATTAAGAAAGGTGATAATGAGATCCTTCTTGCCACCTCTTCTGTCACCCAGCACCAACAAAAGAGACTCCAAAGGGGATATAAAAATCTGATTCTCTCTCTTTCCTTTCTTCCTTCTATAACTATTATTTACATAGGAGGAAACCAAAGTTACTGGAGCAAAAGATAAGGACAGACGGTCAACATGTTTTTCCTCTGAGATCAGTGTTATGTTTGCCCCTGCTGACCAAAACTGGGCCTAATGAGGATTTAATAACAACTAATCGACTCCCTGACTAGCTCATCTCACATAATTGGTCAGTACAGCAGGATTGTCACAACAAAACAATCTTGCTGCAACAGGATTTAAACGTTTACTCCATAATGTTGCTTGATCGGCTGTTAGGCTAATAGATGACCAAATTTTGACTACATGAAAAGTGCAATACTGTTAATACAACCATGTGTTAGTGTGGGTTTTCAGTGAATTTATGTAAATCACAAAATTCAACTGCATTTCCTGCGGTGCAGGAAAATTCACAGCAACATAAGCAAACAAATTAAGATCCTACACCTGTAGCTTCGTGTTTTGCACTCACAATGCTCTGTGAAGGCCCTATGGTGTGTCTGTGTACACTGCATGGTCTCTATGGTCAATTTGATCTCCAGTTGCTAAGGCACCGGGACATGGTCATTCATAGTAACTCAATGATTTACTGTCACAATGAGAGACTGAGAATGAGAAACAGGTAAAGAGAGTGAGAAAATGGGAAGGAGGCTATATGAGAGAACCAACGTGTAGACAATACACACTTGGCTAGTGGAAGAGAGAGGGTAGACTATACTGTCACTCAACCCTGCACTATTGTAATCACTGCCCCTCAGGAGAATTGAGAGGTGCAAAAGCTGGATTCAAGCCAGTATGCTCCAGTGTAAACGAGTAAGCGGATGCACTTATATACATTGATCTAAGCATTTATGGAAATTGACAGAGCCAAAGCAGAGGCTATTGCTTGCACTTACGTAATTTGCAAACTGCTCAGTCTCTGAGGAACAGCAAGGGGAACAATAACTAACCAAAACATAACACATATTACATTTACATTTAAGTCATTTAGCAGACGCTCTTATCCAGAGCGACTTACAAATTGGTGCATTCACCTTATGACATCCAGTGGAACAGCCACTTTACAATAGTGCATCTAGGTCTTTTAAGGGGGGGGGGGGAGAAGGATTACTTTATCCTATCCTAGGTATTCCTTAAAGAGGTGGGGTTTCAGGTGTCTCCGGAAGGTGGTGATTGACTCCGCTGTCCTGGCGTCGTGAGGGAGTTTGTTCCACCATTGGGGGGCCAGAGCAGCGAACAGTTTTGACTGGGCTGAGCGGGAACTGTACTTCCTCAGTGGTAGGGAGGCGAGCAGGCCAGAGGTGGATGAACGCAGTGCCCTTGTTTGGGTGTAGGGCCTGATCAGAGCCTGGAGGTAGTGAGGTGCCGTTCCCCTCACAGCTCCGTAGGCAAGCACCATGGTCTTGTAGCGGATGCGAGCTTCAACTGGAAGCCAGTGGAGAGAGCGGAGGAGCGGGGTGACGTGAGAGAACTTGGGAAGGTTGAACACCAGACGGGCTGCGGCGTTCTGGATGAGTTGTAGGGGTTTAATGGCACAGGCAGGGAGCCCAGCCAACAGCGAGTTGCAGTAATCCAGACGGGAGATGACAAGTGCCTGGATTAGGACCTGCGCCGCTTCCTGTGTGAGGCAGGGTCGTACTCTGCGGATGTTGTAGAGCATGAACCTACAGGAACGGGCCACCGCCTTGATGTTATTTGAGAACGACAGGGTGTTGTCCAGGATCACGCCAAGGTTCTTAGCGCTCTGGGACGAGGACACATAATGCACATAACATATGCTACATAATGCATATTGATTGATTGACCAGTTGATTGACCAGTTGATTGATTATAGATACATTCTGAAGATGATATACTCTAACATGTTGTATCCTGTGCTGAGCTAGGGGAGGATGGATTTCTGATCCATGCATCTCCTCACAGCTGTCTCAGGTCAGTGGGTCAGGATCCTATTGGGTCAGTAAGAGACTACTTTTGAATTGTTTTCAAGTGAAGCTAAAAGGCATTGGGAATGGGAATACCAGGTGTGATAGGTGGTGTTGTTCAAAGCTAAGTCGAATTGCAAGGAGAAGAGACCGAAAGGTTAGACAAAGCTAATAATTGGGTTATAAATGCAGCTAAAAGCCTACAGAACCAAGGAGAGCTCCAACCAGGCAATGTAATGAATAAGCTAAATCTAGTGCCTGGAGGGGGTGCGTCACCTGAGTGGGTTGATTCACTGATGTGGTCATCCTGTCTGGGTTGGCGCCCCCCTTGGGTTGTGCCGTGGCGGAGATCTTTGTGGGCTATACTCAGCCTTGTCTCAGGATGGTAGTTGGTTGTTGAAGATATCCCTCTAGTGGTGTGGGGGCTGTGCTTTGGCAAAGTGGGTGGGGTTATATCCTTCCTGTTTGGCCCTGTCCGGGGGTGTCCTCAGATGGGGCCATAGTGTCTCCTGACCCCTCTTGTCTCAGCCTCCAGTATTTAAGCTGCAGTAGTTTATGTGTCGGGGGGCTAGGGTCAGTTTGTTATATCTGGAGTACTTCTCCTGTCCTATTCGGTGTCCTGTGTGAATCTAAGTGTGCATTCTCTAATTCTCTCCTTCTCTCTTTCTTTCTCTCTCTCGGAGGACCTGAGCCCTAGGACCATGCCCCAGGACTACCTGACATGATGACTCCTTGCTGTCCCCAGTCCACCTGGCCGTGCTGCTGCTCCAGTTTCAACTGTTCTGCCTTATTATTATTCGACCATGCTGGTCATTTATGAACATTTGAACATCTTGGCCATGTTCTGTTATAATCTCCACCCGGCACAGCCAGAAGAGGACTGGCCACCCCACATAGCCTGGTTCCTCTCTAGGTTTCTTCCTAGGTTTTGGCCTTTCTAGGGAGTTTTTCCTAGCCACCGTGCTTCTACACCTGCATTGCTTGCTGTTTGGGGTTTTAGGCTGGGTTTCTGTACAGCACTTTGAGATATCAGCTGATGTACGAAGGGCTATATAAATACATTTGATTTGATTTGATTTTATTAGTGGAAAGACAAATATATGTAGGACTGTTGACGTCACAAATATTCCTCTCATTGATCACCATTCTGTTCCAGCTTAGGAAAGAGACAAGTGCATGTCTTATTAACTCCCCCAGTGTACACCTAACCTGGTTCTCATTAAAAACGGCGAGGGGCATTTAAACAATTAAACTCTCATTATAAGTTTTCTTTCATCTAGTCGTCATGAGGTAATTCATAAGACCTCACATGGTCTGCATGTTGCATAGGCAATGCGACAAGACGCCCAGAATGCACATGTCGAGAGTGAGCGTAGTGCATCATCACTTAGCGATAGTTTGTGTGCTGGTGATGGACACATAAAAAATGGAAATCTGTAGTTCAAACAATAACAACGCCTCCACCCCATCACTGTTCTGGTAAACAGCTGAGAGATGTGGCTGGAGTAATGTAACCCCTTTCAAATTCATAGACAGGGCTATGGATGCAAGGTCTGACCATTCATGATATCAACAATATAGAGGCAATACAGTGTTGGTTTACAATTGACCTGTTTAACAATGAAGTGAAACACGCTTATATTTTGGGTTATGATGAGCTACGAAGGTTGAACTAAGCTAATCAGGTAAGTTATATTATTCAATAATCAACGGGTATCTGTCATTCATTTAAAAGTTAAAAAAATGTATGTACCAACTTCAGATTTCAACTTCAAGCTTCAAATCCAATTAATATTCACGAGCCTTATTAGTACGTGACTATGAACCCAACTTTTTGCGTGAACGTTGGATGAGCGTGAAAGGAACTATGTTAAAGCAAATGTCTCTCCTTCACAGACACACACACGCACGAGCGCGCGCGCGAGCACAGAGAGAGAGAAATTGTAAAGCATTGTTTTTTCAGGCTAGTAGTAGGCCTATCTAAACTTTTATTGACTCAAGATGACTGATTCCAACCCTTACTTACCCTTGCATATTTAGAAGAATAGGGATCCTCGAAAAGTGCCCAAAGCAACCGCTGCCAACGTCGCCAATGCCCCCCTGATTTGGCATCTGGTCCATCAAGAGCCAACCTATTGATCATTCCCAGCGTTTCCTCATCCCCATCCTCCTCTGAATTCTCGGGGGGGCCACCCCCAAAACTATCCAATGCCTCCTCGGCCTCTCGATGTTGCCGATAAGTCATCCAACAACATGGTTCCACGTCGGTCTCATCTATACCCCAGAACGCCAACTCCTCCTCGTACAAAGGGCCGCAAACGTCTGCAGGGCAGTGCAACTTCCCGGTCCTATAGTAATTGAGGATGTGGGCAAACACTCCCGGGTGCCGGTCAAAGAAGAATTCTTCAATCTTGGGATCGTAGTCAAAGTGACTGTGGGCATCGGGCTCGGCGAGCCAAGCTAACCGGGTGCCCGGTAATGTACGAAGGGTGCTACGGTAGGTCTGGTGTCTGATACCTCCCACGTTAATCACAATACGATCGTTCTCGTCGCCTTGTCCCATTGCGTCGCTTAGGCATGTCTCGAGCAGGTTCCAGTCATTATATTGCAAAACATGTGCGAGGCAACGCAGTGGGATCTGGCCGACACATGAACTCGGGTTGAAAGAGGAAAAGAGAAGGCAGGTTTCTTACCGACTTCTTTTATTCAGCTTGCAAAAAAGCACAGGCTCCACTCAAGCTTTCAGATAAATCCCAACTTTTAATAATACCAAAGAAAGCAATACCCCAACGGATGTTTGATATAGTTGCAAGGTAGGCTAAAGCAAGAAGCAGCCTGTGGCTGCCCCAGAAATTTGGATGGAAAAAAATCCAAATGTTCATGGTTAGGCTACATCACAAAACCAAAGATGAACACCCCTCCGAAAAGCGTTGATGAAATATGTGTGTAGGCTATGACTCCATATATTGAAAACCTAGTTCCAAATCCACGCCGTCTTTTAATTAGGGAAGCGTACAGCCCTTGTGGCATGCAACGAAAGATGAGAGCTGTGGTGCTGAACGGACAGCACCAGTCTATCTGAGCGCACACTCCTCACACTCCATCCATCCTCATCTCCTCTCTCTCTTTTATCATCCCCCTCCCACTGTCTTTAAGACGAGACTCTTGCACTCCCTAATCCCTTGTCTTTCTTTATATTTTCCTCCTTGAGCAGGAATGCTACAGGGATATCAACATTGATCCTTGACAATTACTTTACATGTTCTGTGTTCGATAATGCTCCTGAATTCCTATATGCCTAAAACACAGATCCTTGAATGAGTGCCATTGCAACTTAATGTGTTCTGTTTAAAATTATGTTCACAGGAGAATGAGGAGAGAGCCTGCAGTATATGCTGTATACCATGAGGCAGGGTTGCACAGACTCCTTGTCATAGTTTTGTAAAGTACATTAAATAACATTAATTGGTTGGAAAGGATGCACAGGTGCATGCACCTAAATTGATGAGGGGTGTGTCTGGGAAAGCTGTTTTGGCTCTGTCAGCACCATGGACAGGTCACATTTGGGCTTCCACAAATATTGTAGACCTCCAGAAGTCTGGTTCATCCTTGGGAGAAGTTTCCTAACGCCTGACGGTACCACGTTCATCTGTACAAACAATAGTATGCAAGTATAAACACCATGGAACCACACAGCCGTCATACCGCTCAGGAAGGAGACGCATTCTATCTCCTAGAGATGAACGTACTTTGGTATGAAAAGTGCAAATCAATCCCAGAACAACAGCAAGGGACCTTGTGAAGATGCTGGAGGAAACAAGTACAAAAGTATCTATATCCACAGTAAAACGAGTCCTATATCAACATAACCTGAAAGGTTGCTCAGCAAGGAAGAAGCCACTGCTCCATAAAAAAGCCAGGCTACGGTTTGCAACTGCACATGGGGACAAAGATCGTACTTTTTGGAGAAATGTCCTCTGGTCTGATGAAACAAAAATATAACTTTTTGGCCATAATGACCATCATTATGTTTGGAGGAAAAAGGGGGAGGCTTGCAAGCTGAAGAACACCATCCCAACCGTGAAGCACGGGGGTGGAAGCATCATGTTGTGGGGTGCTTTGCTGCAGGAGGGACAGGTGCACTTCACAAAATAGATGGCTTCATGAGGAAGAAAAATTATGTGAATATATTGAAACAACATCTCAAGACATCAGTCAGGAAGTTAAAGTTGGTCACAAGTGGGTCTTCCAAATGGACAATGACCCCAAGCATATTTCCAAAGTTGTGGCAAAATGCCTTAAGGACAACAAAGTCAAGGTATTGGAGTGGCCATCACAAAGCCCTGTCCTCAATCCTATTGAACATTTGTGGGCTGAACTTAAAAAGTGTGTGCGAGCAAAGAGGCCTACAAACCTGACTCAGTTACACCAGCTCTGTCAGGAGGAATGGGCCCACTTTTTGTGGGAAGCTTGTGGAAGGCAAATACTAATTGAGTATATGTAAACTTCTGACCCACTGGGAATGTGGGCTGAATGAAATAATTCTCTCTACTATTATTCTGACATTTCACATTTGTAAAATAAAGTGGTGATCCTAACTGACCTAATACAGGTAATTTTTACAAGGATTAAAATTAAAATTGTGAAAAACTGAGTTGAAATGTAGTTGACTAAGGTGTAAATAAACTTCCGACTTCAACTGTAATTGCTTCACAGAGTTCAAGTAACAGACACATCTCAACATCAGCTGTTCAAAGGAGACTGCGTGAATCAGGCATTCATGGTCAAATTGCTGCAAAGAAACCAATAGTAAATGACACCAATAATAAGAAGAGACTTGCTTGGGCCAAGAAACACGAGCAATGGACATTAGACCGGTGAAAATCTTTCTTTTTTTTCAATCGCTGTGTGAGATGCAGAGTAGGTGAACGGATGATCTTTGCATGTGTGGTTCCCACCCTGAAGCATGGAGGGGAGGTGTGATGTTGTGGGGGTGCTTTTCTGGTGACACTGTCAGTGATTTATTTATAATTCAAGGCACACTTGACTAGCATGGCTACCACAGCATTCTGCAGCGATTCACCATCCCATGGTTTGTGTTTAGTGGGACTATCATTTGTTTTTCAACAGGACAACAGGAATTTCCCAACACAACTCCAGGCTGTGTAAGGGCTATTTGACCAAGGAGAGTTTTGGAGTGCTGCATCGGATGACCTGGCCCCCACACCTGACCTCAACCCAATTGAGATGGTTTGGGTTGAGTTGGATCGCAGAGTGAAAGAAAAGCAGCCAACAAGTGCTCAGCATATGTGGGAACTCCTTCAAGACTGTTGGAAAAGCATTCCACATTCCTCATGCCTTGATGTCTGCACTATTATTCTACAATGTAGAAAATAGTAAAAATAAAGAAAAACCCTTGAATGAGTAGGTGTGTCCAAACCTTTGACTGGTACTGTATATATAAGCTACTTATACATAGTATACATATAAATAGTATACTCATATACAGTTAGTGGCCAGTTTCTTTAGGTACACCCATCTAGTACCGGGTCGGACCCCCGTTTGCCTCCAGAACAGCCTGAATTATTTGGGGCCTGGAAACATTGCTCAATTGGTATCAAGGGACCTAACGTGTGCAGGAAAATATTCCCCACACCATTACACCACAACCACCAGCCTGTACTGTTGGTATGTATACATAGTATACTTATGTGGAAAAAGTACTTATGTGGAGAGAAGTATGTTTATTGTGCAGTACAGACACTGCCCTCTTGTGGCCTCTTGTGAGTTGAAACAAAAGCTATTACGGGTCATTTTAATTGTGCCCATTCAATCACGTGTTAAAACAGCTTTCAAGACAATATGAGTTTATTAGCTTACAGACAGCATCCATAACCTTACCAACATTAGGATACTCCAGATCAGTGATCAGATCTTAGACTTGTCTCATCTATTGTCTAGGAAAGGGTTCCCCAACTGAAAGCCCGCAAGCCGAATTTGGCCCAATGATGGTTTTATTTGGCCCACCAAATTTTCTGAGCTACAACAACAACAATTTTATTTTTTATTTTTGGACATAAAAGAGTGTAAAAACACCAGAAAATCATCTCCAAGTGATTTAAATTTGTGGAGTTCTGATCCCAAGTATTCCCGCGCATAACAGAAAGACACTTGATTGTATACAAACAAATGTAGCCGAGGTTTGAAAATATTATGTTTTAGTCAAATATTATATATGTTTGAGCTTCTTGCGGGAAATTTGCAGTCTGCAAATTATGTTCAGGCCCCCCAACCAACCACTCAAAAACAAAGAAATCGCCATGCAGTTCAATCTAGTTGATGATCCCTGGTCAGCCTTTGAAATGACTACTGATTGATGGAGAAGTCATTATCATATCCCCAGGACCATTAAGAACGCAACTATGACCCACAAACACACAACTTGAAGAGTGTCGCATATAGTATGCCCAGCTATCCTCTTAGTTTTTGGCTACAGATCACATTTCAGGCGTTGTTTAGATTGGAATACCTTGATGTCGTCCCTCCATAATCTCATACTTACACCCCTATTTTTCAGTAGTTTTTTTGGCTCCAAAGAACTTGATTCAATTTGTTTTACTAAAAGAGGCCCGTTAATCATTGTGAAGTTGTGTAAAACCCCTGAAATGCCTTTGCCTCTGTGATTCATTGGGGAAGTTTAATTGTGGATGACTCATTTGGATGGAGGGAATCTTTGACAAATAGACCACAAACGTTTATGCTAATTTTTCAAAACCCAACAGATTTTCACTCCATCCTTTCATTAGTGGAAGTGAAATGTTCCTTAGTATTTTTATGTCCCTGTGTGAACCATTCACTTGTGTAAATTGGTCTGGTATAACATTTAGTCAGAGGACAGATATATATTTTTTATTTAACTAGGCAAGTCAGTTACAATGACGGCCTGGCAAAAGGCCTCCTGCGGGGACAGGGGGCTGGGATTAAAAATATATGACAAAACGCACATCACAACAAGAGAGACAACACAACACTATATAAATAGAGACCTAAGACAAAAACACAGCAAGGCAGCAACACATGACAACACAGTGGGGTAGCAACACAACATGGTAGCAACACAACATGGCACTAGCACAAAACAGGGTACAAACATTATTGGGCACCGACAACAGCACAAAGGGCAAGAAGGTAGAGACAACAATACATCACACGAAGCAGCCACAACTGTCAGTAAGAGTGTTCATGATTGAGCCTTTGAATGAAGCGATCCAGTTAAAACTGTCCAGTTTGAGTGATTAAATACAGACAAATGTAACCGAGGTTTGAAATTATTATGTTTAAGTCAAATATTATATCTGTTTGAGCTTCTTGTGGGAAATTTGCAGTCTGCAAATTAAGTTCAGGCCCCCAACCAACCACTCAACAACAACAACAAAAATCGCCCTGCAGTTTAATCTAGTTGATGATCCCTGGTCAGCCTTTGAAATGACTACTGATTGATGGAGCAGTCATTATCATATCTCCAGGACCATTAAGGACGCAACTATGATCCACAAACACACAGCTTGAAGAGGGTTGCATATAGTATGCCCAGCTATCCTCTTCATACATGATTCATGAAAAGTACAGTAAAAAATGTCAGAAAATATTCATCCATTAAAATGGAGATATAGTACAGCGCTGACACCCAGTGGACACAAAACAGCAATACATGGACAGCATAAAGCACCATCTGGAAGATTCACTGCTGTTCAACTGTTATTTCAATATAATCAAATAGTCATTTATAAATGACTATGAGCTAGTGTGACTGCCTAACTCTATCCCCAAATCTAAGCTTGTATTACTACATTACTTATGATCTTTGTTGTCATTGTGTCTTTGTAACATACTGTATTTTAAAGTAGCCTAGGCCCTATTGTATGCTGGAATTCTGCTATGCAAGATCAAATCAAATCAAATGTATTTGTCACATACACATACACATGGTTAGCAGATCTTCGCTTTATATCCTATATACATTTTGTGGTGATTTCTAAAGATGTGGTGTGACTGTGAGGTATAGCTTCCCAAAGAATCACACTTGATGAATTGCCATATTCTGGAAGTATTCCAACTTGGCTTTTCAAATGTAAAGACTCGATTAGGGTCTTTGAATGAGACATGAAAAATGCATGGACAACAAATTCTCAGTAATTGAGCTAACCTGTCCTGTCAGGATGTCAATAACAATATCACTCCATATGATACAGCAGCCTGTATGTAGCTTCTCTATAGGCCAAAGGGAATGGCTACACCCTAAACTAGTTAGCCTACAAACATGCAAAACTGAGTACAACACAGACCCCAACAGTTTGATGCCATGCTACCTGGAGCCCCAGTCACAGATAAACCTATGGAAGAAAAAAGTCGACTCTATGCACACTCAGGGTCTTGTAGTAGGCCTAACAATAATTGTATAATAGCGGCCCTAAACTCACCCACTGGCCCAATAGACATAGCCCCCTAAACTGCCATGCCCCTTTTTCTCTGTAGGTGGCACCGTTGTACAACAATATTGTTCGATTTGTGTGCAAGGAGAGAGACTTATTAAAAAAAACTGAGGCGGGTCACGTGAAAGGATTGCGTATCCTACATATCTTGTTGGCGAGCTGTCTGAGTCTCTTCCACCTAGTTTTTAAGGGGCGGGTAGTACTTGGGTGTTGCCGTCGACCTCGAAAAAAGAGTCCAGTGGCAAAAAAAATCGGATTATTTTCATTCAAAAACAGCCTAGGCTTGTGTCTCTTGCACGTCGCCTCACCACCGAAAGGGATCTGAATATTTCAACTATGGGAGTCGAAGGCTGCACTAAATGTATCAAATACATGCTTTTCTTCTTCAACTTCATCTTCTGGGTGAGACTTTTTTCTTGTAATATAGACTTTTAACTGGCCAAGCATTTGGTTGTTTGTCTATAGGGGCAGTAACCTCCCCCTCTTCCTGCTAAAAATAGTTCGTGATTTATTTTGTATTTTTTGTTGATGTTGTTGACAAATAGGTATACGATCTGGGGAAAACCTCACCCAAATAGGCCTGCCGATGTTGTAGTCTTATTTAATTGTTATATTTTTATTCAAATAAAATAAAAATAGCGGTTTTGTTTTTGAATAGACCTAGACTCGTAGCCTATGCTGCCATATGGCGGTATGAGGTGCGTTCTTATTTATCGCGAATATGGGTAGAAGAGCAGCCATATTTTAGGGACCGCATCGGGAAAAGACAGTCACGATATGTGAAGATTCGAAATTATGTTGCTAACTAAAATAACGATAGAAATAATAACCGAGTGTAGGGTATGATTGCCCGGAATATGACTGCAGGAACTAAGAACATAGGTTGTGGTCCGTTTTCGGTTACAGATCACATTTCAGGCGTTGTTTAGATTGGAATACCTCGATGTTGTCCCTCCGTAATCTCATACTTACACCCCTAATTTTCAGTAGTGTTTTTGCCTCCAAAGAACTTGATTAAATTCTGCCATTTTTTGTTTGACTATAAGAGGCCCGTTAATCGTTGTGTAAATCCCCAGAAATGCCTTTGCATCTGTGATTCATTGGGGAACTTTAATTGTGGATGACTCATTTGGATGGAGGGAAACTTTGACAAAAAGACCACAAACGTTTATGCAACTTTTTCAAAACTCAACAGATTTTCATTCCATCATTTCATTAGTGGAAGTGAAATGTTCCTTCGTCGTTTTATGTCCCTGTGTGAACCATTCACTTGTGTAAATTGGTCTGGTATAACAATAACGTCCTGACAAAAGGCCTCCTGCGGGGACGGGGGCAGGGATTAAAAATATATGACAAAACGCACATCACAACCAGAGAGATAACACTATATAAATAGAGACCTAACACAGCATAGCAGCAACACAACATGGTAGCAACACAGCATAGCAGCAACACAACATGGTAGCAACACAACATGGCAGCAGCACAAAACTGGGTACAAACATTATTGGGCACAGACAACAGCACAAAGGGCAAGAAGGTAGAGACAACAATACAATACATCACACAAAGCAGCCACAACTGTCAGTAAGAGTGTTCATGATTGAGTCTTTGAATGAAGTGATCCAGTTAAAACTGTCCAGTTTGAGTGTTTGTTGCAGCTCGTTCCATATTCTTCTGTCTTGAGATGTATATTTTATTATAGGGATATGTTATTGATTGATGATTAGGCAGAAGTATTCTTAAGAGCGTGTATAGAACCACAACAATCAGAAAGACATGTATTGGTAGACCTCCGGACTATTGTTGTAAACATATCCCCAAGGCTACTTTGGGTGACCCCAGATTAGGTGAGGACACTGCATGTGAGAAATCATTGACTGTGCCAAGACTAGAGGTCGACCGATTAATCGGAATGGCTGATTAATTAGGGCCGATTTCAAGTTTTCACAACAATCGGAAATCTGTGTTTTTGGACACAATTGGCCGATGTTTTTTTTTAATATATAAATTATACACCTTTTATTTAACTAGCCAAGTCAGTTAATTAAGAACACATTCTTATTTTCAATGACGGCCTAGGAACGGTGGGTTAACTGACTCGTTCAGGGGCAGAACGACAGATTTTCACATTAAATCCCCCGAGCTGACAATCTTGCAACCTTACAGTTAACTAGTCCAACGCTCTAACCACCTGCCTCTCATTGCACTCCACGAGGAGCCTGCCTGTTACGCGAATGCAGTAAGCCAAGGTAAGTTGCTAGCTAGCATTAAACTTATCTTATAAAAAACAATCAATGAATCATAATCACTAGTTAACTACACATGGTTGATGATATTACTAGTTTATCTAGCGTGTCCTGCGTTGCATATAATCGATGCGGTGCTTATCGTTGTTCCAATGTGTACCTAACCATAAACATCAATGCCTTTCTTAAAATCAATACACAGAAGTCTATATTTTTAAACCTGCATATTTAGCTAAAAGATATCCAGGTTAGCAGGCAATATTAACCAGGTGAAATTGTCACTTGTCTTGCGTTCATTGCAGAGTCAGTGTATATGCAACAGTTTGGGATGCTTAATTTGCCAGAATTTTATGTAATTATGACATAACATTGAAGGTTGTGCAATGTAACAGGAATATTTAGAGGAATGGATGCCACCTTAGATAAAATACGGAACGGTTCCGTATTTCACTGGAATAATAAATGTCTTGTTTTCGAGGTGATAGTTTCCAGATTCAACCATAATAATGACCTAAGGCTCGTATTTCTGTGTGTTATTATGTTATAACTAAGTCTATAATTTGATAGAGCAGTCTGACTGAGTAGTGGTAGGCAGCAGCAGGCTCGTAAGCATTCATTCAAACAGCACTTTCGTGCGTTTTGCCAGCAGCTCTTCGTTGTGCGTCAAGCATTGCGCTGTTTATTACTTCAAGCCTATCAACTCCCGAGATTAGGCTTGTGTAACCGATGTGAAATGGCTAGCTAGTTAGCGGGGTGCGTGTTAATAGCGTTTCAAACGTCACTCGCTCTGAGACTTGGAGTGGTTGTTCCCTTTGCTCTGCATGGGTAACGCTGCTTCGAGGGTGGCTGTTGTCGTTGTGTTCCTGGTTCGAGCCCAGGGAGGAGCGAGGAGAGGGACGGAAGCTATACTGTTACACTGGCAATACTAAAGTACCTATAAAAACATCCAATAGTCAAAGGTTAATGAAATACAAATGGTATAGAGAGAAATAGTCCTATAATTCCTATAATAACTACAACCTAAAACTTTTTACCTGGGAATATTGAAGACTCATGTTAAAAGGAATCACCAGTTCTCATGTTCTGAGCAAGGAACTTAAACATTAGCTTTCTTACATGGCACATATTGCACTTTTACTTTCTTCTCCAACACTTTGTTTTTGCATTATTTAAACCAAATTGAACATGTTTCATTATTTATTTGAGGCTAAAATGATTTTATTGATGTATTATATTAAGTTAAAATAAGTGTTCATTCAGTATTGTTGTAATTGTCATTATTACAAATAAATAAATAAAATCGGCAGATTAATCGGTATCAGCTTTTTTTGGGTCCTCCAATAATCGGTATCGGCGTTGAAAAATCATAATCGGTCGACCTCTAGCCAAGACCCGCACTTGTGCATGTGGGTTGTAATGTGGGAGTGAAATTCATTGTCTTGGCTCAGTCATGAAGAAGGTTGGAAAGGATGAATTATAGTAGGGGCTGGGGTGTGGCATAGCAGTCATCTGTGGAGACTGAGAGATACTCATTTTAAGATTCATGATTGTTTTAAGTGGTTGCATGGATTGATGTGTCAGGTCTTTTGTTTGCTGAATGACCAAATCCATTAGACTGGACATGTATATCATCAATTCTCTGATCTCTCAAGGGTAATTAATCCAAAGGCATTGTCATTGTAAATTAAATGTAAGGCATTTCCCCCAAAAATGTTGATTAGGGGTTGCTACCCTTGCCATTTTGCATATGTTGAACAGGTGGCTTCAAGAACAAGCTGGCAAAAAAATACATCTCTATTTAATCTAATTACCTTTAGTTTGAACACATCCTTTCACATGAAAAGCTTTGAATCACTGTTCATTCCTGTGGATTGCCTTTTGAGCCGGGACAACAAGTCATTGAGATATATCAAATACAATTCTGATTTCAACAATGCCAGGGAATGTCCTCTTGTACACCCGCATTCCAAGGACAAGACTTATGGGTCTCTCAGAATATAAATCAGAGTAGAGTGGAAAGGGGCTGGTGGCTGACCCGTGGTTTACAGGATCTGCATTTGAGCCATTCCCACCACCAGCAGCAGCATGCCAAGCATTTTACAACCCCCTGCACACAAGGCATGTGGCAGAAATAGCCATCTCACTAGACTGCAGTAAAAAGAGCTGAGGTGCTAGGGCAGTAAGGTGGTATGTTATCTGGTCCCAGACAGATGGCAGCAGCAAGGCATGTAGTTCTGTAGTATCAGGATTAGAGGTCGACCGATTAATCGGGATTGGCCAACTAATTAGGCCTGATTTTCAAGTTTTCATAACAATCGGAAATCGGTATTTTTGGGTGCCGATTTGGCTTTTTTTTTTACTTGTTTAAAAATAAAATAAAATAAAAATATATATATATACCTTAACTAGGCAAGTCAGTTAAGAACACATTCTTACTTTCAATGACGGCCTAGGAAAGTGGGTTAACTGCCTCGTTCAGAGGTATAGCGGGAAATGGTCCCAATAATTCTTATAATAACTACAACCTAAAACTTCTTACCTGGGAATATTGAAGACTCATGTTAAAATGAACCACCAGGTTTCATAAGTTGTGAGCAAGGAACTTAAACGTTAGCTTTCTTACATGGCACATATTGCACTTTTACTTCTCCAACACTTTGTTTTTGCATTATTTAAACCAAATTGAACATGTTTCATTATTTACTTGAGGCTAAATTGATTTTATTGATGTATTATATTAAGTTAAAATAAGTGTTCATTCAGTATTGTTGTAATTGTCATTATTACAAATACATTTTTAAAAATCACCCGATTAATCGGTATTGGCCTTTTTGGTCCTCCAATAATCTTTATTGGTATCGGCGTTGAAAAATCATAATCGGTCGACCTCTAATCAGGATACAGTTCTAATACAGCAAAGAGGAAACACCGTGGGGTTCTGGCACTGAGGTATACTATGTTGTGTTTGCCGGTCATAGTACAGGAAGAACATGTACTGGACTTCCTCACACAGATAAGTGACACATTTATCTCTCGAACTCTGTGAACATGCTGAAAATGCTCTTTCTCAGGAAAGAGTTGAGGGAAGTCAGGTAAGCAGTTCATGATGTGTACTTGAAGATAGTAGTTGTTTTGGTGTATTGTTTTTCTGTGAATTGAACTTTTTAGCTAAAATGGAAATGACATGATTAAGTTAATCTGATAGGGTTAATATTATGAAATGGTTGGATGGTCTCCCTGAGATTTTCAGAAGACTCACTTGCAAGTCACTTGGTTGGCCTCGTACCACTTTGATAATATTAATAATAATGGATTGGATTTGAATGCTCACACCTGTGTCGTATCTTTGTAATTTCTATAGTAACAATATTGTATACACATTTTGTTACCTAATAATTATGTTAGTGGAATAGTGACTTGTCTGTGGTGACATCTTTTTTGTAGCCTATAAAACCAACTCTAAGTAGATTGGGGCTTGATCAGTACATGGATGGGAGGAGGCAATGGAAAGAAGCACTGTACTTGGGATAGAACCATGAAATACTTTCCAAACTGTTTAACATCCTACAGTGGAATCTTGCCGCAGAAACCACACAGAGAATAAAACACAGTGGAATATCTCTGTTGCCCTCATAAGGCTTTGGTGTCCTGATAGGAAAAGGAGTCCAAAGTTCCCTTCTTCATTGAGACCCCCTGGCGTGGAAGCAAACTGACTGTGCACTGACACATGCTACCTCTGTTATTTTCCCCATGCAGCCACCTGTCTCTGCAGGTTGCTCGCAGGCCAGTCTGTTGGAAAGGCGAGGGAAAAGAGATGAGACCTGACTTGGGGGGGGGGTCATAGTGTGTCTACAGTGGATATCAGAGCGGCCCTTGCCCATACTGGGAACAGCAACAGCGAGGGAAGACTCCCAAAAGAGGAGGGTGACAATAGAGCTGCAGAGAACTGGCATGCCTTCCCAGACACTGGACTTCATCCACTGCTCTTATTCATAGTTTTTCCATAGCAACACCTAAGGAATGTTTTTACTTGATATATTATGGGACCATTAGGCCTCAATATAGAATTTGGAAATAAGTATGGACTCTTTCCATTTGTGAGAAAACAAAGTTAATAACAAGTTTATATTAAACATTGTATGATACAGTATCACATTAATGTAATTTATGTACACTTTACTGTTTCTCGGGGTCTGTCTGTCTCAAGTACTAGATACAGTATATTCATGTCCAAATGACAAAAATCCCCAAAGAAATGACTGTGCAGACGTCTCTCTTGGCTGCTCCAGAATGCAACTGTTCAGGGGCCTCACCCTTTGGCAGGCTGCAGTGTTGATCTGGTTGCCAGGCAGCAGCGAGCCTCAGCGGTGGAATGAAGCTTTCTGAGGGAGATGTGGAGGAGAGAAGAGAAGAGCGGCTGGGTAGGGGAGGCTATTTTCAGGAATGAATTCAACCAGAGGGACCATGATTAATATACAGCTAACTTAGGTTAAGTCTTAACATATTCCTGCTGGGAAGATATGGGTTAGATATATTACATTTCACTAACCTAATAAACCTTTTGGAGTTAAGTCCAGTCAGATGAATTTGACCAACTGCAGTGCAGAGGTACAGTAGTAGTTTGTAGAGACCCTGACTCCAGGTACAAGGAAGCCTTAGTGAAAGCTCTCTTCATCTGAAGCATTACAGCCACCACCCCACTGCCAGAGAAGGTGGGGTGGTGATCTCTTCCAGTGTTCTGTGTTGTTATGCAGCTGTTAACAGATGTGGCTGTGCTTTCTTATCATAAGGTAGGGCAGGAGGCTAACAGGACTCTGGGGGAGTGGGTGGGTGAGCAGGGCCTCCTTTGTCCTCCACTTGTCTGGACATTCCTCAGAGTTGTGCTGCCTGTGTTTGTTGGGGCTGCGGCAGAATCGGTGCTGTGTAGATTAATTACCTAAGCACCAATGCTCCCCATCCTAATGGCAACCGTAAAGACCTGTCAACACCAATCCACTCTTGGCGTCCCCAGCTGCTATACGGCTGAATAGAATAAAACATTTATGCAGAAATGAATCTTTGAATAACGCCTCACTTTCCCCACTTCTTCTGTCCTCCTATTTTCAGCTCTTTGCAGTTTCTGGAGAGGCACTAGACAGGGGGCCAAGTAGTCCCCCATTCTCAGAGCCAAAATGGAGGCTATGGTAGCAAATGCTTTTCACTGTTCATCCAAATTCAGGGAGAAACCAGACCCTGCTGAAATAGAAACCTGGGCTGTATAAAAGTTGTCAGTTTAGGTAAAGCATGGAGTAACAGGGATATTGTCGCGGTGGGGGATTTTGTTAGAAGACCATTGAGGTACCCCAATTTGTCTCACTCAAGTTCTTATGTCACCCGGCTAACAGGTGACTCACAGGCCCGCCGGACTGGCCTGGTTATGTAGCCTGCCCTTTTATTCTGATATTAGCCTTTGTGGTGCCGTTAGGCGTGTTTCAGGATCTTAGATAATATCAATCAGACTTAGAGTACCTTTACCAGGCATCTTTAGTTCCCAAAGAGTAGACTCTTCACCCGCCGTTGCTCTTATAGGGTTCCCAAAGAGTAGACTCTTCACCCGCCGTTGCTCTTATAGGGTTCCCAAAGAGTAGACTCTTCACCCGCCGTTGCTCTTATAGGGTTCCCAAAGAGTAGACTCTTCACCCGCCGTTGCTCTTATAGGGTTCCCAAAGAGTAGACTCTTCACCCGCCGTTGCTCTTATAGGGTTCCCAAAGAGTAGACTCTTCACCCGCCGTTGCTCTTATAGG
This sequence comes from Oncorhynchus nerka, assembly GCF_034236695.1. Taxonomy (NCBI): domain Eukaryota; kingdom Metazoa; phylum Chordata; class Actinopteri; order Salmoniformes; family Salmonidae; genus Oncorhynchus; species Oncorhynchus nerka. Next base: position 74,933,302 of record NC_088422.1, read on the forward strand.
GTTCCCAATCACTCTGGTATCTAGACAAACGATTGACGATTTAATGCCTACACCCGTCGGTTAATACTGCTTGAATATTAATACAGAAGATACCTGTTGCAATAAGATGATTATTCTGTCCAAACCATCATATTGTCTTTAGTGTAGAAACTAGACTTGTTCCCCTAGAACGGGAGTGTCAGAGGCGTTCTCTCCCCTATGGTTTTGGGTCTAGTTTGCAAGTCACACAGTTGTACACTTATTACAGTTTCTTCTTTGTCCTTAATCCATAACATCAACAATCATCAAAACACTTACTGCTATTAATGCCTTCTATATGTATTACAACAAGTAGTCCTCGTGCTGAATAAATCCACCTCCTAACCGTCAACCTTAGCGCACGTTGACCTGGTTGGTCCCCTAAGAGTATGTTCTTCCACTCTTAATTTCTCCAGAGCGTTATCCAATCACTTAGTATCCGTTTCTCCTACTAGAAGTTTGTACTATGATTTACTGATTAGTGAAGAGAATGGTTCGAGACAAAACCCCTTATAACACCACTGTTGCTATTCACCCACCTCGGTTAGGTGGATTTATTCAGCACGAGGAGTGTGGAGGGTAGTTGTCTCAGTATGTCTCGTTCAGAAATCAGAAGTCAAGAGATACAATTGTTCTAGAGTATGAAAGTCAGATATTACCTTTTAGGTTGATGATGGTTGAAGTATCACGAACTGTCCGTCGGTGATAAGTCAAGTAGCACCATCATGCCCTCTTAAGGAAGGCACTCTCCTTATATACTCTTTTTGGGGCCAGGTCGGCTTTAGCGCTGAGTCATATTCTAACCTTGTGGCGAGCTATTTCTGTAATGGGTCAGTTTGACATGTTACTGTGAAACATTACTAATGATAGATGCATCCTCGAATGCAAGGCCTCTCCTCGGGCCAGCTCTCCGGCCCCCACTCAAGATGCGGAACCGGTGGTGATGGTGTGTGCTGGTCCAGTGAAGGTGTCGTCCTCAGAGCCCCTTTTTGTGCTACCGCATCAATATCACCATTGACTCCTACATTGGCAGGGAGATTAGGCAGAGACACTGTTGCTTTGGAGAAGAGGGTGGTGGAAGTGACGATGTTCAGTCTGCAAAGAACCTGAACAACACTGAAGTTCTATTTGCCACACCTAACAAAATAAGGCTTCAAAGTGAATTATGCAAGGTCAATTAATGTTGGTTCTTCTATGTGAGTGCATGTGTCTATTCCAATTTTCTCATTCCCTCTCTTCTGTCCAGCTCGCAGGAGGTGTGGTCCTGGGCGTGGCTCTGTGGCTTCGACATGACGGCCACACCAGCAGCCTGCTAGAGTTGAAGTTTGACGGCCAACAAGCACCAACCACCTTCTTAAACAGTAAGTACTTTAACTCTCCCTCCTTGTCGTCAGACTATACTGTACCATGCATTTAACATGGTGAATATGTGTGCTATAAACATGGTGTTGTGAGCTGGGTTCTCTCTATTTGACACCTGGTCCATTGTGTCGTTGTACTCCCCTGGAGTGCTCAGGGACAAGGTCAAGCAGAACAAACAGTATCCCAATGCTCCACTGATCCCTCTGTGTTTTCTAAATGGCAGGTTCCACTTCTCTACCAGTATGGCCAAAATGATCAAACGTGATGGGAGTTCCTTTAGGGTTACTTAAGTCATTTATTTAAATGATTCAAAATGGGGATTCATTTGATTTCTGTCAATCAGGGTTGTGGATTCATTTGGAAAAATGAATGCCATCAGTGAGGAATTGTAAATTCCCTCAGTTAACCTTTTTATGAAGGGGTTTACAGAATGATAGGTCTTCAGTGTTATCAGGAAGTATGTAGCCTATGTTGCTTAGATGTTGAGCAAGAAACATGCTTTTCCAGAGAGCAGTGCAATGTTTATCCAATATTTTTGTTTAGACAACTACTACCCACACATATAGAAGAAGACTTGTGTATCTACCAAACATTTACAGGTGTAGTACCCTAAGGTATTTTGGGAGTTTTGTTTAGTACAAGTACTGCGACAGTAGTATTGGGTTTATACCTCACAATTCACTGAATAATATCGTTCTTGTGGCAGTCCACTATGTGTGTATTCTGGACTGAGGTTGCCAGGGATTTTCCCATTGCACTAAAAAGGGAGATCCCGTCTGGTATTATTATTAGTTAGCAGCTGGGTGTTATGGGCTATGTTCTATAGCTGAGGTCTTTATTTTTGTCTGAAAGAAGACCAACAGCACCCTAAGCAAGGGTCGCAGCACTCTAACCCTGAATGTGTTGCGAAAGTGTCACAACAGACCAGCCAAATAAAACATTCTCTGTCATCACCACATCCTCCGTTAAGTCATTACCCATGTAACAGTATGGGTGGAATTCAAATAGAAGAAGCCATAGCAGTGTTTATGCATTATCTCTGTTGAGAAACTGTTGCTGAGTGCACACACACATTTCTTATTCTGAAAACTGTAAACATCATTTTTATGTTGTCATTTTCCTAGCCTACATTAAGGCCTTGACATGTCATTTTCCTAGCCTACATTAAGGCCTTGACATGTCATTTTCCTAGCCTACATTAAGGCCTTGACATGTCATTTTCCTAGCCTACATTAAGGCCTTGACATGTCATTTTCCTAGCCTACATTAAGGCCTTGACATGTCATTTTCCTAGCCTACATTAAGGCCTTGACATGTCATTTTCTAGCCTACATTAAGGCCTTGACATGTCATTTTCCTAGCCTACATTAAGGCCTTGACATGTCATTTTCCTAGCCTACATTAAGGCCTTGACATGTCATTTTCCTAGCCTACATTAAGGCCTTGACATGTCATTTTCCTAGCCTACATTAAGGCCTTGACATGTCATTTTCCTAGCCTACATTAAGGCCTTGACATGTTTTAGAGGCTTGGAGAATTCTCCAGAGAGGATCAACTGTCTGTTTTTCTGACCATGACAATGATTCCACACACCAAGTGGATCAGGTTTTCAGTTTCACTATTATGTCCACTTTGATATTCTCCTGTCTCACCCCCCACTACTCCTCGTCTCTCACTAGGCCTCTCTCTCTGGGTCCTCTTCCCTCCCTGTTCTTAAAGGGATATTGGCATAATGCTGACCATGATTATATTTCAGACCTAATGGAAATCTCGTGGCTCTTAGAAACCAAGTTCTGTAAGAGGCATTTGTTAAATAGCAACAGGAAAGGGAGTAATTGATTGTTGTCTTCACATCTTCTCTTTCTTAAGGTTACGACATTAAAATCATTCAAAGCGCTTTTCTAAGTAATTTTTGTGAGTAAGACAATGATAAACACAGCCTTGTGTCGAGTTTGTGCATTTTACACAAGGTTAATTGTTGTTTTATAAGAGACAAAAGCTCTCCATTTTATTACTGTGGTCATTCGCCTGTCATGATTAACCAGACGTTATTAACATAGATATCAGCCTACTAACATCCATCTTACTCAAGTGATATCTAACTGTATAATGCATGACATTATAATCATCTACAATATTGTAAATTCCCAGTCATTACAAGGCATAGCTTCAAATGTAAGACAAACTTCAAATCTTTGAATGCGACTGTCTCAACAATTAAGCAATTCCGGCAAAGTGAAGACTCATTAAGATATCCTGAAATAGTCTATTAGAGGAACGCATTACCCCACTCACTTTGTGCATGAATTTGAAAGTGTTTATTGTATTCTTCTTGTAGTACAAAATTGCTAGTGGAAGGGACACTAGTAGGTCGCTCATGTATTATCAGCTTCCATTTTGTGTGTTTCGTTAGGTCGGAGACTGGATGTGTCCCAAATGGCACCATACTCCCTACATAGTGCACTACTTTTGGTCAGGGCCCATAAGTAATGCAATATGAAAGGAATAGGATGCCATTTGGGACATAGTCTGTGAAGTTGGAATAGAAGGGATGGTGATGGGAAATTCCACTGTAATGGCCTGGGCAGGCCTTGACCCATGACCTCATGGGGCTCCATGGACACAGCCCCCTTTGTCCCAACTCAGTGGGTTGCCATCGATGACTGGGGACAACTGAAGGGGTTGCACAGCCAAGATAGCGATACCTGCTATGGCAAGGGTGGGCAAACCTTTAGTCTCGAGGGCCACATCGGGACTTTGAAATTCAAGAGGGCCGTACATAATCGATTTAAATTTAAATATATATATATATATATATATCTATATATATATATATATATATTTCTTTTTTCCCCCTAAGTTGTTTGTCAAAATTAATTTGGGGGCCAGAAAGCCCGACAGTTATTTAAAAATGTATAGGCCTATTATAATTTCTACACATACTTTCTATCTAGTTTTAGACATCCAACAGTGGCCTGATTGAATGGGCTGTAGTTTGTCCACTTCTGTGCAAGGGGATATCATAAGGCTATTGATCTGCTTTGTGAGAGTAGCAGTAGGAAGTACTGCAGCCTTGCTACTGTACAACTGCATCTCAGCTCACTGGTCACCATCGCAGCAACCACCCGTAGCACACGCTCCAGCAGGTATATCTCACCGGTCACCCCTAAAGCCAATTCTTCCTTCGGCCATCTCTCCTTCCAGTTCTCTGCTGCCAATGACTGGAACGAACTGCAAAAATCACTGAAACTGGAGACTCATATCTCCCTCACTAGCTTTAAGCACCAGCTGTCAGAGCAGCTCACAGATCACGGCACCTGTACATAGCCCATCTGTAAATAGCCCATCCAATCTACCTCATCCCCATACTGTATTTATTTATCTTGCTCCTATGCACCCCAGTATCTCTACTTGCACATTCATCTTCTGCACATTCTACCAATCCAGTGTTTAATTGCTATATTGTAATTTGTCACCATGACCTATTTAAATAAAGGTGAAGTAAATCAAATCTTGGTATTGGACATATACTGTAAAAATGTTATACTTTGGAAAATAAGCAAGTAAGGACACAATTTCATCATGCTTGTCATAGCTTGATAATTGGTGATATGGTATTGATGTTGATTCATTGGAACTTTTGAAATAGTAGCTCTGTGTTCTAAAAGCAACTTTCCCAGCTAGAGATTGTTAAAGTTAAGGGTAAGTGTACTTGCTTATTGCTCCAGTGGTCTGTTAGTGAGTACAGATCCAGTGTATGATGTTTGAACAATTCTGGTCCAAAGTGTAAATATTTTGAGACTAAGTCTGGTTATGTTCAGATGGAACTGGGCGCCTCACCACAACATAGTACTGTATTGCAGAGAGCAAGAACCTTTGTGGTGTGCACAGGAAGTTAGACACCCAGCCTCACAGGAAAAGACAAACATATAGGCCTTTGACCTATAACCACATTTTCAACACAACCCACATTACCTTACATTACGCAATCAACCCATATTGAGGGACAGAGAACGAGAGCAGATCTCAAATTAAAATAAGTGTGATTAAATGTTACATTAACTACAACAACAACACACTGAAATGTAATGTAACTTTGTCAGGACTTGGGTGGTACTCAGGTTCCTCTCAAGCATTGTGAGGTTGGACAGAGGAGAGCGGTAAGAGGGTAATTCTACTGGTCCATTAAACAGTCAGTGGGAGAAAACACACGGTACTATGTCTACTTTTCTGTTGATAGATTCCAGTAAAAGCCCACCCGTGAGGGGAGAAGATGCCAGAAGATGCTTATTAACGCCACCCCTGCCCCAGGAGTCTAAATTTGCACTCCTGCTCATACCTCTCGCTACCACTTCCTCTAGATCACATATGTCAGAGTCAAGGCCCGCGGGCCACATCCGGCCCGCAAGAAGGTTTTTTACGGCCCCTGGGATGATCTTGATTTATTATTAGAACCGGCCCGCAGCAAGCCGGCAGCCCGCAGATCTTTTACACGCACCAATACTACATTTCCCACAATGCAAAGGTGACGCACCGAGCAGTAGGCTGCTTCATTTCAATATTTATTGGCACAGCAGTCGTCAGCATCACAGTAAAATTAACTTTCAGATACCCATCAAAAATGGCAAAACGGAAGGTGGATACTGAGAACCGGGGGTTTCAAACAAGGTGGGAGTCGGAGTATATGTTCACGAAGGTAGCTGGAAAACCTGTGTGTCTTCTGTGTGGAGAAAGTGTGGCGGTACTGAAAGAGTATAATCTGAGACGACATTATGAAACGAAACACGCGGACAAAAACAAGAATATGGACATGGAACAAAGGCTACAAAAGGCAGAGGAATTAAAACGAGGCCTCAAATCTCGACAGGCTCTGTTCAAAAAAGCCAAATCACAAGGCCAGGCTGCTGTCAAGGCCAGTTTTATTTTGGCAGAAGAGATCGCTAAATCAGCCCGGCCATTTACGGAGGGGGATTTCATCAAAAACTGCATGATTAAAGTTTGTGACGAAGTTTGCCCAGAAAAAAGGCAACTCTTTTTAAATGTGAGTCTGAGCAGAAACACCATTGCCGAGAGAGTAGACCAGTTGTCCATCAATCTAAAAGAGCAGCTTGTGAAAAAGGGAAAAGATTTTATTGCATATTCCTTGGCTGTGGATGAGAGCACCGACATTTCTGACATTGCCCAGTTGTCAATTTTCATCCGCGGAGTGGACTCCAACCTAAGCGTGACAGAGGAGTTTTTGGCTTTACGTCCTATGCATGGCACAACTACGGGGCATGATTTGTATGAAGAGGTGTCAAGATGTGTAAATGAGATGGAGCTGCCTTGGGAAAAACTCGTGGGTTTGACAACCGACGGAGCACCTGCGATGTGTGGACACAGGAGCGGACTTTGGTGGCGAAGATACGGGAAAAGATGCAAGAGGAAAACGCGACAGGTGAGCTGACAGCTTATCATTGTATCATACACCAGGAAGCGTTGTGCGGTAAAGCCTTGAAAATGGAGCATGTAATGAGCATCATCACGCGCACAGTTAACTTTATCAGAGCCAAAGGTTTGAATCACCGCCAGTTCAAGGCATTTCTGACGGAGTTAGAAACGGAGCATGGTGATTTGCCTTATCACACAGAGGTGCGATGGCTAAGCCAGGGAAAGGTGCTTCAAAGATGTTTCGAGCTTCGTGAGGAGATTTGTCTGTTCTTGGACAGCAAAGGGAAAGACACAACACAACTCCGAGACGAAATGTTTCTGTGTGAAATGGCTTTTCTGTGTGACATTACGAGTCATCTGAATGCAATAAACTTGCAGCTGCAGGGTCGGGATCGTGTCATCTCTGATATGTACAGTACAGTGAAGGCATTTAAAACCAAACTGACTCTGTGGGAGACGCAGATGCGGAAAGAAAATTTGAGCCACTTTCCCAGCTGCCAGACCATGAAAGAGAAGCTCTCTACCAGTGCGTTCCCGAGCACACAGTTGGCTGATAAAATAGGTATGCTTGCCGCTGACTTTCGACGCCGATTTGCTGACTTTGAAGCACAAAAAAGCAGGTTGGAACTGCTCGGTAACCCATTTGCTGTTGACGTGGAAAGCTCACCACCAAACCTCCAAATGGAGTTGATTGACCTCCAATGCAATGATGCACTGAGGGCAAAATATGCGGCAGTGGGTGCTGCGGAGTTCGCCCGTTTCCTCCCGGCACAATGCCCCAGCTGCGCATCCAGGCTGCTCAAACGTTGTCTATGTTTGGCAGCACATACCTGTGTGAACAACTGTTTTCTTTGATGAACCTGAACAAAACATCACACAGAAGTCGACTTACTGCTGAACACCTCCACTCAATTCTGAGGATTTCTTCAGCTCAGAGCCTTACCCCGAACATTGATGAACTTGTGGAAAAGATGGGACACCACCAAGTATCACCCTCAACCTCAAACAAGTGAACATTACTGTGCAATCACATATTTAGAGTTTTTACTCAGTTCAAGTTTAAAAGTTAAAATTTAATATTTGTTTTCACTGCATGTTACTTCTCCTTAAACAAAGTGTTGTTTTTGATTAATAGATTTTTGCACTTTATTTTTTTGTATTTCAATCCAATTATATTTTAAAAATATTTCAGTTGAGTGGATGATAGAAAATTGCTATTATTGTTTTTTCTTTGAAGTAAATTTAGCCCACTTTTGCTAAAATAGAAAATATAGTCTACTGATGGTGCCTTGAATACCGGTTTCTTTCATTTAATGTTCATGTTATGGGGATATTTATATAAAGGAAATTTGTCTTTTGTGTCTGTTGAAAATTAAAGATTACTGACAGAGCCATAAGAAAATATTGCTTTATTTATCTGATCATATTGTAATATATTTGTTAGGTTTTCAGTAGGTTCAATTAGGTTCACTAGACTATATGCGTCATTTAAAAAATTTTCAATGAACATTCGAACAGTCCGGCCCTCGTCTTGTAGCTGATTTTTTTATTTGGCCCTCCGTCCATTTGACTTTGACACCCCTGCTCTAGATAATGTCCTTTAAGTAGAGATATTATTTAACAGTAATGGAGCCTGGATGGTTTATGTAACACTGAACTGCTTCCAGAGTCTGGACTCTGCATGTCTTAAAAAGCTGGTGTTCCACTATATGACCCCCCAGATGCACTCCTCTGTCATGTTCAGCTCTAGTGTGGCATCACTCACACTTCACTGTCAGATACTGTGTAGTTGGCTGTGGTTGTATGACTACGTTGAGGTTACTAACATCAGCAAGGGATTTGTCCTGCTACTCAGGGGGTCAAACTTGTCCATCCTTTTGTATACTCCACATGAAATTCCTTCCTTGTGCGGTGAACTTCCTTCATAAACATCCTCTCTCTGACCTCAACTTTCACTAGCTGCAACGTTCAAAATCTGCATTCAGAATTGGCTTCATGAATCATCTTCCTTGTTATGTCATTCATTTTTATCATTTGTGAATTCAGGTCAGAAGGGTAAACAGATATTGCAATAAAGAAGGAGGTCAAATGGAGGGGGAAGTGAACTTGCAATAGAAGAAACTACAGCCATTTAGCCTTGATTCACAATGCACAATGTCCATGCAGATCTAATAAACAGTAGCCAACTGGAGCACAATCCATCCTCAGGGGATTTCCAATGATGTTGTGGATGTTTTCAGGGCATTATTTTGACATGTATTCTCTCCAGCCACTTCAAAGATGATTAAGAGAAACCAAGAGACTGGTTGTTTTTCAGCAACTGGGTTTGTATGTCCTTCAACAATTTACTCGCTTGTTTGAAACATGCAAAAACAAATGAACAGGAGAGGGACATTAACGTACACACAGCACAAAAAGGAGTAATAATCACAGCCTGCCCATTACATAAAGTATTTTTCTCTTCAGAGCATGGTCCTTGTTGCTTTTCTTTTTAAATGAAAGGAAAAAATTCCTCAGCAGTCTCCTCCCTCATACTGCCCCACCCTCTTCTTGAGAAAGTGTCCCCTCTAGCCCGTTGTCTCCTCCCTCATACTGCCCCACCCTCTTCTTGAGAAAGTTTCCCCTCTAGCCTGTTACTTTCCACTGAAGTTCAGCTTTGTCCCCATCTGTTTGTGTTTAACATCTGTGTTGCACTCTCTCCTTCCTCCTCTTCAGCTCTGTCTACCTCCCTCTGTCCTCCTTTCTTTTCTCTTTGTTTTGTCTCTCCACCTCCCTACCACTCTCTGTATCATCTCAATCCTCTTGTTTTTATCTTGCTCTGTCCATCTTAGAGGTCGACCATTTAATCGGAATGGCCTATTTCAAGTTTTCATAACAATCGTAAATCGGTACTTTTGGGCGCCGATTTGCCAAATTCTCTTCTTTTTTTAAGCCTTTATTTAACTAGGCAAGTCAGTTAAGAACATATTCTTATTTTCAATGACTGCCTAGGAACGGTGGGTTAACTGCCTTGTTCAGGGGCAGAACGACAGATTTTCACCTTGTCAGCTCGGGGGATCCAATCTTGCAACCTTACAGTTAACTTGTCCAACGCAATAACGACATGCCTCTCTCGTTGCACTCCACAAGGAGACTGCCTGTTAGGCGAATGCAGTAAGCCAAGGTAAGTTGATGGCTAGCATTAAACTTCTTATAAAAAACAATCAATCATAATCACTAGTTAACTACACATGGTTGATGATATTACTAGATCTTATCTAGCGTGTCCTGCGTTGCATATAATCTGACTGAGCATACAAGTATCTAGGTATTTGACTGAGCGGTGGTAGGCAGAAGCAGGCGCGTAAACATTCATTCAAACAGCACTTCCGTGCATTTTGCCCGCAGCTCTTCGTTGTGCGTCAAGCATTGCGCTGTTTGACTTCAAGCCTATCAACTCCCGAGATCAGGCTTGTGTAACCGAAGTGAAATGGCTAGCTAGTTAGCGCGCGCTAATTGTCGTTGTGTTTCTGGTTCGAGCCCAGGGAGGAGCGAGGAGAGGGACTGAAGCGATACTGTTACACTGGCAATACTAAAGTGCCTATAAGAACATGCAATAGTCAAAGGTTAATGAAATACAAATGATATAGAGGGAAATAGTAATATAATTCCTATAATAACTACAACCTAAAACGTCTTACCTGGGAATATTGAAGACTCATGTTAAAAGGAACCACCAGCTTTCATATGTTCTCTTATTCTGAGCAAGGAACTGAAACATTAGCTTTCTTACATAGCACATATTGCACTTTTACTTTCTTCTCCAACACTTTGTTTTTGCATTATTTAAACAAAATTGAAAGTTTCATTATTTATTTGAGGCTAAATTTATTTTATTGATGTATTATATTAAAATAAGTGTTCATTCAGTATTGTTTTAATTGTCATTATTACAAATAAAAATAAATGGCTGATTAATCGGCATCGGGTTTTTGGTCCTCCAATAATCTGTATCGGCGGTGAAAAATCATAATCAGTCGACCTCTAGTCCATCTCTCTCTTTCTCTTTTCGCTCATGCCTATACCTTCTCTTCCTGTGATAGGCCCCACGCAGCACATCTGGGCACTCTAGCACTGTGATGTGGAGAACCTGATGTCATAGACTGCACTGGTTCCAGAGCTGGTGTTGGACCTCTGTTTCCTCTCACTCAAGGGTCTTTCCCCTGGCTCGGAGCCAGCTGCTTGCCCAGAGATTTAATGAGACTAACAGCTGCATTAGCTTTCACAGGCGTGCACACACGCATGCACATGGACACACAACTTTTCTGGAGAGTACTATACTATCCAGTACCACGGTGCTGTATCAGTTTTCATGTGCACAGGCTGGTACAGCCTCTACATGTTATTCCGCAGCCAAAGACGCATTCAAATAGTGACATAACCAGTGGCTTTTCGTTTTGTACGAGGTAGCGGAGCTCACGTCACACCTGTACCTTTATAAGTTTAGAATGTAGTCTGGCATATTGAATTTAAACTTAACACAATTATCGGTAACTAGCCTATATAGTGTACATTGGAATCGAACTCCAAGTTTAGTGTTTATTACACGCAAAGAAAGTGTATCCTCCAGAGAGACCGATTTTAATAGTTTGAATAAAACAAGAACTGAAACACAATGAGGTCAGGAGTCAACCTTTTTCTAGATGACCTGGGTATGGTCAGCACTTCTCCCTGTGTTTGTCATATCATTTCCATACAAGCAATGACCAGTGAAAACTCAGTGGAAATCCATTGTACTGTATATCCTTGGTCATGCACCCAAGAACAATATGTGTTTCAAATAAACATAAGATCTATTTGAAGCATTGTGTATTATTTCTCTACTTGAAGGATTTAACACATACAGTACTTGACGTAGTGCAGTTTTCAGAATATTATTTCGTGCCTATAATAATTGAACTAGTCAATTGATATGAACAAAAGGCAAATAGTGAATAGTATCCTTAGAATGGGCCCCCCGGGTCTCTTCAGGGCACTACACTCTTAGAAAAAAGGGTTCTTCGGCCATCCCTACAGGATGAGAACCTGTTTTGGCTCCAGGTAAAACCCTTTTGGGTTCCATGTAGAACCCTCTGTGGAAAAGGGTTCTACATGGAATCAAATGGGGTTCTTCAAAGGGTTCCACTATGGAGTCAGCCGAAGAACCCTTTTAGTTTCTAGATAGCACCTTTTTGTCTGAGAGTGTTGGTCACCATTCATCCACTGTTAGTGAGGTCAGAGTAGGTTACATCAGGGGCTCTGATGTTTGGAACCTCTTGATTAATCAACCAGAAGAAAGACTATTTACCTCAGACCAAAGCCTACACTATTTCACCATATTTGTGTAATTACACATTATTTGTGTTTTAACATTTACATTTTTTGGTAATAATAAAAACATCTAGTTTGGTTGAAATGCCCTTTTCTTCCCAATGGAAAGACTGTGTAGGCTCTGTTCACTCTTCCCTCTAATTTAGTGGTATCCAATTATGTCTTATGGTAGCAACCATGTTCTCACTAGTACACAAGTGGGTGGGACGGATGACTCAAACTCTGGTCATATGAAATCTAGAGAGGTACCATGTGTCATCAGTGCCACCGCTTCCCACAAGAAAAAAAAACATGTTTTTGCTGCTCACCACAGGAAGCACCTTGGTCACAAAGACAAATGTTGAGTTTCCTCTGAGGCTGTTTGGATTACCCAACTGAGGCCTCCAGACTAGTCGGCTGGTTTTAGCCAACCAGTTTACTCTCAGAGCAACATTTTTAGAACTTGTATATAGATGAAAGGAAATACATTGTTGATAATGCATAGATTGGTCAAATGCATGAACGGATGGATATAGCTCAAACAAGTGGTAAAGAAAAGAGAGGGAAAGGGAAAGAGAGAGAAGGGTGTGATACTGCATCGACCCACTGCTAAACATGCCGGTCACGCCCCTGTTTTATTCTGATGATGTCATGGTAAGGGATGGCTGAGCAGCGCTCGTAAAAAGCTCCCCATCCGTGATTCAATTCCCCCCGCCGCACAGCCACAATCAAGGAAATTGAAGGAGCACTTGGTCAGCCTCCATGCCATCGATTTTTAAATGAGCCAGGCGAGCAGGCAGGAGAGAGGCGCTGTCCTGGTCGTCTGTGTCCCTTCACTGGAATATGAGGGGATGGGAGAGGACGAGAATCCAATAAGCTTTGCGATTACATTATACAGGACAAAAAAACATGAACCCAAATCGTGACCGGGCCCCTCCCTGTATCTATCAAGGACAGAGTAGAGGGATGGGATAGCAGTGTATTCTGTGGGGTGTGGGTAGAGGTCTTAAGGATGATGGGTGGGGAGAGGGAGAGATCATGGGAGACAGTGGCATACAGTACCCCTACTAAAAGCCCAGTATAGAGTCTCAAGCTAGGATGTGTTTTTCCCCAAGTTGGTTTATCAAAATTGGTACTGTAATACTTTGCATAAAGCCCCCATGAACTGAATTTATCTGACAAAGAAAGGGGACAAGAAAGAGAAGAGGCCTGTAAACTAAAGCACAACGAAATGACTTTCTTGAGATAAAAATGAACATATTGTCTGTGGTTAGTCAGTCATTTCTACCCTTGTCTGCATTCGGCAGGGTAGCCTAGTGGTTAGAGCGTTGGACTAGTAACCGAAAGGTTGCAAGTTCGAATCCCCGAGCCGACAAGGTACAAATCTGTCGTTCTGCCCCTGAACAGGCAGTTAACCCACTGTTCCTAGGCCGTCATTGAAAATAAGAATTTGTTCTTAACTGACTTGCCTAGTAAAATAAAGGTTTAAAAAAAAAATCACTATTCGGATGATAAATGGGTGCCACACAGCTCACCTCACACCAGCCCTATCTTCTCGAGCCTACTATCCCCACAAAACTTCAGGGCTGTCGTCACGGAAACAGAACTGAACAATAATGTTACGTGCCTCGGGAAGTGGTGGCTCAGGCAACTGTTGCTCTGAACCACATACTAAAGTTTAATGATGAGGTCACAGGAAGTGTATAATATCACCTAAACCCCCTGATTGACATTCAGTGTGAGGCCCTAGGCATTAAATGCATAGTGGGACTATTTCTAAGCGCAGGTTTTATGATTGAATTATGGGTAAAATCAGTCCAGCACACCAAGGTCAGTAGAGCTACCCTGGGTTTCCATGGTTACCATGCTAGCCCTGTCTGAGCATCTGATGGATGAACACAAGGCATGATGGGAGGGGCTGATGAAATCTGACCACACCAAGGAGCTGTAAAAACAAAACATTCACAGCCTGGCGAGAGACGACTTTGATATATTATAAACCTTTCAACTGAAAACAAAATACCCTTCCCCACTCCTGCATTCTCTTAAATTCTTATGCCATATGTTCTTCATAAGAATAACATTTATCTACAATGTTTGGATGCGTCTTGACATGACATGAATGCTTATTGCATTGGATTGAGAGCCAAGCACGTTGTGTAAATAACTGCAAAGTTTCCATATTTAGGCAGAATTAAAACATGCTAAATATATAACACCCACTCATGCCACCTGGTGATGGTTAAGATGACTGCACTTATCAAAAAGGAGTAAACACACTAGCAATATTCTGTAGAATATTGACTATTGACCAAGTTGTCTTTGTTTATTCTCTCTCCCTATCTATTTTAGGTGTACACATCCTGATTGCTGTTGGCGCAGTGATGATGGTTGTCGGGTTCCTCGGCTGCTATGGTGCCATTCAGGAGTCTCAGTGTCTTCTTGGAACAGTGAGTCATACAGACAGAACACCATGCAGCAAAGAGTCACTTGTATGTGGTCTAGCCAGCCCATTCCCCGCTATCCCCTAAATTGTCCACTGAATGAATGGCTTTGTTTTCCTCCAGTTCTTTGCCTGCTTGGTGATCCTGTTCGCTTGTGAGGTGGCAGCTGGAATCTTTGGATTCATGCACAAAGATTCGGTGAGGACACATACTAATTCTGATCTTACACACAGAAACACATTGCACACACACAAAAACAAAATGTATATTGAAACACAGCGTAGCATACAGTACTACATGATAGTTAAAAGCCATTGATGATGTCATAGTGTGGCTCTAATGTGATCATGACAAAGTAACTGAGGGCGGAATAACTACATTCAGTTATTCCTTAAGAGTTCCATATCTGTCATAACCTGACCAGACACATCCTGTCCTTTTTGGTTGTAGATTTCCAAAGAGCTGATTACCTTCTATGACAATGTGTACGACAACTCTGTAGCAACCACTTTAACAGACCAGGACAAGAAACAGGCTGCAGCTGCTGTGCTGAAGGCCTTCCATGAGACGGTAAGTCAAGCTCATACTTCAACTAAAAGCATAACTGTCCAAAACTCACTTGTATGCTGACTTTTAAACACACAAAGTGAATCTCATAGCAACATCCAAACACAGACACACATCTCACTAATAAAGCTCCACTAACACGTGCCTTTTTCTTTTAGTTGGAATGCTGTGGTAGGGGCATCAGCAACCCGTTCACTACGTTAATCACCCAAGGTTTTACAGACATCTGCCCCAAGTCAGTCTCCGCTTCCACTACAGTAAGTACTCTTATGCCCAACTATGAGGACAGAATGTTGGTTATATAGTGCATACGCCACAAAATACAATTTAGACTCAAATGTGTTATTTTGTTTGACAGGATTGTCATGGAAAAATCAGGGAGCTCTTTAACGAGAAGGTTTACCTGATTGGCATCGCTGCCCTGATAGTTGCTATTATTATGGTGAGTATTATGAAAGAGAGGATGTAGCTTGTGTGGAAGTGTAGCTCATACAAGATAAGGGATCCTTGGCATCTCTATGAAGAGACCCATAATGCCCCTCTCATTTCTTTGTTCTCTCCTGTCAGATCTTTGAGATGACCTTTAGTATGGTCCTGTGCTGTGGGATCCGCAACAGCCCGGTGTACTAAAATCCAGAGGAAAGAAGCAAGGGCTAGTGACCTCTGGAGATACTAGCCAATGACTGAAGGAAAATATTTATCTTCCTTTTTTGTTTTTATACCCTGTCACTTCCTCAAATAGTTGCTTGCCAATTTTGCCAGTTGTACAAGATCAAAAATGAATCTTCTCACACAGTTTTTGATAATGCAGTACCAACTATTCTTGTCTGTCACCGATCGCTGTTCAGTATTTTGACTAATGTTCGTCTGTACAAAATGTTGAGGTTTACATTGGCATGGTATTTAAACACACACACACACAAGTACAGATCCTGGAATGATCTTGTTTTAATTGTAAAGTATTGCTACTTTGCTGGAGGAGTCCAAAACATTGTACTCTGTTGGTTTATCAATCTTTTTTCAAATGTATATGTATAAACTGTATATATTTGCAGTGCTTTATGACTGTCAAGCATGGGTAATGTATTGAATCCCTTCTCCCCACAAGTTTCTGCACTCACTGCTTGTCTGCCTGAGTTTTCTCCATAGACAACAACCACTAAGAAACAGTGAATGGATACTATTGATTTGTCTGTTCCATCTAAAACGAAGATAACAGAGGTGATAGTTTCCCCTGTGCTTTTATAACACCTACCAATCCAAGCCATAAAGAGACCCCATGCCTCCAAGCCTTATGAGTGGAATGTCCCATCCTCCCCAACAACACCTTGTTCCTGTAAAACTACATTGAATGTCCTGTCCTTAACCTATTGCTGTGTACTATGCATACCTACAGCAGCCTCACCTCCTAGGCTGGCGCAGCGGACAAACGCAGTGCTGAGGCGCCACTACAGCATGGGGTTCGATCCCAGACTCAACCGGCCGTGACCGGGAGCCCAATAGGATGGCGCGCAATTGGCCCAGTGCCGTCTGGGGTAGGGGAAGATTTGGCTGGTGGGGCTTTCCTTGGCTCATCTTGCTATAGCTACTCCTTGTGACAGGTCTGGATGCCTGTAAGCTGACTCCAATCATCAGTTGAACAGTATTTCCTCTGACACATTGGTGCAGCTGACATCTGGGTTAAGAGAGCAGTGTAATAAGAAGTAGGCTGGTCATGTTTAGGAGGACGCATGACTCAACCTTCACATCTCCCGAGCCCGTTGCAGAGATGAGCCAAGGGACCTAATACGGGGTAAAAAAAAAAATGCTGGACCTGGTTAGTACTTGGTCGGAAACCGCCTGGGAATACCAGGTGCCATAAACGCAAAATAATATTTAAGAAAATTTTAAAAAGCCGCCTTCAGCCATTCATACAAATCTAGTTTATTTTCAAAGAATCATTTTTATGCCTGCTTGTTACACTGACAGTCAAACATCTTATTATGCTGGGACATGCCGGACAATGTTGTATCTGTGCTGTATGATGATACTGTATAATACCACTGACCATGCAGTTGTGAGAGGTTGTGTTTGTGTGTCAGGAAGTCAAATACTGGCCATGTCAACAAGTCAAGTCCACGACCAACCCACCACTAGGGGCAGACCTGTTGTGATGCTTCATGGTATTCCATTGCTATGGTTCCAAAGCCAGGGGGAGCTCTTGTCATACATTCTTGCTCCACTTTGACTTTGGTTGCCTGCTCAACTGCAAAGCACTTCTTACTGGTTCCATTTCGATCTTCAGCTTCCCCATTTCGATCTTCAGAGTTCACAGATTTGAATCTGATCCATTAGAGGGCGAGGTGGAGCTATCACCCTATTATCTACACCCATCCAGTCCTTTCAGATCTTTTAACATGGAAGGGGTATGGGCTAGGGACTGAAGTGGAACCAGGCCCTTAACATTCACCTATATACACACATAAGCACTTAAACACTCACACATACTCACTCCATCATTTGTGTAGTCCTACATAATAGACTGTATGGCTTTCTAAGCCAACCAAAACCTTGTCTTGTTAACACATAATGCCTATACTGATATATGGTTAAGTGTCTTGTATCATGTACAGCTATATATTATTGTACTAATGACCATGTAAAGACAATGTAGCTATGCCTTTCATTGTGATATTTTGTCTGGTACGTTGTCAAAAGACAAATGGGTGTCGGCTTCAGTGGCAGTGTGCTGGACTGAGAAATCAGTTGAGTTACTAAAGGTTGGGAAGATTAGCAACATGGCTGTATATGCTGTACAACACAAAGGTGAAAGAACAATGCCAGCAAAAGACTGTCTCTTTAGTATCTATGTCACTGCCATACTGTAAAAACACTATACACAATGTAGTGACTGAGACTCAATAGCCCACTGCCACTCAAATCTGTGCCATTTCTCCTGTTTTAGATTTTGGTTTTGTTGCCCAAGTATTAAGGGATTAAATGTATTTTACAAGTAATGCATGATGTCCATTACTTTTATTTTTATTCTCTATTCATTGTTGGTATAAGGAATAACCTGTCGTTTTCACATCTTGTATAGTACATGAGTTGTTAAAGTCCTTAACATATCCTTGACAGGTAGGCCCTATGTGGCAGTGTTTTCTATTCTAGGCTAGAGAACCAACCAGGCTCGTCTTTCTTCACCCTAATTCAATAAAAATACATTTCCTGGTTACCTAATTACAGTGGGGCAAAAAAGTATTTAGTCAGCCACCAATTGTGCAAGTTCTCCCACTTAAAAAGATGAGAGGCCTGTAATTGTCATCATAGGTACACTTCAACTATGACAGACAAAATGAGAAAAAAAATCCAGAAAATCACATTGTAGGATTTTTAATGAATTTATTTGCAAATTATGGTGGAAAATAAGTATTTGTTTTTCAATAACAAAAGTTTATCTCAATCCTTTGTTGGCAATGACAGAGCTCAAACATTTTCTGAAGTCTTCACAAGGTTTTCACACACTGTTGCTGGTATTTTGGCCCATTCCTCCATGCAGATCTCCTCTAGAGCAGTGATGTTTTGGGGCTGGACATGTACTGGCTTAAGCAGGGGGACACGTCTGGCACTGCAGGATTTGAGTCCCTGGCGGCGTAGTGTGTTACTGATGGTAGGCTTTGTTACTTTGGTCCCAGCTCTCTGCAGGTCATTCACTCGGTCCCCCCGTGTGGTTCTGGGATTTTTGCTCACCGTTCTTGTGATCATTTTGACCCCACGGGGTGAGATCTTGCGCTGAGCCCCAGATCGAGGGAGATTATCAGTGGTCTTGTATGTCTTCCATTTCCTAATAATTGCTCCCCACAGTTGATTTCTTCAAACCAAGCTGCCTACCTATTGCAGATTCAGTCTTCCCAGCCTAGTGCAGGTCTACAATTTTGTTTCTGGTGTCCTTTGACAGGTCTTTGGTCTTGGCCATAGTGGAGTTTGGAGTGTGACTGTTTGAGGTTGTGGACAGGTGTCTTTTATACTGATAACAAGTTCAAACAGGTGCCATTAATACAGGTAAAGAGTGGAGGACAGAGAAGTCTCTTGAAGAAGTTACAGGTCTGTGAGAGCCAGAAATCTTGCTTGTTTGTAGGTGACCAAATACTTATTTTCCACCATAATTTGCAAATTCATAAAAAATCCTACAATGTGATTTTCTGGATTTGTTTTCTTATTTTGTCTGCCATAGTTGAAGTGTACTTATGATGGAAATTACAGGCCTCTCATCTTTTTAAGTGGGAGAACTTGCACAATTGGTGGCTGACTAAATACTTTTTTGCCCCACTGTATATGGATATAGAGAAACATCTATGGATTCAAAAAGTCACCACCATTGGTCATAATTTGTATTTGATCTGGGTTTAGACAGGAAATCAAAATATGATCAAACACTGTGAGGAGAAAATAATTCTATACTGAACAAAAATATGAATATATACAGAAAAAGCTTATTTTTTTCTATTTTTTTTACACAAATTTGTTTATATCCCTGTCAGTGAGCATTTCTCCTTTGCCAAGATAATACATCCACCTGTCAGGTGTGGCATATCAAGATGCTGATTGAATAAGAACAATAAAGGCCACTCTAAAATGGGTAGTTTTGTCACATAACACGATGCCAACGTGCAAATGACATGCTGACTGCAGCAATGTCCACCAGAGCTGTTGCCAGAGAATTGAATGTTCATTTCTCTACCATAAGCTGCCTCCAACGTCGTTTTAGAGAATTTGGCAGTGTGTCCAAATGGCCTCATGACCAGAGACCACGTGTAACCACTCCAGCCCAGGATCTCCACATCTGGCTTCTTCACCTGCGGGATCGTCTGAAACCAGCGACCAGTACAGCTGATGAAACAGGAGTGTTTTTGTCTGTAATAAAGCCGTTTTGTGGGGTACCCATGGCTGTGCCCCTGCCCAATCATGTAAAATCCATAGACCAGGGCCTAATGATTTATTTAAATTGATTGATTTCCTTATATGAACTGTAACTCAGTAAAATAGTTAATTGTTGCATGTTGCATTTTATATTTTTCAGCATAGATTATCAATAGTTACATGTATACTGAGTATACAAAACATTAGGCACACCTTCCTAATATTCGTTGGGGCATGGACTCCACAAGGTGTCGAAAGTGGATGCTGGCCAATGCTGACTCCAATGCTTCCCACAGTTGTGTCAAGTTGACTGGATGTCCTTTGGGTGGCGGACCATTCTTGATACACATGGGAAACTGTTGAACCCAGCAGCATTGCAGTTCTTGACACAAACCGGTGTGACTGGCACCTACTACCATACCCCGTTCAAAGGCACTTAAATCTTTTGTCTTGGCCATTTACCCTCTGAATGGCACACACATGGCCCTGGGTCTGAAACCCGCCCTGTGCAACTGGATCCTGTGGACTTCCTGACGGGCTGACCCCGGGTGGGAAAGGTAGGAAACAACTCCACTATGCTGATCCTCAACATAGGGGCCCCACAAGGGTGCGTGCTCAGCCCCCTCCTGTACTACTTGTTCACCCATGACTGCGTGGCCACGCACACCTCTACTCAATCATCAAGTTTGCAGTTGACACAACAGTAGTAGGCCTAATTACCAACAATGATGAGACAGCCTACAGGGAGGAGGTGAGGGCCCTGGCAAAGTGGTTCCAGGAAAATAACATCTCCTTCAACGTCAACAAAATGAAGCTAATCGGGGACTTCAGGAATCAACAGAGAGAGCACGCCTTTATTCACTTCAATGGGACCGCAGTTGAGAAGGTGAAAAGCTTAAAGTTCCTCTGCATACACATCACTGACAATCTGAAATGGTCCACCCACACAGACAGTATGGTGAAGGCGCAACAACGCCTATTCAACCTCAAGAGGCTGAAAAAATTAGCCTTGGCCCCTAAGACCCTCACAAACTTTTACAGATGTACAATTGAGAGCATCTTGTCAGGCTGTATCACCACCTGGTATGGCAACTGCACCACCCGCAACCCCAGGGCTCTCTAGAGTGTGGTGTGGTCTGCCCAATGCATCACCGGGGGCACACACTGCCTGCCCCCCAGGACACCAACAGCACCCGATGTCACAGGAAGCCACCGGAACCACGGCCTGTTCACCCCCCTGTCATCCAGAAGGCGAGGTCAGTACAGGTGCATCAAAGCTGGGGCAGAGAGACTGAAAAATAGCTTCTATCTCAATGCCATCAGACTGTTAAATAGTCATCACTAGCCCACTACCACCCGGTTATCTGGATTCACCTGGTCAGTCTGTCATGGAAGGAGCAGGTGTTCCTAATGTTTTGTATAATCATTGTATACAGTATCTTGTGATGGTGGTCCATTGCTACAAAACATGAATGAGGCTTTTTAGAGCATGCTAGCAAGGAGTCTGCCACTATGGATTACTTTCTAGGAATCTATATAAACGAATCCATAGCACTCTCCAACACAATTATTATCCTTGATTTGTTTTCCACTTTTTATTCAAGTCACTCAAGATCCATCAATTAAACTCAATTTGTTTGTAAATTACAATACTTAAATCTATTAGTTAGGACAGGCTTCTGTGTTGATGTGAACTATGACTTCAGATCCTAAATACTTGGGAAGATCTGATGTAGCCTTGGTGGGGCTGGGACCAGGGTTGAGTACGTCTAGATGCCCACACTAACATGTACAGTCCTGAGTCTAAAGATAAGCAGACCTTTACCGAGTACCAACTAGCAATCCTATTGGCTAGAGCAGGATAACACAAATGCTCAGCAAAAAAAGATCTGCTCATTAGGCAGGCATAGAAAGAGTACTGAAATAGCCTACTCAAGTAGAAGTATTGTTATTTTTATGAAATTTTACTCAAGTAGAAGTAAAATTACTGGTGTAAAGAAAGTAAAAAGTACTCAGAGTACAAGTAATTTAGTTAATTTTCAAATGAAAATATTGACCTTCATAATTAGCTATTTTCGCTAATGTTACCTGAATGTTGTTACACATGATCTTTTCCATGCGTAACATTTTTAAAAGGAAGAGCGGAAATTATTATATAATAGGAACTAGGTTCATTTATTTTATGAGTTGCAACAAGGCACATCTGTATGTAAAAATATAAGGATTTGTTAAAAATATACTTCTAACATTTTAAAATAAATTAAACATAAAATATATTGATAAATAAAAAGCAATTAAAAATTAAGCCAATCTTCAATATAATTCAGACGCCAGAAATAAACGTTTCTAATTCTTTCACCCATTCAGTTACTTGTTTGTTACTTGTCCATGTGACCAGCTGACATTCACTCACTCACCCATTCACCCTCACTCACTCAGTCCCTCTTTCCTCACTAACTCACTCACTGACTTAAAAAAAAAACTCTTTCACTTACGCACCAGGGGTGGAAAGAGTACTGATTTGGAAAAATACTGAAAAAAGTGCAAGTACTTAGAAAAGCTACTCAATTACAATAACGAGAGTAGTTAGTTAGTTACTTTACACCTCTGTCTTCAGGACACCTCAACTCACCCACTTGGGGCGAGACACTTTGGCGGTCCTCAGCCCGGACGCTACTGTCCCACCTATCCCCAGACCCATTATGGAATAAAGACCAGTCAAACTCCAAGAAGTCCTCTCTTAGGTAGTGTTAGAGGTTAAGATTCTATGTGGTCCATGTTGTACTAGAGAATCTCACCTTATGAGAGTACTCTAATGTCTTGGGTCCATCTTATGTTTTGGGTCCATTTCATAGTAAATTATAATCATAGACAAGGGTAGGGAATTATAGATTCTGGACCTGCACATAGGGGACAATGCCTACCATTGATCAAACTCCAAGACTAAAGGTAACAATGGGAACAAGCTGGCTTCATGCACTCATGGCTTTGGGGCCATGGCTTTTTATCATTACTGTCTGTACACACTGCAGTGGATCTATCCCACTCTCCCCAACAAAGTGTTTTCTGGTTTAGTTCTAACCTCAATGAAGGCTCTATATACAGTTGAAGTCAGAAGTTTACATACACCTTAGCCAAATACATTTAAACTCAGTTTTTCACAATTCCTGACATTTAACCCTAGTAAAAATTCCCTGTCTTAGGTCAGTTAGGATCACCACTTTATTTTAAGAATGTGAAATGTCAGAATAATAGAAGACTGATTTATTTCAGCTTTTATTTATTTCATCACTTTCCCAGTGTGTCAGAAGTTTACATACAATCAATTAGTAGCATTGCCTTTAAATTGTTTAACTTGTGTCAAATGTTTCGGGTATCCTTCCACAAGCTTCCCACCATAAGTTGGATGAATTTTGGCTGGGCCATTCCTGACTGTAACTGAGTCAGGATTGTAGGCCTCCTTGCTCGCACACACTTCTTCAGTTCTGCCAACAAATTTTCTATAGGATTGAGGTCAGGGCTTTGTGATGGCCACTTCAATACCTTGACTTTGTTGTCCTTTAGCCATTTTGCCACAATTTTGGAAGTATGCTTGGGCTCATTGTCCATTTGGAAGACCACTTTGCGACCAAGCTTTAACTTCCTGACTGATGTCTTGAGATGTTGCTTCAATATATCCACATAATTTTTCTTCCTCATGATGCCATCTATTATGTGAAGTCCACCAGACCCTCCTGCAGCAAAGCACCCCCACAACATGATGCTGCCACCCCTGTGCTTCACAGTTGGGATGGTGTTCTTCGGCTTGCAAGTCTCCCCCTTTTTCCTCCAAACATAACGATGGTCATTATGGCCAAACAGTTCCATTTTTGTTTCAACAGACCAGAGGACATTTCTCCAAAAAGTACGATCTTTATCCCCATGTGCAGTTGCAAACCGTAGACTGGCTTTTTTATGGCGGTTTTGAAGCAGTGGCTTCTTCCTTGCTGAGCGGTCTTTCAGGTTATGTCGATATAGGACTTGTTTTACTGTGGATATAGATACTTTTGTACCTGTTTCCTCCAGCATCTTCACAAGGTCCTTTTCGGTTGTTCTGGAATTGATTTGCACTTTTTGCACCATAGTACGTTCATCTCTAGGAGACAGAATGTGTCTCCTTCCTGAGCGGCATGACGGCTGCATGGTCCCATGGTGTTTAAACTTGTGTACTATTGTTTGTAAAGATGAATGTGGTACCATCAGGTGTTTGGAAATTGCTCCCAAGGATGAACCAGACTTGTGGAGGTCTACAAAAAAATTCTGAGGTCTTGGCTGATTTCTTTTCATTTTCCCATGATGTCAAGCAGAGAGGCACTGAGTTTGAAGGTAGGCCTTGAAATACATCCACAGGTACACCTCCAATGGACTCAAATGATGTCAATTAGCCTATCAGAAGCTTCTAAAGCCATGACATAATTTTCTGGAATTTTCCATGCTGTTTAAAGGTACAGTCAACTTAGTGTATGTAAACTTCTGATCCACTGGAATTGTGATACAGTGAGTTATAAGTGAAATAATCTGTCTGTAAACAACTGTTGGAAAAATTACTTGTGTCATGCACAAAGTAGATGTCCTAACCGACTTGCCAAAACTATACTTTGTTATTAACAAGAAATGTGTTTTAATGACTATGGACACCTAAGTGTATATACATTTCCAACTTCAACTGTATGTGCCTGCCTTTGTACCTCCTTTTTTAGCCAATGGCTTTGGCATATATCCAATGAGGAGTGTGTATGGTTGGTGTCCATAGTGTTTTGTCTTTGTACTTCAAATACAGTTAGTATTGGTATTGTGACATTGGAGTGGGGGAGTGGCACAGCTTTCATACCAATGTCACATCTTTACCAATATCCTCAGTGTCATAAAGTATACTAGCCCCATGCTGTTGCTTTATGGATCACTATTTCACTCAATGTCAAAACTTGTTACACCTCAATTATTGGGAAGCACTGACAGTTTTACATTGGAAAAAATTACAAAGGTCCTGTACAAATCAACCTGTGTCACACCCAAGCAGCCGAGCCGTGGGCCTAAAACCTCTCTAGTCACAGAGATGATGGTTGTGAAATACTCACATTGGTCATCACTTCTTTTTAAACGCTTTGTGTGACAAATGCTACACATTTTTGACATTACAGGGTGTGGCTGGCTGGGAAGTGAAAGGAGGTGGGTGTCAGCAAGCACCTTCTGTTTTTGTTTTGGAAAAGCGGGATGGTTGTGTTCGGGAGAGAGAAGAAGACAAACTATATGTTTCTGACAGTGACAGCCCTGTTGGAGCTGATGGTCAAAGAATGACGAGGAGACGATTTGATTGGGTAACTGATTGGGAGTCCTGATGTGATTGACAGCTGTGTCACAGCTGTTATGAACATCCTGAGCACAAGCACACAGTCATGCCTGATTTTATAGACCCCAACTATCTGTCCCTCATGTTAAACTGTGGCTTTGGCAATCAGGATCTTAACACCAAGCAGATGAATCATTCAAACATCTGATCTTAAATATGAAGACACTATCACTTTGAGATAACGATCAGGCTGACACCAGCACAATAAATCATCAGCACCCATGAATTTGTGTGACAAAATAAGCCAAGTAGCTTATTTCCAGGCAGAAAGTACATCAGCAGTACACTGAGAAAACAGAGTTTTGTATTCTAGAGAACTAGATGTATTGATGAAGCAAGCAGAATGATATGACGCTCATCCAACCTTGCCAACATCTCCCAGTGCTGTGCTATCTCTACGATATGTGAGACTAACATCTGGTACAACTGCTGTTTTATGCTTTGGTTAGCACGTTCATAAATACACAGGGGAGTGTGAGAATGTAGTGGCTAGCAGCCCATTCCCCACCGGCCTGTCAAACACTAACCCTGGGTTTATCTGCATGAGCCCTTACTGGGACTCCCAAGAAATCCCCCAATGTCAGAAAGATAGAAACCCAGGGAAAGTTATTGAACAGTCCACCATGCCTTAGACAATGAAACCACAGGATTTGATTTCAATGAAACTACAGGCTTTTGACCCCTTTCTAAGGGTTCAAAAGCCTTCACTTCTTATTTTTCAAAACCTGATTCAGTTGCTATTTGAAATGAAAAATAATGATTTTGCGGTTGTTCAACCTGTCTTGAAGCTATTTACTCAGATCGGCTAGATTACTGTTTGTCTTTGATGAGCTATGAAATCCAAGAGCTCAGCTAAGTTGTTATTGTCTTATTTCACAACATCCTGTGGTTTCATTGTCTAAGGCAGAGTGGACTGTTCAATCACTTTCTCTGGGTTTCTATCATTCTGAGACGTGAGTTATTTCTCAGCCTTGTCCTCCCAGACCCCAACCTGGTCTCTCTGGATTAGTCATGTTGTGATTTAGGGATCACAGCTATAGGACAATAACATACCGTGCCTACAAAGTATTCACACCCCTTGATTTTTTTCACATTTTGTTGTGCTACAAGGTGGGATTCAAAATGAATTAGTTTTCATTTTGTGTCAAAGATCTACACAAAATATTTAATAATGTCAAAGTGGAAGAAAAATGTGTTAAAATGTATCTTGATCACATAAGTATTCAACCCCCTGAGTCAATACAGTATAGAATCAGAGTAAATATATTTTTTCCTCGCCCATCTACACAATACCCCATAATTACAAGGTAATTATACAAAGTATATGTTTTTAGACATGTTTGCAAATGTATTGAAAATTAAATACAGAAATATCTCATTGAAATAATTATTCACACTTCTGAGTCAAAACTTTGTAGAAGCAGCTTTGACAGCCATGAGTCTCTCTGGGTAATTCTCTAAGAGCTTTGCATACCTTGTGACAATAATGCTTGTACGAACTCGGACCCAGGCACAGAGAAACACAGCAGGCACAGATAAGGGTAAATCCAGAACATTTACTAAGGTCCTCACAGAGAAAACAAAGCAATAGCACACGAGCACAGTAATCAAAACATGAGACCTAAGCGAAGATCGCTGCCCATAGAGGAACCTAAATAGCTAGGCAACAGGTGAACCGAGAGGGCAATCAACCACAGGTAAATCCAATAATAACAATCAGGGTAACCTGGACACTAGAAACAATGTAAGGGTGCCTTCCAGCAGTAACCTAAGGGAGCACACTCAAAAATGAAACAAACACTGTGACAGGAACGCCCCAACTTCCTAAGATTCCATGTGTAGAGGCAGATCCATAGTAGATGAGGCGTTGAGCGGAAGGGACCGCCACTTCAATCTCCTGATCAGGAAATGGGGGGGCTCGTAACCGTACAACACCTGGAATGGTGACAGGCCGGTGGAGGAACACTGGGGAGTTTTGTGTGGGTACCCAGGGAAGTGTCGGGGTTGGTGGACACACAGCACCGTAAGGCAGTCTCCAGATCCTGGTTCACCCGCTCCGTTTGACCATTGGACTGAGGGTGATATCCCGAGGGCAGACTGGCTGATGACCCCAGAAGAGGACAGAATTCCCTCCAGAATCTGGAGGCAAGCTGGGGGCCCCGGTCGGAGACGATGTCCAGAGGAAGTCCGTGAAGGCAGAAAAGATGCTGAATGACTAACTGAGCAGTCTCAGTTGCTGACAAGGAATCTTGTTTCGGGAGCAGGTCGGACAAGCTGCCACGAAGGTCCGAGTGTCAGCCACCGCCGATGGCCACCAAAACCTCATCTTCAAAAATTCTAGCATTCGCTCCCTCCAGGTTGAGAGGGAAGACGCGACAAGTGAGCCCACTTAAGTACCTTGAACCGTGCCCCAATAGGGACAAAAAGTTTGTTAGGTGGACAGCCATCTGGAACTGTCTCCCTACCATGCGCCTCCCTCACTACTGTCTCTATACCCCAGGACACCTGCGCGAGGATGAGCGACCTGGGGATGATGGATCCTACGCTGCCGATCCTCACTGGATCTGGGAAACTGGCGAGAAAGGGCGTCCTGCTTCACGTTCTTAGACCCCGGACGATAAGATAACGTGAATCTGAACCGAGTGAGGAAGAGAGCCCAACGAGCCTGCTGGGGACTGAGGCGTTTGGTTTTTAGTTGAGCGCTGAGACAGAACCGCACCCACGCCAACGTCAGAGGCGTCCACCTCTACCACAAAGGGAAGAGAAGGATCCGCATGAACAAGAATGAAACCAATGTTTCAGGTCCTGGAACACCTTCTGAGCAGCAGAGATCCAGCATACATGCCCAGCCGAGCCCTTGGTGAGCGCTGTCAATGGCGCAGCCACAGAACTAAAGAATCTCACAAATCTCCCCTAGAAATGAGCAAAAACCCCAAAAACACTGGACTTGCTTGACAGTGCTTTGCCGTGACCAGTTAACCATCACTTCTACCTTTTGGGAGTCCATCCTTACACGCCTTGAGACACAATGTACCCCAGGAAGGATATCTGAGGTACGTGAAACTCACACTTTTCGGCTTTCACGAACAAGTGATGAGAGAGGAGTCTTTGAAGGATATTGCGAACATGTTGGATGTGTTCAACCATGGACCTGGAGAAGATGAGGATGTCATCCAGGTACACAAACATGAACTGGTGAAGGAAGTTGCGCAGCACATCATTAACTAGGGCATGGAAAACGGTGGGAGCATTAGTAAGTCCAAACGGCATGACCTGGTATTCATAATGTCCATTAGGGGTGTTGAACGCTGTCTTCCACTCGTCTCCCTGTCTGATGCGCACCAGATTGTACACGTTCCCTACATCCAATTTTGAGTAAACCGTAGCTCCCTGTAGTCTCTCAAAAGTTGACCACATAAGAGGAAGAGGTTAACAGTTCTTGATGGTAATGTTATTTAAACCCCAGTAATCGATACAAGGATGTAGTCCCCCATCCTTCTCTCCCCCGCTCCTGCAGTTGAAGTGGCCGGCCGAATAAAATCAGCCGCCAGCACCTCCTTAAGATAACTGTTCATGGCTGCAGTCTCTGGAACTGAGTGAAAATACAGCCCTCCTCCCGGAGGAGTGGTGCCAGGCAGGAGGTCGATGGCACAATCGTAGGACCTGTGGAGGTAGTTCGCTGGCGCTTCGTTTGCTGAAAACCTGACCCAGATCCCAGTAATCCCGAGGTACAAGGGAAAGATCAGGCTTGTCATCCCCAGTTGGGGGAACAGGAGAGTCAGAAGCCTCCAGGCGAGCAGGGCCGGAAAGGGGTGGAGAGAGTTACTGGCAGGTCAAATGGCATGAAGGATTCCATCCCAGAACTCTTCCCAGGGGCCAGTCAATTTGAGGATATGGGTGGAAAGCCACAGATGTTCAAGAACCAGGGGAAGTTCAGCGGATTCCACCAGATGTAACTGGATAAGCGCCACATGGTAATCCAGAACTCGTAGCTGAATAGGCATGATGAGTTGCTTCACCTTCTCAGACCCTAGGGGTTGACCATCCAGCGCAATGACCGACAATGGAATGTCCAGCTCAATGAGAGGCAGACCCTGTTGGAGAGCTAATGTGCGATCTAGAAAACAGCCGGTAGCCCCAGAGTCTATGAAAGCAGGAATGTCCAACTGACCATTGTCCCACCACAGGTTGGCCGGAAGCAAGGTGCGTACCATGTCGGCAGCTGGAGACTGTATCTGACTCACCAGTATTCTCCCATCTACTGACGAGTCATCCCGTCAATGCTCATCTGAGGGACCTTACAGATAATTGTATGTGTGGGGTACAGAGATGAGGTAGTCATTAAAAAAGTATGTTAATACACTAATATTGCACACAGAGTGAGACCATGGAACTTATTTTGTGACTTGTTAAGCACTTTTTTACTACTGAACTTATTTAGGCTTGCCATAACAAAAGGGTTGAATAGTTATTGACTCAAGGCATTTCAGCATTACATTTTTTTTAAACATAATTCCAATTTTACATTATGGGGTATTGTGTGTAGGCCAGTGAAACAAAATATAAATGTAAAACATTTGTAACACAACAAAATGTGGAAAAGGTCAAGGTGTGTGAATACTTTCTGAAAGCACAGTAGACATTAGTGAACAGCCTGGATGTCATGTATACTCCCTCTCCGGCGCTTGAGGTTGCCAGTCTGCTTATTATTACTCACACCTGTCACCATTGTTACGCGCAGCAGTGTCTCATCAGACTCACCTGGACTCCATCACCTTCCTGAATACCTTCCCTATAACTGTCACTCCCATTGGTTCTTTCCCTAGGTGTTATTGACTGTTTGTGTTTCATGTCTGTACGGTACTCGTGTTTCTTGTATTATTCCATGTTCGTTTATTCATTAAATATTCACTCCCTGTACTTGCTTCCCAACTCCTAGCGTACACCTTATAGAATAACGCCTCACCAAAGGGAAGCAACAGCGATTTTTGTATTTCTTTTTTTACTGGTGACGTCGGGTCCAAGGGCCTCTGCCGAAGCAACGGGGGATGCCATAGCTGTCTCGTCAGGCTTCCTGATGTCGGCGTCCTGATGTCTCAGCTGGCTCGACGGGATCTCAATTCTTAGTTTTCCCGTCAAGCGTCTGTGGCCGACGCTCGTCGCCAGTCTATTATTACGCACACCTGTCACCATCGTTATGCGCAACAGCGCCTCATCAGACTCACCTGGACTCCATCACCTTCTGGATTACCTTCTTTATAACTGTCATTCCCTTTGGTTCTTTCCCTAGGCGTTATTGACTGTTTGTGTTTCATGTCTGTACGCTACTCGTGTTTCTTGTATTGTTCCATCTTCGTTTATTTATTAAATATTCACTCCCTGTACTTGCTTCCTGACTCCTAGCGTACATGTTACACTGGGTCACACTTTTTTTGGGATAGTTTGGATTTTCTATCTGGAGATGCTCTACAGATGGTCATACTATCAACAAATGATCTATTGATAAGCAACTGCTTGCTAATGTTACGGTCAGGGTTTAGTATAAGGGTAAGAGTCAAGGTTAGGGTTAGTAGTTAGTTAGTTGAAAATGTTACTGATAGTCTGTAGAGCATCTACAGATGTACTATCCAAATAAAGTGTTACCACAGCCTGTAATGAGTAGCCATGGATTCTGAACTCCCAAAGTGATGTCACTGTTTCAGAGTAAGGAAAGGCACATCTGATGACCTCACTAATACTTGTTTTTGTTCTCACTCAAAACTATGCAATAAGGGACTGAAATCAGTTTAGCTTGTGTCCTAATGAAACACAGTGGAAACAAAGGATGGGAGTTTTTCAAACCAACGCTTTGAATGTATTCATTCATAGAAAAATGCAAACAGAAATATAAATGTATCTTGTCCAATGGACTTTTCAATCACAAGAATGATATTCAATCATTTATTTCATTTCAGTTCATTTCAGTTCAATTTCAGGCCAATGGTGAGTTTAAAGGTAGGGTGTGTTAGTCTGAACTAGCTTGTAGGCCTATATCTGGAGACATCCGGAAGGGAAAACACGAGCTGCCTCCAAACAGATAAAGTTATTCTCAAGATCTCAGTTTGTGTACCTGCAACCACCCACCCAACCTGAGTCAGCAAACTGCCAATGATCATGACAGGTCTTGACAGGTTCGGTCGTCAAACGGGAATCATTGACAGCAATCTGTTCCTGAGAAAGACTTCATGACACACAGTGCCACCCATAGATACACATGATGAATTATAGGATCTCTACGGTGCCACCTTCCTGCATCACCTTGACAGGCCTTGGCATGGTCACCTAAACTACATTCCTGCTACCCAGATAAAGCACTAAATAAACTTCAGTTAGTGCTAAACACGACTGCTAGAATCTTGACTAGAACCAAAATATGTGATCATATTACTCCAGTTCTAGCCTCTCTACACTGGCGTCCTGTTAAGGCAAGGCCTGAATTTCAAGGTGTCACTGCTGACCTACAAAGCATTACATGGGCTTGCTCTTACCTATCTTTCGGATTTGGTCCGGCCGGACATACCTACACGTACGCTACGGTCACAAGACACAGGCCTCCTTACTGTTCCTAGAATTTCTAAGCAAACAGCTGGAGGCAGGGCTTTCTCCAACAGGGCTCCATTTTTATGGAATGGTCTGCCTATCCAAGTGAGAGACGCAGACTCGGTCTCGACCTTTAAGTCTTTATTGAAGACTCATCTCTTTAGTAGGTCCTATGATTGAGTGTAGTCTGGCCCAGGAGTGTGAAGGTGAACGGAAAGGCACTGGAGCAACGAACCGCCCTTATTGTCTCTGCCTGGTCGGTTGCCCTCTCTCCACTGGGATTCTCTGCCTCAAACCCTATTACAGGGGTTTACTGGTGCTCTTCCATGCCGTCCCTAGGAGGGGTGCGTCACTTGAGTGGGTTGAGTCACTGACGTGATCTTCCTGTCCGGGTTGGCGCCCCCAATTGGGTTTGTGGCGTGGCGGAGATCTTCGTGGGCTATATATACTCTGCCTTGTCTCAAGATGGTAAGTTGCACCAGACGTGCTACCTGTCTCCAGACCTGCTGTTTACAACTCTCTAGAGACAGCATGAGTGGTAGAGATACTCTGAATGATTGGCTATGAAAAGCCAACTGACATTTACTGACATTTACTCCTGAGGTGCTGACCTGTTCCACTCTCTACAATCACTGTTATTATTATTTGACCCTGTTGGTTTGAACATCTTGGCTATGTTCTGTTATAATCTCCACCCGGCACAGCCAGAAGCGGACTGGCCACCCCTCATAGCCTGGTTCCTCTAGGTTTCTTCCTAGGTTCTGGCCTTTCTAGGCAGTTTTTCCTAGCCACTGTGCTTCTACACCTGCATTGCTTGCTGTTTGGGGTTTTAGGCTGGGTTTCTGTACAGCACTTTGAGACATCAGCTGATGTAAGAAGGGCTTTATAAATACATTTGTTTGATTGATTGACTACATAATCAATGACAGCAGCCTGTTCACGAGAGAAAGTTAATGACATACAGTGCAGGCTATGCTAAGGTCAACACTTTTAACCCTCTGGTCCAACCCAACCACACATTCATACAAAATCTTCACCAAACAGAACCAGTACACTGACATGAAACCCATTGATATCACTATAACAATTTTGGGCCCTGACAGTTTGTGATTCATTTAGACACATTTGGTTAAAATATGTTCTCACATCTTCACTTCTAACCTAGCCTCTCCTCTTTGACACATCTTTCTCTCCGTCTTCATCACTATCCCACACTCCCATCTTCATCTAAATCGGGCCAGGACGTGGAGTATAAGGGAAGGGTTAAATCAGGGGTGAGCCCTCAGAGCTCAGCACTCCTTAGTCTAAAACCACCACCTCCCTAAAAGAGAACAGACGGACTAGAGCTAACTGTAGGTAGAAGGAATACGGAAAGAAGACAGAAAATATTTTAAATACTCTGGCAAAGGATACTTAAACCTATTATGATGGTGAGTCCCTTAATCTGACTATGTTTTTTTATTTTTATTATCTGAAGGGATAATGATACATGTAAGCCTTATGAGTGTCTTATTGTATCTTGTATCACCACGGCTACATTAGGTACCTAAAACTGGGCATGGGTCAAAGAAGGTATGCAATGTTGGTTCAGAAGGAGATGACATGGTGTCAAATGATGTCCTGTCGTTTCATAGCTAATTAAGTAGACCAGACCAAATACTCATTAAAAAGGTTTTGGAATTATTTAAGGGTTTATAGTGTGGTGTGAGTAGTCATATTAAGGTATAGCGGTTTCCCGTAAGACCACCTCCAACTAGGCTATATTACTCTCTCCTATATGCCATGAAAATGCAGGCCTGCAGGTATTTCATAACATGCAAGGTAACACATCTGAGTGATCTGACCAATGGTCCTCACATCTGCAGTCATGGTGTCAGTGTCAACAGATGCTATGGCAAACCAGTAAAGCATTCAATCTGTCTTGCCAGATCACAAACAGTAATTCTGTATATAAAAAGCTACTTATACACAGATGCTTTTACACAGAAGATGTGATATTCTGAAAAAAGCATAACATTTTGATTTATTTCACCTTTATTTAACCAGGTAGGCAATTTGAGAACAAGTTCTCATTTACAATTGCGGCCTGGCCAAGATAAAGCAAAGTAGTTCAACAGGTACAACAACACAGAGTTACACATGGAGTAAAACAAACATTGTCAATAATACAGTAGAAAAGTCTATATACAGTGTGTGCAAATGAGGTGAGATAAGGGAGGTAAAGGCAAAAAAGGCCATGGTGGCAAAGTAAATACAATATAGCAAGTAAAAAATAAATGTAAAAAATAAAAACTGGAATGGTACATTTGCAGGGGAAGAATGTGCAAAGGAGAGATAGAAATAATAGGGGTGCAAAGGAGCTAAATAAATACAGTAGGGGAGAGGTAGTTGCTTGGGCTAAATTATAGATGGGCTATGTACAGGTGCAGTAATCTGTGAGCTGCTCTGACAGCTGGTGCTTAAAGCTAGTGAGGGGGATAAGTGTTTCCAGTTTCAGAGATTTTTGAAGTTCGTTCCAGTCATTGGCAGCAGAGAACTGGAAGGAGAGGCGGCCAAAGTAAGAATTGGTTTTGGGGGTGATCAGAGAGATATACCTGCTGGAGCGCGTGCTACAGGTGGGTGCTGCTATGGTGACCAGCGAGGTGAGATAAGGGGGGACTTTACCTAGCAGGGTCTTGTAAGAT
This sequence comes from Oncorhynchus nerka, assembly GCF_034236695.1. Classification (NCBI taxonomy): domain Eukaryota; kingdom Metazoa; phylum Chordata; class Actinopteri; order Salmoniformes; family Salmonidae; genus Oncorhynchus; species Oncorhynchus nerka. The sequence continues at coordinate 74,968,002 of NC_088422.1, forward strand.
GACCTGGAGCCAGTGGGTTTGGCTACGAGTATTTAGCGAGGGCCAGCCAACGAGAGCGTACAGGTCGCAGTGGTGGGTAGTATATGGTGCTTTGGTGACAAAACGGATGGCACTGTGATAGACTGCATCCAATTTATTGAGTAGGGTATTGGAGGCTGTTTTGTAAATGACGTCGCCGAAGTCGAGGATCGGTAGGATGGTCAGTTTTACAAGGGTATGTTTGGCAGCATGAGTGAAGGAGGCTTTTTTGCGAAATAGGAAGCCAATTCTAGATTTGGATTGGAGATGTTTGATGTGAGTCTGGAAGGAGAGTTTACAGTCTAACCAGACACTAGGTATTTGTAGTTGTCCACATATTCTAAGTCAGAACCATCCAGAGTAGTGATGTTGGACGGGCGGGCAGGTGCAGGCAGCGATCGGTTGAAGAGCATGCATTTAGTTTTACTTGTATTTAAGAGCAATTGGAGGCCACGGAAGGAGAGTTGTATGGCATTGAAGCTTGTCTGGAGGGTTGTTAACACAGAGTCCAAAGAAGGGCCAGAAGTATACAGAATGGTGTCATCTGCGTAGAGGTGGATCAGAGACTCACCAGCAGCAAGAGCGACATCATTGATGTATACAAAGAAGAGAGTCGTCCAAGAATTGAACCCTGTGGTACCCCCATAGAAACTGCCAGAGGCCCGGACAACAGGCCCTCCGATTTGACACACTGAACTCTATCAGAGAAATAGTTGGTGAAACAGACGAGGCAATCATTTGAGAAACCAAGGCTATCGAGTCTGCCAATGAGGATGTGGTGATTGACAGAGTTGAAAGCCTTGGCCAGGTCAATGAATACGGCTGCACAGTATTGTTTCTTATCAATGGCGGTTAAGATGTCGTTTAGGACCTTGAGCGTGTGGCTGAGGTGCACCCATGACCAGCTCTGAAACCAGATTGCATAGCGGAGAAGGTATGGTGGAATTCGAAATGGTCGGTAATCTGTTTGTTGACTTGGCTTTCGAAGACCTTAGAAAGGCAGGGTAGGATAGATATAGGTTTGTAGCAGTTTGGGTCAAGAGTGTCCCCCCCTTTGAAGAGGGGGATGACCACAGCTGCTTTCCAATCTTTGGGAATCTCAGACGACACGAAAGAGAGGTTGAACAGGCTAGTAATAGGGGTTGCAACAAATTTGGCAGATAATTTTTAGCAAGAAAGGGTCCAGATTGTCTAGCCCGTCCAGATTTTGCAGCTCTTTCAGAACATCAGCTGACTGGATTTGGGAGAAGGAGAAATGGGGAAGACTTGGGCGAGTTGCTGTGGGGGGTGCAGTGCTGTTGACCGGGGTAGGGGTAGCCAGGTGGAAAGCATGGCCAGCCGTAGAAAAATGCTTATTGAAATTCTCAATTATAGTGGATTTATCGGTGGTGACAGTGTTTCCTATCCTCAGTGCAGTGGGCAGCTGGGAGGATGTGTTCTTATTCTCCATGGACTTTACAGTGTCCCAGATCTTTTGAGTTTGTGTTGCAGGAAGCAAATTTCTGCTTGAAAAAGCTAGCCTTGGCTTTTCTAACTGCCTGTGTGAATTGGTTTCTAGCTTCTCTGAAAAGTTGCATATCACAGGGGCTGTTCGATGCTAATGCAGAACGCCATAGGATGTTTTTGTGTATGTTAAGGGCAGTCAGGTCTGGAGAGAACCAGGGGCTATATCTGTTCCTGGTTCTACATTTCTTGAAAGGGGCATGCTTATTTAAGATGGTGAGGAAGGCATTTAAAAAAATAACCAGGCATCCTCTACTGACAGGATGAGGTCAATGTCCTTCCAGGATACCCCTGCCAGGTTGATAAGAAAGGCCTGCTCGCTGAAGTGTTTCAGGGAGCGTTTGACAGTGATGAGTGGAGGTTGTTTGACCGCTGACCCATTACGGATGCAGGCAATGAGGCAGTGATTGCTGAGATCTTGGTTGAAATCAGCAGAGGTGTATTTAGAGGGCAAGTTGGTTAGGATGATATCTATGAGGGTGCCCGTGTTTACGGCTTTGGGGTTTGGGTACAGACCTGGTTAGTAGGACAGAACTCTGTAGGACAGAACTCTGCAGGCTATCTCTGCAGTAGATTGCAACACCGCCCCCTTTGGCTGTTCTATCTTGTCTGAAAATATTGTAGTTCGGAATGGAGATTTCAGAATTTTTGGTGGTCTTCCTAAGCCAGGATTCAGACACGGCTAGAACATCCAGGTTTGCAGAGTGTGCTAAAGCAGTGAATAAAACATTTAGTCACAGCCAGGAAATATCACTGCATGTGGCAATGAACCATATCATGTGAGTGACACATTTCTTTTCATGGGTTTGTCATTCACATCTTACAAGGCTATGGCACCCGAGGCTTTAGATTTTAGCAGAAGTTTGATGCCTATACAGTATGAACAAGTAACAGTCACATGGCTCATAAGTGACAGAGGATCAATTCAGCTAATTATTGAAGAAAAGGGTAGTATTTAGTCTCTGAGGTTTTAATCCTTGTGCTGACTGATTTAACACTTTTAAAGATTATTTCATGCCCAATATTAATGGTCACACAGTTGGAGAATGTTTATTTTTTTAACACTAGAATGATATCCTCAGGTAGCTAGTTTAGTGGGCAATGTTTTGAGCATGTCAATTTCGGATAGTTGACACTTTATGACATTATTTTCTTTACAGGACAGGGTTGAGTGGGTTGGGTTGGATATTGTGGTCAGATGGCATCTCAAAAATAACTATGTGAAACCAACACATAAATCAGTCAGCTGCCTGTGTTTTGCAATGAGAAGGCAAACAACTTGGGTTGGGAAAACTATACTGTTAATTATAGTGCTGTTATAAACTAATTAAGAAAGTTTTTTTGATTGAAAACATACAGTGATAGTAGGCCTATTCCACTCAGCAGTCAAGTACATTCCCAACAATTGACATATTCGTGTATGTGTGTGTGTAAGTAAAACTCATAATGGAGGGGATATTGGGAATATAATGCATAGTTTATTTGACAAAAGCTTATGTTATGGCAACTCCTATTCAAACTCAACAGGGGGCTATAGATAATACTGTAGATAGATAATACGGTCTCAAATGACTTACAACATCATATTATCACACTGTTGCCATGGTTATACAGTCAAAACATACAGTGCTTGTTTACACAGTAAGAAAATTAGATTTTTATGTCCTGTTATGCACTCTCTCTCACAAAACAAAGAGTCTCCCAAAGGTATACTACCCTGCTTGCTTAGTCCAACATTATCTTGTTTCTTCCCTCAATGTTTCTATATCTCAGTACAGTGCAGCTCCAGTTTTAGGCTAATCCCCTCTAAAACATGAGGTATTGTGCAATATCTCCCTGGGTGTGTGTTTACATTTCTACATGTTTGCTGCTTGTCTTGGTGTACAGCTGAGGCTGATATTGTTGTTGTTTTTCATGCATAAACATAGTAAACATGAGTCCAAATAGCAAAGAAAGTGGCAAGAAGCTAATCAGTCATCATTGGTCACACTTTGTGGTAACAAGAACAAGACACGTTATAACTTCATTAATATGTAATTAGACTAATTACAAAGTTGTAATCTCAGGAGAATGTTGTGGTTGCATTCTCTGTCTAAGACAAACTATTTCTCTATCCACATGTAGACCATGGTGGCACAATGAGATTTAACACGTACAACCCCGGATTCAGCTCTAAGTCAATGGTGTATAACACAGGGAGCAGGACCATGAAGGTGAGTACGGTAGGACTTCATATTTTCTAATGTTCAGTTGTGTTTATTTTTGCCTTCATGATAAACCCTAATCCAACAGCCCCAAAGTCCTATTTTTCTAGCTGATTGCCATGCCACCTTTGTCCCTTATCTAAACCAGGAGAGATGTGTTAAAAAAATAAACTCCACAGTCCTACCACAGTGACACACTTCACAGCTGCACCCTCACAGCACATACATGCAGTATTTCACAGGATCCTACCATAACTATGTTTAGATGAGACACAGGAACAAAAATCTCTGGACAGGATTTTCCTGCCCAAAGAGTCTAAAAACATCTTAACCATGACCTCATTTTTAAACAATACAGTTTGGCCAATGTTTGCTTTTTGGGGATTTTTATAGTGTAGATAGTTAAGTGTAACAGTGTTCTCTCTGTATGTCCTCTAGATGCCCCCGGTATCCCAGCAGTACTTGGGAGGTGGGTACTCGTCTCGCTCAGCGGTGGAGTTAGGACCCAGTTATAGAATCAGCCAGCCTCCAGTCAACACTGGCTACCTCCACCATGACGACATCCAGCTGGGTGGCTACCAGACCAGCCGGACAAGGACCGCCAGGTCCAGATCAGTTTGTCAGGCTGACCAAGAGGCGGTGGTCCAAGGTGTGGGAGGCCTGCTCACCCTGCCCCACCAGCAGCCCAACCCAGTGGCCAGCTGGGTGGCCCGGGATGGCATGGCAATAGAGTTCCACTCCTATCATGGTGGAGGTATACCTGCACCAGCAACTATGAGGCGCACCCTCAGTGGAACCCTGGCGGGAGGTGGTAGCGGTGGGTGGAGAGAGGCGGAGCTAGTTTACCAGCACTTCTACAGAGGCCCCGCCCTCCGTACCATTAGTCACATCAACAACAGACAACAGCAGCTGCAACAATTGAGCTCAGCGTCTGGACTGCAACAGTGGCAGCAGGTGTCTGGTGGGGGCAGTGGCAGTGTGTGCGGAGGCTGGGGTCAGTACCAGACCTCCCTGCCCCGACTGGCCTCCTTTCACAGCATGAAGAGTGTGGAGAAAGGCATGGACGTGCCTGATGGAGGCAGCGATTCAGCTGACAGCAATGAGAAACTCGGAGGGTGAGAGATGCATGGACTGTTCAAATCTCTTGAAATATCAGACGGACCAACTTAGCCCTAGGGACATTCTGTTCTTCTTACATAACTGTTATAGGTTTCTGATTAACCTCACTCTCCTTTTCCTCCCTGGTGTTTGTGGATAGAATGCACAGCTTAGACATGCCCACCGCGGTCAACTATCTCTTCATGTCCGACACAGCCATGCAGGTGCTGGGAGCAGCCTACATCCAGCACCAATGTTACCATAGCAGTGATGCCAAGAACCAGGTAACAGATCCTTCTCAATAATAATAGCCATTTACAGTAACATACTTCATTGCCCAAAATTTAAACAGCCCTACTGTTTAAACTAAACTGAGATCTCCATGCTCTTATCAAAAATCCATTGTAATATATAATTTATTGTCTTGTTATGGCTTAGTAAGTCAGCCTGATAGTCATATAGACTGGCCTACCCTGTCTACAGGTGCGTCTGCTGAAGGGTGTCACAGCCCTGGTGCATCTCTTCAGCAGTGACAGCCAGGAGGTCCAGTGCTACGCTACAGGCGCTACACGCAACCTCATCTATGAGAACATGGACAACAAGGCGGCCCTCATTGAGGCCGAGGGAATAACTAAGCTCATCAGTGTCCTAAACGAACCAGATGAGGAGCTTCACAAGAACATCACTGGTAAGATCATCTATATACTTTAACAATCAGCTTGGATCTCAAACTAAGTTACAATTTTAAAGTTCAAGGAAATACTGTGTCAGTATGAGAGCAAGAAAAGCAAAACAGTCAAAGTGACATGTCCCCAATCAGAGATTCAAATAAACACTTTCTTTCAATTAGAGTCCAGCATAAAGTTAATAAAGTTAAAATCCCAAATGGAATATATTTTTAGTAGTGATGGACACCGATATGGAAAATCTATATCAATATCATTTGCTTTTTTCTAACCAATATCAATATCCTATCAGTTTTATGAATAACATTGATACTGTGTGAATGTTTTATTTTCTGTTTACTTCTACAGCTTTGAGAAGTCCAGACAAATAACATTTATTGAATCAGATGGCTCATTGATCACAAAGCCCACTGATATTGCAAACTACTTTAATGACTTTTTCATTGGCAAGATAAGCAAACTTAGGGATGACATGCCAGCAACAAACGCTGACACTACATATCCAAGTATATCAGACCAAATTATGAAAGACAGGAATTGTACTTTTGAATTCCGTAAAGTCAGTGTGGAAGAGGTGAAAAAATGATAGTTGTCTATCAACAATGACAAGCCACCGGGGTCTGACAATCTAGATGGAAAATTACTGAGGATAATAGCAGACAATATTGCCACTCCTATTTGCCACATCTTCAATTTAAGTCTACTAGAGAGCATGTGCCCTCAGGCCTGGAGGGAAGCTAAAGTCATTCCGCTACCCAAGAATAGTAAAGCCCCCTTTACTGGCTCAAATAGCCAGATACAATGACCAGATACAATGCAATTTCACAGTAAATAAATTGACTACATAATTTCAGCATGCTTATAGGGAAGGACACTCAACAAGCATAGCACTTACACAAATGACTGATGATTGGCTGAGAGAAATTGATGATAAAATGATTGTGGGGGCTGTCTTGTTAGACTTCAATGCAGCTTTTGACATTATTGATCATAGTCTGCTGCTGGAAAAACATATGTGTTATGGCTTTACACCCCCTGCTATAATGTGGATAAATAGTTACTTGTCTAACAGAACACAGAGGGTGTTCTTTAATGGATGCCACTCAAATATAATCCAGTTAGAATCAGGAATTCCCGAAGGTAGCTGTTTAGGCCCCTTGCTTTTTTCAATTTTTAATAAAGACACGGCACGCGCACGCGCACACACACACACACACACACGATACATACACATGGATTTAGTACTGTAGATATGTGGTGGAGTAGGGGCCTGAGGACACACAGTGTGTTGTGAAATCTGTGAATGTATTGTAATGTTTTTAAAATTGTATAAACTGCCTTAATTTTGCTCGACATCAGGAAGAGTAGCTGCTGCTTTGGCAGCAATAAATACCAATACAAACTGCTTGCTGTGTGAATATTCTACGGGTTTAACCTACCCAACCACTTTGGATACAATGAAAAGCCAGTTGATGCCCCATCAGCAGGAAGTTAAGTTGAGAGAGTTTTGTGCTTGCAGAAATAGTCATGTATGTTTGTTTTTGGCTGCCCAGGGAACAGACTACTCTCAGGAATGGTGCTTGTTTAATAAAGTTAGATCAAGGCTGAATCAATTTCTGCAACATCACATAATTATAGTATTCTACATAACTGAATATAATAGCATATTATAACGTTACTGTAAAAAAAACATTTATATGAGATTTTAGGATGATTGTGCAAATGTTTGCATTTTTCTCTCATGTGGCTATAAGGGCACAAGACGAGACCCAAATGCAGACACAGGAGGCAGAAGGTTAGAGTCCAAGATGTTTATTAACAATCCAAAAGGGGTAGCCAAGGTCAGGCAGGCGGGAATGGAGTCCAGAAAAAACAGGCAAAGGCAGGAAACACAGGGATAAATACACCAGGGAAAATAAGTGACACCTGGAGGGGGTGGAGACAATCACAAGGACAGGTGAAACAGATCAGGGCGTGACAGTGACCAAAACTCAGCAATGCGCACCACTAGGCAAAATATGTGCTTTGATGATAACTAAACACAGGTAAGCTACAGTTTGTTAACACCATCTGCTAAAGTTTTTGCTAACTGTATATAATTGAAACCAACAGTGTAGATTACTTCACTGTTTAAAGAAGATATATATGCATATCCCCATGAATTGGATTGAGATCAAATGGTTGGCATGCAGACGCTGCATGGCATTTCCGAGCGGAAATGGAGGAAAACTCGCCTCCCTGCGGACCTGGCATCCTTTCACTCCCTCCTCTCTACATTTTCCTCTTCTGTCTCTGCTGCTAAAGCCACTTTCTACCACTCTAAATTCCAAGCATCTGCCTCTAACCCTAGGAAGCTCTTTGCCACCTTCTCCTCCCTCCTGAATCCTCCCCCCCCCCCCCCTCCTCCCTCTCTGCAGATGACTTCGTCAACCATTTTGAAAAGAAGGTCGACGACATCCGATCCTCGTTTGCTAAGTCAAACGACACCGCTGGTTCTGCTCACACTGCCCTACCCTGTGCTCTGACCTCTTTCTCCCCTCTCTCTCCAGATGAAATCTCGCGTCTTGTGACGGCCGGCTGCCCAACAACCTGCCCGCTTGACCCTATTCCCTCCTCTCTTCTCCAGACCATTTCCGGAGACCTTCTCCCTTACCTCACCTCGCTCATCAACTCATCCCTGACCGCTGGCTACGTCCCTTCTGTCTTCAAGAGAGCGAGAGTTGCACCCCTTCTGAAAAAACCTACACTCGATCCCTCCGATGTCAACAACTACAGACCAGTATCCCTTCTTTCTTTTCTCTCCAAAACTCTTGAACGTGCCGTCCTTGGCCAGCTCTCCCGCTATCTCTCTCAGAATGACCTTCTTGATCCAAATCAGTCAGGTTTCAAGACTAGTCATTCAACTGAGACTGCTCTTCTCTGTATCACGGAGGCCCTCCGCACTGCTAAAGCTAACTCCCTCTCCTCTGCTCTCATCCTTCTAGACCTATCGGCTGCCTTCGATACTGTGAACCATCAGATCCTCCTCTCCACCCTCTCCGAGTTGGGCATCTCCGGCGCGGCCCACGCTTGGATTGCGTCCTACCTGACAGGTCGCTCCTACCAGGTGGCGTGGCGAGAATCTGTCTCCTCACCACGCGCTCTCACCACTGGCGTCCCCAGTGCTCTGTTCTAGGCCCTCTCCTATTCTCGCTATACACCAAGTCACTTGGCTCTGTCATAACCTCACATGGTCTCTCCTATCATTGCTATGCAGACGACACACAATTAATCTTCTCCTTTCCCCCTTCTGATGACCAGGTGGCGAATCGCATCTCTGCATGTCTGGCAGACATATCAGTGTGGATGACGGATCACCACCTCAAGCTGAACCTCGGCAAGACGGAGCTGCTCTTCCTCCCGGGAAGGACTGCCCATTCCATGATCTCGCCATCACGGTTGACAACTCCATTGTGTCCTCCTCCCAGAGCGCTAAGAACCTTGGCGTGATCCTGGACAACACCCTGTCGTTCTCAACTAACATCAAGGCGGTGGCCCGTTCTTGTAGGTTCATGCTCTACAACATCCGCAGAGTACGACCCTGCCTCACACAGGAAGCAGCGCAGGTCCTAATCCAGGCACTTGTCATCTCCCGTCTGGATTACTGCAACTCGCTGTTGGCTGGGCTCCCTGCCTGTGCCATTAAACCCCTACAACTCATCCAGAACGCCGCAGCCCGTCTGGTGTTCAACCTTCCCAAGTTCTCTCACGTCACCCCGCTCCTCCGCTCTTTCCACTGGCTTCCAGTTGAAGCTCGCATCCGCTACAAGACCATGGTGCTTGCCTACGGAGCTGTGAGGGGAACGGCACCTCAGTACCTCCAGGCTCTGATCAGGCCCTACACCCAAACAAGGGCACTGCGTTCATCCACCTCTGGCCTGCTCGCCTCCCTACCACTGAGGAAGTACAGTTCCCGCGCAGCCCAGTCAAAACTGTTCGCTGCTCTGGCCCCCCAATGGTGGAACAAACTCCCTCACGACGCCAGGACAGCGGAGTCAATCACCACCTTCCGGAGACACCTGAAACCCCACCTCTTTCAGGAATACCTAGGATAGGATAAAGTAATCCTTCTCACCCCCCCCTTAAAAGATTTAGATGCACTATTGTAAAGTGGCTGTTCCACTGGATGTCTTAAGGTGAACGCACCAATTTGTAAGTCGCTCTGGATAAGAGCGTCTGCTAAATGACTTAAATGTAATGTAAATGTAATGCATTTCACATGCAAACTTCACCTGTAAAATAATCATAATTCAAGACTGACAGTGAGAAATGTGAAGGGTGTGTGACCACAAAAACTGGTGAGTAAAGTAGAGGTAAAGAAACACACAAGCAGAACGTGATTGGGATCTTCCGCTCTGGCAAAAAGGGAAAAACACCAAAAGAAAGATGCCTAGGGTCCCTGCTCATCTACGTGAGCATGCCTTAGGCATGCTGCAAGGAGGCATGAGGACTGCAGATGTGGCCAGGGCAATAAATTGCAATGTCCGTACTGTGAGACGCCTAAGACAGCGCTACAGGGAGTCAGGACGGACAGCTGATCGTCCTCACAGTGGCAGACCACATGTACCGATCCTGTGCAGGTGTTGTTACATCTGAACATCACACCTGCGGGACAGGTACAGGATGGCAACAACTGCCCGAGTTACACCAGGAACGCACAATCCCCCCATCAGTGCTCAGACTGTCCGCAATAGACTGAGAGAGGCTGGACTGAGGGCTTGTAGGGCAGGTCCTCACCAGACATCACCAGCAGCAACGTCGTCTATGGGCACAAACCCACCGTCGCTGGACCAGACAGGACTGGAAAAAGTGCTTTTCACTGACGAGTCACGGTTTTGTCTCACCAGGGGTGATGGTTGTCCCATTGAGCACGTCAGGGACCTGTTGGACTGGAGGGTGAGGGCCTAGGGCCATTCCCCCCAGAAATGTCCGGGAACTTGCAGATACCTTGGTGGAAGAGTGGGGTAACATCTCACAGCAAGAACTTGCAAATCTGGTGCAGTCCATTAGGAGGAGATGCACTGCAGTACTTAATGCAGCTGGCGACCGCACCAGATACTGACTGTTACTTTTGATTTTGACCCCCCCACCACCCCCCCACCCCTTTGTTCAGGGACACATTATTCAATTGTTGTTAGTCACATGTCTGTGGAACTTGTTCAGTTCATGTCTCAGTTGTTGAATCTTGTTATGTTGATACAAATATTTACACATGTTGAGTTTGCTGAAAATAAAAGCAGTTGACAGTGAGAGGACGTTTCTTTTTAGAAAGAATATTTCCCATTACAGATCCGTAGAAGGTCCAAAAGGCTTCTAACAGCTTCTGCCCCCAAGCCATTAGACTCCTGAACAGCTAATCAAATGGCTACCCGGACTATTAGCATTGTCCCCCCCCCTTCATTTTTACACTGATGCTTTCTGTTTATTATCCATGCATAGTCACTTTACCTCTATCTACATGTACATATTACCTCAATTACCTCGACTAACCGCTGCCCCCGCAGATTGACTCTGGACCGGTACCCCCTGTATATAGCCTTGCTACTGTTACTTTTTTGTTGCTCCTTAATTATTTGTTATTTTCTCAATTTGTCTTATTTTTTATTTAAATTATTAATTTTTTATTTCAAGTTTATTTTAGTAAATACTGTCCTAACACTTTTATTTTCTTAAAACTGTATTGTTGGTTAAGAGCTTCTAAGTAAAGCATTTCACTGTTGTATTTGGCGCATGTGACAAAATAACAATACATTTGATATTGATACATCAGATATTATTTATTGGCCACATAGAAAATAGGCTCCCAAGGGTTTACTTTGGCATCATATGACATGAATCCCACTGTGTTAATAGTGATTATTTAGACCTATTGAAGTTAAATCATTTGGATGTCAGGTAATCAGCACACACTCTATCCTGGTCATAGAGGCCGTTTTAGTGTATGCGACGGAGTGGTTCAATAGTCCCTCTCTCTCCTCTGCCCTGCAGGTATTCTGTGGAACATGTCCTCTAAGGACAGTCTGAAGGAGAAGTTGGCCAGAGAGACATTGAGTGAGCTCACAGAGAGGGTGCTGGTGCCTCTGTGCAGTGGTAGAGATTCAGAGCTGATCCGTCAGAGTCCATCTGAAGCAGACATCTTCTACAACACCACAGGCTGCCTGAGGTAGCTATACATATCTGCCTACATGTTGTATACATACACACTGTACACGGACTGATACATGTACTGTATACAACTTCTCTGTACTCTCTTCCTCTGTTCAGGAACCTGAGCTCAGTGAATGAGAGGACGAGGCAGCAGATGAGAGACATGCGAGGGCTGGTGGACTCGCTGGTGGCCTACATCCAGAACTCCCTTCAGGATGAGAAATCAGAGGACAAAGTACACCTCAACTGCTCTACCTATGTCACATTGTTTGTTTCACAACTTGATTATATTTCTGGGCATGTTCTTTCAGGTCAAACCCTTTTCCCTGATTTAATATCTCATTTGATTTGATCTTAAATACGATAGGCTTCAGCAACTCATTGGTTCAGCTGGGGTAGAGTGAGAGCCAATCAAAGTATCTGTACAGTTCATCATTAGTGGTACTGTTTGTATTATCTACCAGACAGCCAGACTGGTCATGCTGTGGCCTATCTGCTATGCCTTATGTAATGCAGGCTGCTCTGAGAGACACAATGGCCACCAGTATTTCTATCTCACCCTCTCGCTCTCTTTTTCTCGCTCCCTCCTTCTCTCCCCCCCTCCATCTTTGTATGTGCCTGCAGGGTGTAGAGAATGCAGTGTGTGTCCTGAGGAATCTGTCTTATCAGCTGTACAGTGAGATACCTCCCTCAACCCAACTGCGACTGGAGGGGCCTACGTGGGCCAGAGCCACTACTGGGACTGAGTCCATTGGCTGTTTCACCCCACAGAGCAAGAAGGCAAAGGAGGTAGGTGTCATTTACACAAGGCAAACCCAAAGGAAATATCAAGTTACGGCTAAACATCAAGACACTGAAACATGTACAGTATGTCATCATGCAATCCTGATGGATATGGAACCATGATATGTTTTTTCTGTAATGAATCTCTCCCCCTGATCTCTATAGCGACGGAACCAGGAACTGTCCACCTCAGAGGTGGCTAAGCAGCCGAAGGGGGCGGAGTGGCTGTGGCACCCCCAGGTGGTGGGGCTGTATAACCGCGTGCTTCAGCACTATGAGACCAACACGGCAACACGAGAGGCTGCAGCAGGGACCCTGCAGAACATCACAGCCGGAGAGACCAGGGTAAGTCCCACCCCTCCTCTCCCCCACTGGCTGACCTAGCCATCACTTTCACCATGACAGGCTACTTATGCTTCATTCAGATTTACAGTTCAACTGAAAATGTACTCAACACTAGTGTTGAATTCCCCTTCCTCCTTGTGTATCAGTGGGCGTCAGTGCTGAGTTGGGTGGCTTTAGAGCAGGAGCGGATGCTGCCTGTGGTGCTGGACCTCCTGCAGACACAAAGCGACCAGGAGATGTGTTCCCTCACTGGCCTCCTGAGGAACCTGTCCCGACACAGCAAAAACAAGAACGACATGGGTGAGACTCAACCCCCAGTACCCCACACTGTTAATTTCTACCTCTGTCTCTCCTGCCCACAACCTTGTATCCATCCATTCCATTCATATTAATCACAGTAATTCCCCTTATAAGGAGACTTTAAAGAATGGCTACATCTCACCCATCTGACCTCCAGCTACGAAGGTAGTGAACGTTCTGGTGACCAAGCTCCCCAGTGATGGCCACCAGAAGGAACCCTCAGGTGAAGTGGTGGTCAACATCTGTGGGATCCTCAACAACCTGGTTGCAGGCAGCTCACTAGCAGCGAGAGACATCACCTTCTTTGATGGACTCCCCAAACTTATTGCAATCAAGTCTTCCCACAATAGCAGGTTAGTGAATCTTGTCTCTCAGTGTTCTTGGTTTTTGTTATTCATTGTGTCTGCTTTTTATTTCCAATTTCCTGTCTGGCTCCTGTTGTTTTTCTCCTACTATAGCTCAGGGAAGCTGAAGGCTGCCAAGGCTGCTTCCACGGTACTCTTCAACATGTTCCAGTACAACAAGCTGCATAAAGATTATAAACAGGTGAGGCTAACACCATTTAACATAGACATGGTGCTAGATGGGATTGGAGAGCAGGAACAGGGTGGGGGGGGTTGTTTGGCCTCTTCCATTGTGCATGGCCCTCTGGTTCTTTATTTTCTTTATGGCCTCTAATGGTTAGTCTAACTTTTTTTATTCTTCTTTTTTTTTAGTTCTCAGCATTCTCCCCTCCCCTGGATCCACTGGTATCCCCCATAGTTCTTTGGCACATATTTTCACTAAAGCTGTTAATTATTACATTTTAATGGAAGTAAATTTGTCTTTTGGCCCTTAGGAATCCTCATTCTGTGCAGGTACTACAGTTATCAGTTCAAGTTTATACAATCTAGATATCTGTTATCAGTTATATATTTAGACTAGCTTTTATATCATGGTTTTCTTTGCTTAAGTTGTTTTGGGGTTTATTGAACAGGACCAGTAAAACACCTTGGCTTGGTGGTTGGCAGCTGGACAGTCCTCTCATTTGTACTATAGTGCTACTTGAGTTTGTAGTGCAGTGTCTAAACCCTTGTTTCCTTGGATGGTCAGTTAAATTGTATGTTTGGAATCTGGCAGTGGAATGCTGGGAGCAGCAATTGATTGTCTCTTGCAAGATAATGGCTGTCTGATATTTTGCACAGAGAAAAAAAACTATCTTCAGTTGACACTTGTAAACACTGTTTGGGACGATACCAGAATCGTTAAAAATTGTCATAGACTGTTCTCTCTACCTCATAGCAAGTGGTACAAGAGTGTCTGGGACCAAAAGGCGCCTGAACATCTTCTACCCCCAAACCATAAGATTGCTGAACAGTTAATATACTGGCTACCTGGATTATTTACATTGACACCTTTTATTTATTTATTCACTTTTACCCCTACCTACATCAGTGGAAGCTGCTGAGGGGAGGATGGCTCATTATAATGGTTGAAATGGATCCAATGGAATGGTATCAACCATATGGAAACCATGTTTGATGTGTTTGACACCATTCCATTGACTCCATTCCAGCCATTATTAATAGCAGTCCTCCCCTCAGCAGCCTCCACTGGCCTTTTCGTACTTTTTAACTCTGCATTGTTGGGGAAGGGCTCGTAAGTAAGCATTTCACTGTAAAGTCTACACCTGTTGTATTCGGCGCATGGGACAAATACAATTGGATTAGATTTATTTCATACTATTTAGTATCGTGGCAAGGAAACAAGTGGATTTAACTTCTTTAGCCCTAATGTTGGAAACAAACATCATTATGTTGTCATCCAGTCACATGTATTGATTTTCCAAGCTATAGCACAACACTATTTCACAGACAGCAGGTTTTTAAAGGAGCAAAGTGTTTGATCTGCTTCGTGTTTTCATTTTTGCCATGGAACAAAAATATTGTGATACTAGTATCGTCCTGGGCCTACTATTTACCCTTTCTAAAAACAGACTGCTCTATCTAAGTGGCCTTCTCCCTTGTGTTTTACAGAAAGGGTTCACGAGGTGTGACTTCACCGACACGGCCATTTAGAGCAGACGGCTTGGCCCGTTGACTGGATAGACCTGTTGGTAGAGCCAGCAGGAGGACCCCCACAATGAACCTGACACATCTGGTCTCAAATGATGCATTGATGGAACCTGAATTATTCTGAATGTATTTACCGGCCGCCAAGGACTGAGGAGAAGCAGCTTTTCTTTACTCAATATTTTTTTAATTATCACATTTTATTGGTCTTTCAAAATGGACTGCTTTACCAGCTTAATATTTGTATTGTCATGAGAGTGTGTTGGATGACTGAGGAATCTTCACTTCAGGACGGTGTGTGTGCGTGGTTCATGCCTGTGTGCATGCATGTGTGTGAATGTTTGCTTAGTGGACTCATCCCGTAAAAGGCATTGGATGCCTCTTTTCATCTCTGGTACCATATGGGCTCAACCTGCCATTCCTACAGACATACTGTGAATACAACCCTCTAGATGTTATTATTTCTACAGTACATGGATGCTTCACTGAAAGACAAGATACAGGATGGGTGCCCTCAAACTCCCATTTGAACTAATAATCACCAGAGCATTTTAAAGAGACCCTGCTTTTAATCACCCCAGTCTCCACTTCATGGCGAAACAATGTTTTCCGGTTCCATCCAAGGAGCCTCTTCTGTGTTTATTTTCACCCCAAATAACTAACAATAAACAGCATCTGACATGACCAGACAGTTGTTCCCAGTGTATCCTTTTAGAATGAAAATAACATTATCATTATCTTAACCTTCTTTCACAGATCTGTGCTACATTGTTTCATAATGGTTACTAATCGTAAACGTTCCCTGCCTCTTAAATTCCCTCACCCTTGTCATTTATGAGTAAGAAAGAATGTGTAATAATGACGCCTAAATAAAGTGCTGATTATGAAAGCAGACGTTACAGTACTACCCAGTATGACCTCTGACACATTGATGTATGTCTGAGTGAAGCATAGACGAGTTGGAGGTGTCTGATACAGGGAGTTAACCCAACTCTGAGACCACTGCACACACAGGTCATTACTTCTCTGCATTATTCATCTACGTTGGCTAGCTCACACTGTGTTATGTTACAGTATGTGAGGTGAATTGCTTCTCATAAGTAATAGTTTAATTGAATTGATTTGGTATGATACATGATTGCATTGAAAAGATACAATCAAACTCAAGGGAACTTCTGTTTTCTTTTTTTACTGGTAAGTTGAATTATATGCACATAGTATGGAGTTTCCTCTGAAGCGTTTGGGCTCCCTGTACTCTGCCTTCTCTTGTGGGAGGAATTGTTCTCACAGGGCGTGTTTAGGTTTACAGATACTGTTCCGCAGTCTGGCAGCACACTATGAGGTATGAACTGTGGTGAGAGGGTAAGGTTCTACAGGAAGTCATGGGAAATGGTGGTGGAGTAAAAGGACCAGATGAAGAGCAAAGACACAGGCTAACAGCCCTCTTTATAAAGGGAGTGGAGAAAGCCTTGGAATGCAGACAGTAGGATCTGGCTTGGTTTTATCTCCTCTGAGATCAACAGAGTCAGGTTAGAGAACTTCCGTGAAAAACAAAAGTTAAGAATGGAGAAAGGAAGATTGATGAACTGTTCTACCGTGAGTTAGTCTGATTTGTCCACACAAACCGGCTGTTTTTAAAGTAAGAACAACAGTCTATTTTATATGCTCAGTGTGACCTTATTATTTCTGCAACCTCACTGAATGCATTCCAGATATGAAGTGAACCCACTAAGAGGATTTATGTTATTGGAACACAGAATATTTTTTGGTTTAACTCTAATAGGAACTCTCAATGAAATGACAGGCCAGGGGACATGGATAGAATAGTTTTCGCTACAGTAAGATGACATGTAGTTAGGAACTGCTTTTAGCAGACCATGTAGATGAGCCCTTTCATTTCCCTTCACTTTGCCAAATCTGTTTTCACAAGGTAGGTTAGGTAGTTTAGTGCTGTATATAACTTTCGGCTGAAGACCACTCTGCCCTCTTGTGGTATACAGACACTATGTTCATAGAAACCTTCTAATGGACCACTTTCTCTATAACTATCTCTTCTGTTTTATTTACCTGACCTAATGTGAAAATAGTTTTTTGGGTGTTGATCAGCCTCAACTTGTTAGGGAATTACACAGGGTGTGGTCCACCAAATGGTAGTTAATTGTGTCTACTTAGCTTACCCCCCAAAAATCCTCAAGTACACATTCAGCTGATGCTTTAATCTTTGTCCTGTCCGTCCATCAAAAGTGAGAAGCAAATGAACAAAATTATAGTGCACTTTCACTCAGGTGACTGAGACTGATGAGCAAAACCCTGTCACATACTGTATGTACAATATACAGTAAAAAATTATAATACAGCAACTCAAAATGTACACCATTCCAACAACAATACAATATCAATTTTTAGCTCAAATAATTTCTGAATTATACTTTACAAAAACTCTTGCTCATACAGAACATAAAGCAACGCTATGTTTGAATTTAAATTTCAAATAAAGAAATAATTTGTAAGTCGCTCTGGATAAGAGCGTCTGCTAAATGACTTAAATGTAAATGTAAATAATGCAGTGGATTAAAAGGAAAGTCAAGAGATGCATAATTATATAACAAAGAAATTACATGATTCACACTTTGTGATTCTATGTGTTGAGAGAACATAGGTTACTAAAAGCATGTAAACATCAGTACAGTATTTGCAAAACATGATGTCACACCCTTACCCAAAATAAAACTACCGCAGTTCTTTGTGAAACGTGATTGGCCAGAGTACGGTATTCAATACATTTCAACTCAGGTTTTTCATTTGTATGTCATGTACAGTTTGTGAAACAAAATGAACCCCAACTCTGTTACTGTATAGGCATCCCTGCTAGGTTAACCTAATGGAGCAGGCATAAAATACATCTACACACTAAAGAAGGTTGAAAAGTTGAAAAGTTTGTATGCTATCCCTGCAGTGAAAATGTTTTTATTTTATTTTCAATTAAGTCATCTTTATGCAACATTTTTGTGTACGGACCCATCACACCTTTTAATTTGTCTGATTTCACACGTTTTACACACCAACCAAACTTCTGGAAGACTGCGATGGTCCCCTTTTGATTAGAAAAAAGAAATGCCTGAAACTAGATCCCCTACACACTGGTCTTGACGAGAAGAAAAAAAACGTTATCTTCTGCACTGTTCAACCAATCCGGTAAATGTGGAGGAGGAGTTAAGATGGAGTGTCGCCTTGTTAACGTCCAAAAGCGGAAGTCGCGTCACAGGCTCTCTTTCCATATCCCCTGAAAACCGGAACATCTGGTTGTTGGGGACTCGGCTGAGGCTACTGCTGGGTCATCAGTCATTCAAGAAAATACAATGTTATATGGACCTCTTCTTATGAACCCCAGTTGTGGTTTGGCATCTGGTATCTGAGGTTAGTCTGTCAGTATATTGGTTCATTTATATTGGGGTACCCTTGCTTATATGTGAAATAGAGTTTGGAGCAGTCTAATCCTCATAGAAACTTGTCACCCCGATCGGCTATTAAGATACGTTTGCATGCGCCACGGGTAGCCATTAATCACACCGGTATAAACAGTGTTGACCATGTGGGGGAAAACTCAGAGGTGTTGGGAGAGGAGGCTGTCCTACCTCTCATAACCACGTGCTAGCTATGCTATAAGATGCTGATCTCAGGACAGTGCAGAGAGCATCATTTTTAATGTGTCTTTTTTCAAATCTTCAAAGTCATGTGTCATGCCTCAGGATGTCCCTCCGTTGTGGTCATCACACATCTGTGGACTGGCTGCACTTCATATCCCTGTCAACACAGACATCATTCCTTTTAATCAGATCATGGAAATCACTATGGGGATAATAAGTTCCATGCAGATGAAGTACAGCAACACCAAAGGTAACACTTTATAATACATGTTCATACAAGGAATATTGTGGTAGTCTATAACCATATGTTTTAACTCACTGCAGTTCCTCTTTGAGTCTACTGAATTTGTCCTTCAGTCTGTCGTTCTTCACCAGCATGGGGGAGTCAGGCACAAACCAGGCAGCAATGAATTTAAAGATGACCACTACATGCTACAGATAGAGGTGAAATGCACACAGGCTTGTTCAATCATATCCATGATATTTGGCATTGCTCAATGGCCATATGGAGTTGCAAGGATAAGGTTTTGACAAAACCCTAAACTCACCTTTTTAGCTTGGCCTTTAACAAGTGATTTTATTGTTTTAGACATCCTTTGTGTTTGCTTTTACATATTTAGTTTTATTGTAAAGTGTCACAATTTTAAATGCCCTTTAAATAACGTCTGATTTGATCATGGGTGCAGAGCTTAATTAAAATCAATATGGAATTCAGTGATTCCTGATATGCCAAAACTATACTGAAAATAATCTAAGTAGTTTGACGCAAATACACATATTCATGGATGCAAAGAAAGACATACCTCAAATAGGATGACGAAGGCAAAGCGTACAGCCATGATGAGCCAGAACTGGGAGGTGAGGCTGTAGTCAACATCATTTCTGTAGTCTTTATAGCTGGGAAAACACACCAGTTTCACCATCAACAATCTCGCTCAACAATTACTGTTATCACTGGACTGGGTTTCTTTCTGTTTGTGACTGCATAGACTCTAGCTACATGTATGCATGCCTGAGGAGAATTTGTTGCTTTGGTTTCTGATTATTCAAACACTCAGTTAATATAAACAGTGAAATTAAGAGATGGGCAGTAAGGTTGAGCCAGGCTTTGGTAAATAGTAGCTTCCGTAGTGACCTAGTTGTGCCTTACAGATGCCCACCTGCATTGTGTAACATTGAAGCCGCTCTCTGTGATCAGTTGTCTGGGGAAAAAATCATTCCGCACGCTCAGGTCTGTTATATGAGCAGTGGATAGGGTGTCGTTGATGTAGCCCTTCATACAGCTATAAGGGGGAGGGAAAGGGATTATGGTCATATAAAAACAAACCTGCAGTACCCTTCTCCAACTCATGAGGTTTTATGCAGCTAACCGTTAAGAGAACCCCCAAAATAATGCCCAGCACAAAACATACATTTAAAAGCATACAACTTAGTTTGCTTATACAAAATTATAATTCCATATCCAATTGTCTGGGAAGTATTATTACAACTTTAGGATGTCCTTGACATCTGCCACCAGTGTTTACCCACAGTGCTTTGTTTCATATGCAAATATACCCATTTGTCCACAGCATGGCAGCATGGTTACTTACGCCAATAAAGACTAAACTAGGGAACTGTTGAACTCTGCCTTACAAAGCCTTTGGAACAGTTTCAATAAAGAATGTATTATTTAATTTATCTCCCCAATTTTCGTGATATCCAAATTGGTAGTTACAGTCTTGTTCCATCCCTGCAACTCCCATATGAACTCGGGAGAGGCGAAGGTCAGGAGCCATGCATCCTCTGAAACACGACCCTGCCAAGCCGCTCTGCTTCTTGACACACTGCTCGCATAACCTGGAAGCCAGCCGCACAAATGTGTCAGAGGAAACACTGTACAACTGGCAACCGTGTCATCGTCCATGCGAATGGCCCGCCACAGAAGTCGCTAGAGCGCGATGGATGGGACAAGGACATCCTGGCCGGCCAAACCCTTCCGTAACCCGGACGACGCTGGTCCAATTGTGCACCGAATCATGGGTCTCCCGGTCGTGGCTGGCTGCAACACAGCCCGGGATCGAACCAGGGTCTGTAGTGGCCCCGCAATCACTGCAATGCAGTGCTTTAGACCGCTGCGCCACTCGGGAGGCTCGAATGTAGTCTATCAGATGACATTATCTACATTATTACTATGGCATTCATTGCTTTAAGAGTCCAGACAATGCTCTGTGAAAGGTCTACACTACTGTAGGTGCAACCCATGCACCAGTCACTGCACAAGGTGCTACAGTAGAACTTACTGTACATCAGCTTCTCCGTTGGCACAGGGTCCGTAGTGGTAGCGATAGACCAGCCGAGGGATGAAGTCTGAGGACACCCCAATGACTAGCCCATTGGCAATGACAGCCAGAACACCAATAGCTTCCAGAACTTTGGTCCATATACCTGAGGAATCACATCAAGGGATGAGCATACAAGCCCCAACAAAAACATGGCAAGGAGTTCACCAGAGACGCACAAGCTTTTACATATACTGTTTTAACTCACCAATGTCATTGGTTTTCTTGGGGACTAATCTGCGTTCCAAGCTGACCATCTTGATGGCATCCAGACGGATCTCAAAGATATTGTTGATGAGGGCCAGTAGAGGGGCCAGAGGGAAGGCCGCCACAAAGATGGTGGTGAAACTGAACTGAACAACTGCATGAGGAGAAGAGTGTAATAACACAACAGAGATTTAACATTCAAGATGGGATTGGGAAGTCAATAAAAACAACTGGGCAGAATCATTGAACATAAAAGAGACCATGAATCACAGTGTAAGAGAGAGATAGACAATCATTTTGGTGAAATAAATAAAAAATGTTGGACTTGGAGAGACATCCATGGAAGGTAGTGATGTACCCATTTCCAGAAACTCATTGAAGAGACTGAAAGAGTTGACGTCATTCAGATCGTAGTTGCGGAGCCAATCACGCAGCTTGCAGATATCACATGGGTCATGGCCCATCTTCTCCTCTTCGCGACATGCATTTTTGTAGCAGTGGCCACACTTCCTCTCCAGCCTCTTAGTTGTAGTCCTTCTGAAGTAACTCTTGAACCAGCTGCACAACAACATAGGACAACCTAAAGTGAGAAAGTATGATGCTCCACTTTGGATGTCTAATTCGGTTAGTTAGAATTCATTAACTACAATTCATTTTTACATGGGGTTTTATCATCTGACTGACAGTCAAACGTTTATTTGCATTACCAAAAGCTTACTCAACACATCAAAGGGCTTATTCAACCTATTAATTTCCTCAGAATGTATCTATGTTAAGCAGTTAGATAACCATAGCTATATACTGTACTTACGGCACAGTAAACTCAAAGATGTTATTCAGTGTCTGTTTGAGCAACATGATGACGGCCATTTGAATGAAGAGGTCAGTGAGGCAGCCACTGGGATGACACTGGCAAGGACAGGAAAAGGCAGATATGGTAACAGTGTAGTAACAGTCTAAAGACAATCCAAACCGTTCAACCATGTCATAATCCCATGTTAAGTAATACTTTTTTTAAATAGTGATGAGCTACCCACCTCCTCCAATCTCCATTTACCAGAAATACGAACATAGCTGCCTGGGCGACCATTTATCCTATGCACAAGAACAGTGTGTTTAGATTAATTAAATGTAAACATTTCAAATACTTACACCTTTATGGTTCAGGATTCAAACATTTCAAGGATCACAGATACAGAAAGCACCTTCTCCATACAGCTAGGCTGCCCATGACAGCTGACACAGAGCAGTACCTTACCAACAGTTTTTCCCTTGGTTTTAACTAGGCAAGTCAGTTAAGACCAACTTATTATTTACAATGACGGCCTACCCCGGGTAAAACCCTAACCCGGACGATGCTGGCCGCCGCCCTATGGGACTCCCAATCATGGCCAGTTGTGATACAGCCTGGAATCGAACCAGGTTCTGTAGTGGCGTCTCTTACTGAGATGCAGTGCCTTAGACCGCTGCACCCATGTACTGTCAGCCCGATCAAATATTAACACGACACACACATGTTGCACTCAGTACCTGCCCAGGAAAAATGCCACATATATGAGTGAGGAGAAGAGGGTGAAGAACTGGAAGGTAAACATCTTAACGGTGAAGCTCCTCTCAGTGGCCGCAAATGACTGTGTCTTCTCTGCAGGCAAGAGCAGAAACATTAACTTAATTCATTGACTCACTTAGGTAAGTACAATTCCATCTGATGGAATTACAGAGATGAACATGTACATGTTTGATTGTAAATGAAATTGTTCAATGCAAACATATGTGCCTCTTCAGACTCACCTATCTCACACAGCTTGAAGGCCACCGCCTTGTTGACCTTTCCGGGTAAGAGTGGAGAGGAGTTAGGGATTGTGCAGGTCTGCATGACTTAGAGGGGTTACTGGTTAAACTTACTCTGGTCATAACTTGCATGGTGAAGTAGTGTAGTACAGCACCCAACATTACTGCTACAGTGTTGGCATGGTCCCTTACAAACTCCCATGTTCCCTCTGACAGCTGCACGGCAGCAACCACACGGAACACCACCAGAGCCTGGGTTAGCCCGATGATCAGAACCAACTGGTAAAAGAACACACACACACAGTGAGAGGACAACTTTGACTGAAATGGAGCTAAACACTGGTATAGCCCAGGATGAAAACTGCTACGTCTGTGATGCAATATGGCACTGAGTGACTGACTGGGACTGACCATGAGAGTGACCAGCACCAGAACTAGAGTGCTGCGCAGATAAGAATGGCGAAACTCTTTGGGATGGAAGTCTGGGTCATTCACTACTCCCAGGATGAGCTCCTCCTGCAGGCCAGATGGAACAATATTCAGGATTATACCACAGCATGAGTCTGAGGTCAATATCAATCACACAATGGGTCCCTACCATAAGATGACAGTAATCAACGGGACATTATTTTTGTTATTTGAAAGAGTATATGATTGGGTAATATCAATGAGTAACAGACAACCTAAACCATGCTAAAACCATCCTATGGTATACAGTAAATCCAGACATATAATGGTTACTTAGGCCTAAGTGAAACCATACCTCTTCCTCACACCAGTCAAAGACTTTCCATTTGGACACAAACGTTGCTTTGTGTCTCTTCCACAGCTCGAGAAAAATGGTAGCTGGAAAAAGAAAAAGGACAAGTCATGACAGTCAAGATTTATCTGAATTAAACATGTATTTGATGGAAAGAATGAGTTTTATCCTGTGTGAGAGACTTACCCCAGACTGCCATGAACATAGCAAAGGCCACCGTCCCCTCATTGTCAAACAGATGACTCACCTGCACACAAGACACATTTTGAACATAAACTTCATTAACAATTTTTTTAAATAGTAACATTTGCAATGCAGTATGGTAGAATGACATGAGTTACCTTGGCATAGGTACAGGTGTCACGCAGCTGCCATACTTGACACCACTTGTCACACCTCGGGCACATTACGGTGTCAGACTCACAGACCTCCTTTCTGTAATATGAAGACACACAATGCACCTTCAGAAACACATGAGAGTTTTAAAGAGGAGCAACTCCATGTAACCTATTTTTTCTTCCTACTAAAATGTCAGCACCAATCAGCTTAATAAAGAGTTTGGCTCAGTGGGTCTGTCAACTCACATGAGGGGGCTGGTGTTGAAGAAAGCCAGTGCATACAGGAACACAATCACACCCAGAATGGCTGCAGGGACCAGCAGGATGGTGTACCAGCCCAACCATAGGTAATACAGAGCCACCTTCTCTCCAAAGTAACTCCTGACAGACATAGATACATTCAAACTAGGAAAATGACATTTATTTTCAGTTAACACCCCTTACTAGGTTTCCAGGGTGATTAAAATCATATTTAATTAACACGTAGTTTAGTTTCACAGTTTAGTTTAGTGTCATCTTGATAATTTCCCTTTCACACCACTGAGGTAAATGACATGTTGTATTACTATTTGCATGCTATATATTTAATCAATAAGGCACGAGGGAGTGTGGTATATGGCCAATATACCACAGCTAAGGGCTGTTCTTAGTTGGTTCAAACTAAGCTTGATGATGAGTTGGTTATTTGAATCAGCTGTGTGGTGCTAGGGGAAAAACCAAAACATGCACCCAGGGGCGGCCCCAGGACCGAGTTTGGGAAATCCTGCTTTAGGTAAGCACATCACGTTTAGCTGCATCGGCAAACCCAAAGTTCTGTGTGGATATAACCACTAGCTGACATACTTCCTGGAAACAGAGTTAATTGCTTTGAAAGTGAGAGAGATAGACCTTTTCTTATTTAGGCTAAAGTCTGTTCTCCACCCTCTCTCCCCAGTCCTCCTACCTCGTTGACCCTGAAACCGATAAATGGTCAAGGAGAGTGACAATGTTTTGTAGGAAACGAAAGATGGTCCTCCCTTCCTCGATAGCCTCCTTTTGGCATGGAAGCAGAAGTGAATCCTACATGATTCCTTCGCGGAAGAGTTTTAATCTTCCACACCCACTTTGAAATCAGCTATTGTTTTCTTGAAGGAGAAAAGCATGCAAACATTTCATAACAATATTCTATTGATCATTTATCTACAACATGTCTTGCACAACTAGCTAGCTACATTTGTTTTAATCACTGTATACATTTACTTGGGGATTCCACCCTGCAAATGTCATTTACGTCCATGTGCTATTGCACAAGGAGTCTTATTCCATACAAGGACAATTTTGTTCACATTCCCCCTTCTCGACGCCTCTCCTTGATTACCTATGACCTTTTTCAAAAGGAGGCCAGAGAGGATGGAGGTGAGAGGATGCAGGAGTTGAGCAAATCCAATTGAGGAAAGGCCACTGTGAAACCACAAGACACAGAAACACAGCAGGATATATAGAAGGTCTTACCTGACATCATCGACAGGCTGGGTCGTACAGAGAGCAGACCATCGTGCCCACTTTTGTTTCAACACCTTTTGCTTGTTCCTCTATAAAAACAGAAAGCGGCTCATACTGTAGATGTATTTCACATCAATGAATTTCATATGGGCTACTTACGATCATACAAGGCATAAACAGCTACAATGCCCCTCAAAATTGAACAAGTAATCAGGTATACTAATCAGGTATACAGGTATATTAATTATTATTAAGGAGAAGTTTTTTTAACCTCATGCAGGCAGAACGTGGCCTCAAAGACACCCTTCTTCTGGAGCTCTTCGAGGTTCTCTGTTGTGTTGAAATGAAAAAGAGGGTTAGGAGTGACGAACAATTGAAGTCAGGGACAAATATGTTGCTAAAGAGATCAATGGAGGGAGCACTTCACATACCCCCTGTGTTGATATGGGTGTGGTGTAGGATGTAATGCACTACTCTGATTCTGAAAAAAACAAGAAAAAGTTAAGAGAACATGTTGGAAGTTCATGTGTTTTGCGTATGGAATGGCAAGAGTGAGAGTTCAATGCATCTCACCTGGTTGAGTGAGGGATGATGACACATTTCCGGTCGCCGCTCCAGTTGCAAGCATCAGACACCTTTAGTAGGTACCTGTACTTGTCAAAGATCTCCTTTGGGGCCCGGACACCATAAAACACCTTGTCATCATGAACGATTTTCTGACACAAAAACAGGCAAAGTACAAGATGAGCATTGAACCAGGTGAAATTGTATCATTTTGTGAGGATTGGCCATACAGTATAACTTCCACACATTCTCTACAGTTGTACACATCCCAATAAAAGGAACCTTGCCTCAACAACACTCCATATATAATTTAAACGTGATTCAATCAAGTAACAAACTCACGGTCACTTTCATGTTTTTCTTCCTCAGGTGGTCAATAAAAGCCACCTGCTTCAGAGACTTTGGGTGATCCTGGTCCTCAACTTCATCAGCAACTAGAACATAATCATATGTTCTCTGCTGGTGCTGTGGGAAACACACACAAGCTTTTCTGTATTCTAGGGACTGTGTCATACAAACAAGTTGAATAATTATCACCTGTATGACTATGTATGTCTCTAAGTTATGAATGCGGTGAAATGAATAGATGGTGTGTGTTGTGTTGTCGCTTACCAGAGTTGGGAGTAATGCCTCTGTGGTATTGTCAAAGCCATCCGTGTTTCTCTCCTGCAGCTCATTACCATCCTAAAACACAGGGTAACAAAGAGGAACAATGTGACATCTCTCTTGTGATACAAAGGCTGGCCCATCTCCCCACCTCACTGCAGTGGTCTGCCAGGCATGTGCCAGTCAGCATGGACCACAAGGAACCTCTCAGCTAACATAATGGTCAATGATGTGCCTTCATTCACTACAGCCAAATTGTCATTGTGGCTTCACTATCCTGTGTCGAAAAAAGGGACACTAGGCAAATTCCTTTTTACAGTTGGTCCATGAGATGTCAATAACACACATCTCTAAGCAGAGGGGTAAAACAAATAAAAGGCAACTGGGCCATCCCTCTTGCCATCTCTGTTGTTATGCAGGTTTCTCTCTAAAGCCTGTCAGTCTTTCACTTTCATTCTTCCAGACTCCCACAGGATTTTCCAGATTACAGGCCCCAACACACCCATCAGTGAAATTGTTCAATAGACTGCTCCTCACACTGATTGGCTGGGAGGGCTTGTAGGCTTTTGCTGTACAAAATATGGGATTATTTAAACCTCAGAATATAACATTTATATTTTGTTCAAAGGCCACACTGAGTTCTATGCTCTGCTATGTCTCGAGAGACATGATCCAATCTTGACTGATCATATTTTGGAGGTGTGCCACTATTACCCTCTTTAGTGCAGTTGCATAAACTTTAATGAAATAACCTGTTTCACCAGGAGCACAGCCAAGAAGACCAGGCAAACGTTGAAAGGAGGCTGGCTCTGATGTAGGGTATTGTGTAGTGGATATGGCATGGGTTGCCAGAGGAGAGATGTCATACATCAGGCCTCAGCATCACATAAATCATAGACACTCTTCAGAGAAACATGGTCCAGGGTAAAAAGCTGAGACCTGACAATTTCTCAAAGATCTGCATGCTTTAGATGAGGACCATGGTGGGAGACTGTTCAGCCAACTTTGAGTGAAGTTATGCTTGAAACCAGAAGTGGCCTTTAAATCAGTGAAATATTTTAAGTTGGTCTGGGACTTTTGTTAATTTATTTTAGCTGCTGCAATGAAT
Organism: Oncorhynchus nerka; assembly: GCF_034236695.1. Lineage (NCBI taxonomy): Eukaryota > Metazoa > Chordata > Actinopteri > Salmoniformes > Salmonidae > Oncorhynchus > Oncorhynchus nerka. The sequence goes on from NC_088422.1 coordinate 74,996,000, forward strand.
CCAGCCTATAAAGTGCCTACGGAAAGTATTCAGACCACTTGACCTTTTCCATATTTTGTTGCATTACAGCCTTATTCTAAAAGGGATTAAATAAAAACAATTCCTTAGCAAATCGACACACAATACCCACACATAATGACAAAGCAAAACAGTTTAGAATTTTTTTGCTCATTTATTAAAAATGAAGACAGAAATACTTTATTTACATAAGTATTCAGACGATTTGCTATTAGACTCAAAATTGAGCTCAGGTACATCCTGTTTCCATTGATAGTCCACCTCAATTGATTGGACATGATTTGGAAAGGTACACACTTGTCTATAAGGTCTCACAGTTGACAGTGCATGTCAGAGCAAAAACCAAGCCATGGGGTCGAAGGAATTGTCCGTAGAGCTCAGAGACAGGATTGTGTCGAGGCAGAGATATGGGGAAGCGTACCAAAACAATTCTGCAGCATTGAATGTTCCCAAGCACACAGTGGCCTCCATCATTCTTAAATGCAAGAAGTTTGGAACCACCAAAACTCAGGGGAGAAGAGCCTTGGTCAGGGAGGTGACTAAGAACCCGATGGTCACACTGACAGAGCTCTAGAGTTCATCTGTGGAGATGGAAGAACCTTCCAGAAGGACAACCATCTGGCCTTTATGTAGAATGTGCAGACAGAAACCACTCCTCAGTAACAGGCACTATAGTCCACTTGGGAGTTTGCCAAAAGGCACCTAAAGGCTCTCACACCATGAGAAAACAGATTCTCTGGTCTCTTTGGCCTGAATGCTGGTCTCTCTGGTCTCTTTGGCCTGACATCTGGAGGAAATCTGGCACCATCTCTACGGTGAAGCATGGTGGTGGCAGCATCATGCTGTGGGGATGTTTTTCAGGGGCAGGGACTGGGAGACTTGTCAGGATTGAGGCAAAGATGAACGGAGCAAAGTACTGTGAGATCCTTGATGAAAACTGTCTCCAGAGTGCTCATGACCTCAGACTGGGTGAAGGTTCACCTTCCAACATGACAACGACCCTATGCACAGTCAAGACAACACAGGAGTGGTTTGGGGAAAGTTTCTATGTCCTTGAGTGGCCCTGCCAGAGCCCGGAACCCGATCTAACATCTCTGGAGAGACCTGAAAATAGCTGTGCAGCAACGCACCCCATCCAACCTGTAGGAGCTTGAGAGGATCTACAGAGAAGAATGGGAGAAACTACCCAAATACAGGTGTGCCAAGCTTGTAGCGTCATACCCAAAAGACTCGATGCCGTAACATAATGTGGAAAAAGGTCAAGGGGTCTGAATACTGACGGCACTGTACATGGTCATACTACAAGGCAGGAAAGTTACAGGAAACCTCAGCTACAATGAGCCACAGTCAATGTGTTCGCAGTCCAAATAAAACACCTGTAAAATGAGGGTGTATGTGACGTTTGACCCACATCTAGTCCATAGATAAGGCACTGTATACCACTTTTGTTACAGTAACATAACACAACCCAGCATACTCACACACAAACGTATTGATTTCTGCACAGGCTATAGCAAGATGGCAATAGATTTTAACCTGCTATGAGGTCACGTCTAAAAAGCAGTTTCATTGCCATAATCCATGAGAGTATAACATTTTTAAAATACATTATTCAGTCCAATTGATTTTATAATCATTCAAAATACTGTACATGAAAACATGTTTCCTAAGTGGTTTGCAGGCGAGTTGTTAATAAATAATTTTCCTCACCTGCTCTGGATTCTTGAAGTACATGTTGCAATACGCTCGTAATCCAAATTGAGCGAAAATTGATCACCATTCACATATTCTGTCGTTGGAGCGCCGTTTCCTTCATTACTCACGAAACGTTTACCCTTGCTTCAGACATGGAGCTCTAATTATACTAAAAGTACAATATTAAAAACTTCTGTACTGAGCTAAAGATAAGTTGACTTCACTTCCGCGTTTCTGAGTCAATTGCTTTCAGGTAGGTAGCGTCACTGCTTCTCAAAAGGTGAGGCGCTGATATTGAGCGCTTCTCTTGGAATAGCAATGCGGCCATCTGGTCATAGTAGGACAGTCGCAGTCGTTTAAAAGGTTTACAGTTAGTGACCAAAACGGAGTCTCTTTGCATCTCTCTACCTTTGAAAGTGCATGCAAATGATTGTGCTTTGCTTATCTGTGAAACCAACGAATGCATTTAATTATTTGACGTTGATATGAATGTAGCAATGTATATTAACTCAAACACATTCTTCAAATAGTATAATATAATGAGAACACGTCGGATAACTTCTAGATTAATCACAAATTAAACACTATTGGCTCCACATCAACCATGGAAAATACGGGAACAAATATTCATAAGTGACAAAGAAACGATTTAGTTGTGGGAATACTTTACTGCGCCAATAATCAATAATAGTTATAGCAATAGGAAAAATAATGCCACTTACAAGGGTCTACTACAAATACAATTGTTTACATTACACTTCCACCAGTATACTTGACAGCTAAATTCAATATTCTTTGGACTTCAAAACAGCCATATACATTAGCATTACTGACAAGTGCTTTTCATGTCTGAAGTTAATATTCAAAATACACATTTTACATTGATTCTGATAAAGTCAAGAGGCAGAAACCATTCCCTTGATTCAGAAAAAAACTCCACTGGTTGAGTTTCTACAGGGAAGCACTAAAATACTGTCCATATTTAGGATCCTCATTTATTTCCAGAGGACTTCAATTGATTGATGCATGTGTACTCTCAGTCCTCCTCTTTCTCTGACACCTTGCGGAAGTTCTTCCTTTTGACGTTCCTACTAATGACGAAGCCAATAGGCGGCTGATCCTTCCTATCAATCAGCACGCCCTCTGCGTCCCCCACCGGTGTCCACTTCCTCTTCCGCTCACTCTCCTTTGGGCGTTGGGGGGCGATTGCTTGGGCTATACCCTCCTCTTCTTCATCATCTAAGTGACAGAGACCCATCCCTGCCTTAGTTCGATCAGGCTTGTTAACTTCTGCAGATTCATCTTTCTGTGGACCGGCTAGGTCTGGAAAACACGATCTTATGCTCTGAGCTACTACTCTGGCCTTGGTTGAAAGTAGGTGTAAAAGGCTCTTCAGGATCATCTTCCATCGTGTTCTCCTTCTCCTTCTGCTGCAGGCTTTGTATGTACTGCTGAGCCACCATGCTATTCTTGCTGTCACTGGTGTCTGGCACATCCTCCAGGTCGTAGCGCGTCCAGCGCTCAGGATTCACCAGGTAATCTGGCACTCCTCTCTTCTGAGGAGGCTTGCTGACCAATTCCCCCACCTTCTCCCCATACTTCTTTCCACTCGGCAGCAGTGGGGGTGGAGGGGGACGTGCAAAGACCCCGTCAATGACATTGTCCTGGCCCAGATGGGACGAGGACAGCTTAGCGGCACTCTCCAGGCAATCAAAGATGCTTCGGCTGCGGTTGGAGAAGCTTGAGCTGCCACCTGTTAGACTGAATGCAGGTTTCTTGGGACCGGGACAAGAGTTCTGGTGCTCTTCATCATCAGATGAGGACAAGTCTTCCACCTCTGGGTCTATGGACTCATTACGCTCTTCAGGGTCGGAGTCACTCAGAGAGAGGTTATCTGTCAGCTTGATTGCGTCACTGTTGGACAGCTTGTTACGGCCACCGTCTCCGTGGTCCTCTTGCTCACACATTGCTCTCAAGTGCCTGGGTCTGATGCCACAGGGGGAAAAAAACAACTTTCAAACAGTCAAGGGGTCAAGAGCCTGGAAGAGTATGAGAGGGTTGTTTAGAGTGGTAATTGAAACATATAATATGTATGGTAATATAGCATGCATTATAATATTTTCACTTTGTCAAGAAATGACTGACCTTAGCCTAGTAGAGCTGCAACACCGCCACTTTCTGTATCCGTGAGGTTCAAGGGTGACGGCAGTCCTTCCACCCTTAACAGACACACAGAAAGATATACATTAAAAACAGCCATACGGATCTAGTCATTTAAAGCTTAGGCCTATACTGTAAATAATAAGTACATTGCCAGGTAAAAACAAGTAAACTATTATTTCAGTGGCAATTGCACAACATCAACACAAGATGTCAAGTGTGACATCAGGTGTGGTGAGTCAACTGCAGAGGACTAGGCCTATAAGTCCTGCAGCGTCATGTGAACATTAAGTACTGTAAGTGGGTGCATCTGTACCGAGGGCTTTCAAATAATTTAATGTTCGACATCCTATGTAATGTTACCGTTTGTGTTAGTGTGAGGACGTATCTTTACTGGAGTTGCAGACTCACAGGTTGCGGGAGCTGGTTGGGATGCTGTTCAGCTCAGATAAGACAACAAATGTGTGGGGATTGATGACAGCTCCAACTTTTGCCATGGTGTGACCAATACCAGACTAAAATGGTGTAGCGACAAGCTGTAAAAAAATAAATAATAATAAATACACGCAGATCAGTCTGTTACCCACTCACTGCATATATGTAAATTGTGATTACATTGCATACATACAACCAGACTCATATACTTAGATGGATCTGCATACAACACAGTAGCTCTGGTCCATCACGCAACGACAATGAATTGCCTTGTATACCACCCATAGAGATATTGTAGTTAGAGGACACAACATTGTATCTGTCCCATTATGATGTCTGCTAGAGCATGGGCAAAGCAACTGAAGCCATCTCCATTTTGAAGTAGTCAATTTTATCCTTCTACTTCTTCTATGGCATTTGTAAACCAAATGAAAGGGTGCATACTGCCACCTGAAGTATGGTTTGAACAGGTATAAAACTAAGGTTGGCGATTTACTACCACCTGCAGTTATGGGATGTTTGCTCATGAGTATAATTAATTGTCTGCTCCCTTCATCAACCTCAAATCAAATGTTATTTGTCACATGGTTAGCAGATGTTAATGCGAGTGTAGCGAAATGGATGGAATTATGTGATCCTTCCTTAACCTATAGGATGTCCCACCTTGTTGACTGACTACTTAAGCATGTTTAAAGTCCTCAATGGCTCTGCCCATCCTAAAACGGGCCTGATTCCTACATCTAGCTCAATGATACTGCCAGAGAAGCTCTGGTCCACGCTTGTGCAAGCAGCTAGTAGTGCAGATCCCACGCATACGCGCGGATTAGGATCTTTTGACGATAATGAAAGTACTCCTAAACGTCTTTTGTGAGAAAGTACACCCTGTACATACAGAGAAAAGTAATCCCGCAAACTACAAATATGTTTAATTTGATGAGTTACGATGAAAGGATATGGAAAACGACAAAGCAGGGGCATCTCGTCGTTGTGCGATGGACAAGAGCTAACAGAGCGACTACGCCCCCTAACATTAGTAGCTAGTTCGTGCGTATCTCAGGTCTCCTAGCTAGCTTTTGTTTGTCATGGTATTTGACACGAAGACAGCATAACAACATTGAGGGTTGAGTAATTCACCACGAAGTAAACCAATTATGGAAATCGACATTAGATATCTATTAGCTAACGTCAAATAGTAGCCTCGTTGGCTAGCTAACTTTAGCTGTAGCTGACTTTGAATAAAGGGAGGGTGGAACCACACACAAGCATTCTATATCTTATAATACTTCATCGATACGTTGGAATGTGTTCAGTAAACTACCTAGCTACTACATAAAGCATTCAAAGCTGATTTGTGTTGCTAGCTAGCGGCATCTCCCGCTTTACCTTCTTCACGCTGGCGCTGCAACTTCGGTTTGTATGTTGCAATGTATGCTGGGTAGGGTAGTTTCCCCCCGCTCCTGCCTTTAGTGGGCAAATAACCCAATCGTCATACTTTACCGCCACCTACAGTAGTCTAATGGATTGTAAATGTAATGCCAGTGTAGGCCTACATCAGAGTTTCTAAACATACATCTTATTCGCTGAGATTTAACGGTGGTTGGCATCCAATTTCTGTTGCATTACCGCCACCAAGACTGGGGTATAAATTCGCACTGAGCTAAAGGCTAGAGCTGCCGCTTTAAAGGAGCGGGACTATAACCCAAAATCCCGATATGCCCTCCGAAGAACAATCAAACAGGCAAAACGTCATACAGGACTAAGATTGAATCGTACGACATCGACTCTGGCGCTCATCAGATGTGGCATGGCTTGCAAACCATTACAGACAACAAAGGGACGCACAGCCGAGAACTGCCCAGTGACACGAGTCTACCAGAGGAGCTAAACTACTTCTATGTTCGCTTCGAGGCAAATAACACTGAAACATGCATGAGAGCACCAGCTGTCCCGGAAGACTGTGTGATCACGCTCTCCGCAGCCGATGTGAGTAAGACCTTTAAACAGGTCAACATTCACAAGCACGCAGGTACAGACAAATTAGCAGGACGTGTACTGTGAGCATGCGCTGACCAACTGGCAAGTGTCTTCACTGACATTTTCAACCAGGGAGCTGTCCGAGTCTGTAATACCAACATGTTTTAAGCAGATCACCACACTAAGGTTTCCTACCTAAAAGGAACACCTATGTTAGAATGCTATTCATTGACTACAGCTCAGCGTTCAACACCATACTGCCCTCAAAGCTCATCAATAAGCTAAGGACCCTTGGACTTAACACCTCCCTCTGCAACTGGATCCTGGACTTCCTGATGGGCCGCCCCCAGGTGATAAGGGTAGGTAACAATACATCCGCCACGCTGATCCTCAACACAGGGGCCCCTCAGGGGTGCATGCTCAGTCCCCTCCTGTACTACCTGTTCACTCATGACTGCACGGCCAGGCACAACTCCAACACCATCATTAAGTTTGCAGATGACACAACAGTGGTAGGCCTGATCACTGACAATGACGAGACAGCCTATAGGGAGGAGGTCAGAGACCTGGCCATGTGGTACCAGGACAACAACCTCTCCCTCAACGTGATCAAGACAAAGGAGATGATTGTGGACTACAGGAAAAAGAGGACAGAGCACGCCCCCATTCTCGTCGACTGTAGTGGAGCAGGTTGTGAGCTTCAATTTCCTTGGTGTCCAAATCACCAACAAACGAACATAGTCCAAGCACACCAAGACAGTCGTGAAGAGGGCACGACAAACCTATTCCCCCCAAGGAGACTGAAAAGATTTGTCATTGGTCCTCAGATCCTCAAAAGGTTCTACAGCTGCACCATTTAGAACTTCCTGACTGGTTGCATCACTGCCTGGTATGGCAACTGCTCGGCCTCCGACCGCAAGGCACTACAGAGAATAGTGCGTACGGCCCAGTACATCACTGGGGCCAAGCTTCCTGCCATCCAGGACCTCTATACCAGGCAATGTCAGAGGAAGACCCTAAAAATGGTCAAAGACTCCAGCCACCCTAGTCATAGACTGTTTTCTCTGCTACCGCACGGCAAGCAGTAGAGCGCCAAGTCTAGATCCAAGAGGCTTCTAAACAGCTTCTACCCCCAAGCCATAAGACTCCTGAACGTCTAATCAAATGGCCACCCAGACTATTTACATTGTTGTTATCATCTATGCATAGTCACTTTAATAACTCTACCTACATGTACATATTACCTTAACTAACCGGTGCCCCCACACGTTGACTCTGTACCGGTACCCCCCTGTATATAGTCTCACTATTGTTATTTTACTGCTGCTCTTTACTTACTTGTTACTCTTATTTCTTATTCTTATTCATATTTTTTTTTAACTGCATTGTTGGTTAGGGGCTCGTAAGTAAGCATTTCACTGTAATGCTGTTGTATTCGGCGCATGTGACTAATACAATTTGATTTGATTTGAAATCATTATACATTATACTGATCCACAAAATGGAAAAAATGGCGAAAGTAAAAACATTTAAATGACCCTGCCATCTAACCCTACACCTATTAAGACTATCGGTATGAACGCTAAACCAACCTTTCTGAAGCATACATCACTCATTGACCTATCCCTCTGTGCTGTCACAGATCTACTAGGCCTACTCACAGGGATTCTCTCAGGATCCCTCACTGCCTCAGCATAAGACACCTTCTGTACGACTTACTCTGACTCTGGCCAACTCAACCTGCCACTCTTGCACCCACTCTTTCGAGCCCTAGCAAACATGGGCACCCCACAGTTGACACACACAACCTTTTCCACCAAAACTTCCAGTGTTTCCCCCTACTAATAATTCTAAGAGAAAGTAAATATATGTATATGTATGTATATGTATGCAGTTTGCTTGGTGGACTGTGTTTCTTCACATATCCCAAATTGAAATAATTTAGTAGGATAGTCAGTTAGGCTCATATGATTAGGCTGTACAAAATATTGATTAATTTGGTGAGAATTGAAGGGTTTTCAAAACCATACAAAATTACCAAACATCCAGTTTGAGGCCATTCACGTGGTAAAATGCATGATGCACTAATTCCCAAGAACAATGATTTGCCGACAGAATGTGCGTGGTTTTGCCACTCCCCTTTAATATGTATCGTGGATAGAGAAGCAGTATGAGTGCAATCATAATATGATAGGATATGTCAAGACAATGTTGGGCTATTATTTCAGCCAATGAATGCCAGAATCGTTGATTTTTGGTGTGAAACCCAAGCCTCAAACTCAAATACAGTCGGTGGAGGATTGAGTCGTGGGGTGGCATCCTCTAACTCCGTCCTCACTTTCCAGAAAAAGCAACTCCTTTCTCATAGTCGGTGGAGATGAGAAGAATAACGGGAAAGGCAAGGGATGACATTTTGATCGAAATGAAGAGCGCAATGGACTCCCAGATTGGAGGTAAAAAGCACATTCAGAGATTAGCCTACTTTGGTAATATACACGGTAAATGTAGACTATACCATAATCGTTGTTTTCATTGGCTATTAAGAAGTTTACTATAGCGCTTTCAGAAAATGCTCAAGGAAACACATCCAACCAAAGGCTACTTCGATCAGTTTTGTGACTAGAAATTCCACTGTCTATCATTTGGGTTCGGAATAATGTTTGGCTAATGGCTATTACTTATGTCTGTGCCATATGTCACTGTACGTTAGTGGGCTACCTGGATGAGAGGCACATACAATGTTTTGCCTAAAGATTCGCAAATGTTATGGAATGTACATGTTATTTATAACAGAATGTGTTTCGGAAACAGTTTCATGTGTTTCACAGTTGTACAACTAAATGGTAAAGGTTTGAAAAATAGTTCTGAAATAACTGAAAATACATGCAATGACGTCATTCACATGCTGACATGTCTACTGGGAGAGAGAAGGACAAACTTGAAGTTTGAGAAACTAACAAATTAAAGTAACTGTCCAGTGTTTCCAGATGTATATGAAATAGGACCAATAATTAATTACAATATGAGTGAAGTCGTTCTCATTCCAAAAAATTGCAATTAAGTATGTTATGTTTTCTGCGTTGGAATGGTGTGGGCATATATGGGCCCAAAAAATATTTAGCTAGTAGACTGCTGATTGGCCATCTAGAGGATGACATCATCCTCTATAAGGAAATCACAATCATTTTTTAAACAACTGTTTGAGATACAAGTTTGAAGCGGGTTTAAAAAAAAAAAAATCTCCAATTTATGCTTTGGCCGCATGAGTCAGCAACATTACTTGGGTATGAGTTATCAGAATATTAACTTTTGAAAGAGATTTTTACTGGACAGGTACTTAAAGCTTATTCCAGAAGTCTGTAAAATGGCATGTATTTGGCTATTTCTTTGTTGATTTACACATCAGCATTCAAAGTGATTAGTATTGAGTCCAAATAAGTTAAATATTATTCATAATAATGTAATTATAATAATTTCCAAGCAGGTTTGTGATAAAATAATTATTGCAGATTGATGTCTTCTTCAATGCAAGGTTGATCTGTTGTGCTAATGTATAGGCCTAGTAAAGCTGATGCAAGCGGCACTCTGCTTATCTATATCCCTCTATTGAGAACGTATTAGTCACTCCACACTGCACAAGGAATGTCGCTTGAAACTGGCCATTGTTGTGGCCATGCCTGCCCTTTTAAACACCATTAACTGCCCCATAACTTCAGTATTGCTCTCGGTATTGCTCCCCTACGTCTCCCCTTAATGTGCTCCTGTGTGAATAAGCTGTGTCCTATGTTCATGTTTTCCATTAAATTTCATGGCGAAAAGGAAACAAGTTATAGGTAGACATCTGCAATGATGTGCTAAGACAGACATTTCCACTCCATCGCATGTGGTTGTCCTTAACTGTCTAATCATGGATTTGTAAAATCCAACACAAATTGGATTGCTAATTGTTTTCAGTTATTTCCTAGTTTCAGGATGTGTCAAAGGGCTTCAGTAGGCCTCTAATCCATATCTATAACCTTTGCTTTGTGTGGTGCCACACTGTCCCAAGGTAATACTCCCATAATTACACGCTGGAGACCAGATAGTTGTTAACATTGAGTGCATGAACACTTAAACACAATTATCTGCTGATAGTCTCTCTACCTTGAGTGCCGATTTAGACAGGGAATAGACCATGATGCTATGGACTGACTGAGCAGTCACTCACTGAAGAGATCTGTAGGGAGGAGTAGGACTGTAACAGTACTACTGTTTTTCCAATTGTGCTTAGTGACAAATAGGCCGTGAAGGTCAGAATATATGTAGAATATAGATCACATTTGTTAAAACAAAAATGTCACAATTTGTCAGAATGTGGCAGTGTGCCTATACAGAGTTGCCCACAGAGATGACTTTTTCTCCAAATACAGCCATCCACTGCATAATGTGTTAAGCTGTCATGGTAGCAAGGGTCCCTCTGAAATGTTGCTGGTTGAGAAGTAGCTCAGAAAATGTAGAGCTGCTGTGGGTAATAAACAGATTTGAACAATTACAAATGTTCCTTTTGTTAAAGATACTTTGTAGGCTGCAATGTATTATGTATGGCTTCACATAAAATAGTACTTGACCAATCATAATGTCGACAGTAAAATGGTTTCAATAATGCCGCAGTAATTATGGTTTTGAGATATTGTTACACCCGTCTCTCTGCTGGGAAATGAAGTGAGTTGGTGCAAGTTCACTGATGGATGGAAACAGTCCGGCTTCCCTCCAACCTGTCTCACACTGTTTACTCTCAGCATCTCACCCCTATAGGGCTGCAGGTCGCCTAGTGGTTAAGAGCGTTGGGCCAGTAACTGAAAGGTTGCTGGTTTGAATCCTCGAGTTGATTAGGTGAAAAATCTGTTGACTCTGCTGTACATTTGACTTATTTTGGTAATACAGAAACAGGGCCAAGTGATGAGGTTCCACTATCTCTGAACAATAGGTATTTCTGTTCTCAATGTGTAGTGAGTTGAATGAGCAGGTTAATTTAAGGACAATCTGTCACTTGCCCTTTTGTGTTAAGGCTCCTTGTTGGTAAATATCTACAGTATGGCTGACTATCCACACTGGGTCTAGATGGTGTGGACTTCTGTGTTGATAGACTGCCCTTTCACACCAGCGGCTTTGTGTTGGCTGTTATCAGGGAAAACCTTCCTGCACAATAACAAAGATCTATTTAAATGTGCGTCTGTGTTGTGGATCACCATGTTGACAGTTTTATATAGGGACTGAACGTGAATAGACTTCAGGTTCATCTGCATCCATATAATACAGTTCTATTGCAGAATAATTTATTTTCATAGTTATATTACCCACATGCTCACACTGGCTGCCTTGTTATGGCTCTAAATCAGTTACCTATCCAAAATAGTTTTGTTGAAAGGTTCCGATAAGGCATTGTAGTATTATCAAATATTAGTAAACAACAGCTCTCACTATCGCAGTAAAACCTCTATTCATTTCATAGCGTGTTTCCAATTCTGCATGCCTAATTCTGCATGCCTAATTGGTCTTGATCAGGGGCAGTCGGGCACAAACTAGGCCTAAATAATCATCTTTGCATTACAGCACTCACCCTTAATCATTGATGATCTAATAAGAAACGTATTAGACAGTTGTGCACCGCTTCCATTTAAGGTGTTTTATATCTGGCTACGGAGGGCAAGCCAGTGAATTCATCTTGGCTCACAGACGAGGGGGAGCCCCAGTGTTGCCATGGAAACTGGCTGAGTAATTACATTTTCTCTTTGATAGCTGAGCTAGACAGACTGTGAGCAGTATCTGAATATATGTGAGAGTGTTAACTCACTTCTCATATAAATACTTCTCTGATAAAAACATTACACGCCTGGACTTTTCTTATTTCACCTCCAATTGGTTATTATCCCTTCTTTGGTCTTCCACAATTACATTTCAGTGGCCATGAGCAGATTTCATATATACATCTTGAGTAACATTGGTTGATGCACTTGATCACAGTGGGCTTTGTGATTGTGTTGCTTTGTGGGTTTAGGAAGCTCTGTGCCAAAGCATTCCATGTTCTATCTGTGGGTTAACCTGGGCATCACATCTGAACAGGCAACAAGCTACGAAGAACAAAAGTTTGTTTTCATGTACTCTGCCATATCCTCAGTGGCGATTATGCAGTACGCAACAAGGCCAAAGGGTGCAGATGAGAAAAATGAGGGGAATAATTCTGATGGACAAAATCTGTAATATTCTAACATTTCTACTTTTCCTCCTTATGCAAGAATGCCTCGTTCAAACAGTATAGTATTAGAATAATTACATTTCATGTCTGTTTTAGAGAAGATAAAGTATGAATTCTGCTATCTGCTCTGCCCACAATCCCTGGCTGGGAGGGGCACCAGGGTATTGCTCCACTCTACTGATCTAACTTTCAGGGTTTTGTCAAGGCAAAGTTCCCTTCTGGGACTAGGCCAGTTGTATCCTGGAGATAAGAAGGGAGATTTAGTTTGTTCCACGTGCAGAAAGTCATCAACAGACGATGTGAGAATAGGGATTCAAAACAGCTTTCCAACTGGACAAAAACTGGTTGACTCATTGTTTCCACGTCATTTCAACAAAAGAATGTAATGTGATGACGCTGAATCAACGTGGAGAACTGATTGGATTGGAAAAAAGTCATCAACAAAAGGGAATTTCATCTTTTTTTCACAGAATTTACAACCTAATTACAATTGCATGGTGTTGTTGATTTCACATTTGAATTCACGTTAGTTGACAACTCAACCAAATCTAAACCAAAACTAGAATGTCTTCCCCCTAAACATAGACCCTATGCTGCTCAATTTAAAACATGCTAAATAAAATGTATTTAAAAATCCTCAAGTTAGCATTTGGTTACTTTAGCAAGGTAAACAAAAGCAAAACATGGATTGGTCTTTCTTCCTACAGGGTAAGGAAACCAATGTCATTTCAGTGAGGTATCCTGTGTGTTGTCTTTCCCCTGAGAAAATGAACTTGGGGATGATGTCAGTAGTTAGACTATTGGAGCCAGGAGTCATGTATGTTTGAGTCAGTCAAAAGAAGCCAGTCTGATATGTCATGGTGCTATTTTTAGTTGGAGCTACAAGGATGATAATAGTTTAGACATAATAGGTCACATCAGGCCATGGTAGCAACATAGTGACATTGTTGTGGTTCATTGTGTCTCGTACACTAACATCTTTCAACAATAGGATGTATGTTGCACAAGCCTCACATGCTGGCCTTCTATATGATCCATCTGCTGTATGTAGGGCCATAAGACATATGGCCGGTTATCTTACCATGTTGGTCAGGAGTGAATGAGAATGTGGTGAGTGTGTGGCCTACAGTGTTTCCCTGATAAACTAATCAGCTCTAGTTATGTGGGGGATGAATGGCACATAATGGGCCAATCATTTCCATTTAGTACTTATTGACCTACAGTATATACAGACATATTGGAATGCTTTAACTTTTAGTCTAGATATCCATCTAATTAAATAGGGTACAGCGTCACTGTGCAGCATCACAATGCCTATTATAAACTGTATTTTTATCTGTCTTTTTTTATCTATTATGAATTGTATTTCTATCTATTACAAACTGTGAGAATCCCTGGCCTAACATGACATGAGATTGACGCACTTTTGTAGTTCATCAGAGAACAATTTCTCCATCATCAATAAGCTTTCTCTGGTGATATGATGATGAAGCTCAGAGCCCTGGGTCTGGACACCACCCTCTGCAACTGGATCCTGGACTTCCTGATGGGCAGACCACAGGCTGTGGGGATAGGCAACAACACCTCGTCCTCACTTACTCTTAACACGGGGCCCCCCAGGGGTGTCCTCAGCCCTCTGCTGTACTCCCTGTTCACCAACGGCTGTATGGCTAAGCACGACACCAACTCCAACATCAAGTTTGCTGACGACACCACGGTCGTAGGCCTGATAACCAACAGCGATGAGTCAGCCTATAGGGACGAGGTAAGTGAACTGGCATTGTGGTGCAAGGACCGCAACCTCTCCGTCAACGTCAGCAAAACAAAGGAGTTCATTCTTGACTTCAGGAAGGGAGGGAACATTCCCCGATCCACATCAACGGGACTGCAGTAGAGAGAGTCACTAATTTCATGTCCCTCAGCATCCACATCATAGAGGACTTGACATGGACCAACAACACCACCACTCTTGTCAAGAGGGCGCAACAGTGTCTCTACTTCCTAAGGCAGCTGAAGAAATTTGACATGCCATCCCGGGTCCTCTCCAAATATTACAGCTGCACCATCGAGAGCGTCCTGACCAGTTGCATTACGGCCTGGTACGGTCGGGAATTTCTCCGGCCAGACCGCAAGTCCCTTCAGAGGGAGGTGAAGACAGCCCAGCACATCACTGGAACCGTGCTGTCACCCTTCCAGGACATCTACTCAAAACGGTGCCTGAGCAAGGCCTGCAGCATCATCAAGGACCAAACACACCCCAGCCATCAGCTCTTCACTTCATTACCATTGGGAAGACAGAATTGGAGCATGAGGTATGATACCTACAGTCTCATAGACAGTTTCTATCTAAAAGCCATCAGACTTCTGAACACTTAAACTGGACTGACCACCTGCACTGACTCTCCTCACCTTAGCACACATGCACTCACTCACTCACACACACAAACACACACACATATAAATGCATGCTACACACACATCACAACTGCTGTTGATAAATTGTGCCTTCTTGTATTATACTTATGCTAAACATTTTATTCTACTTAGCCATTTACTTTATGTTCATATTTTTATATTTCCTTATTGTTGTTGCATTGTTGAGAAGGAACCCGTAAACATTTTGTTGGACATGGTATGCCCTGTGTATCCCGTACAAACGACTAATAAAACTTGAAACATGAATAACAGTGGAAGCCCAGTAGCTCAGGCCTCATATTACCATTTAAATCACTAACCAAATTGGCTTGGTCTGATGAAATACATCATTTACCAGGCTGTCTAAAGGTTTATCTGGCTGAATTAATAAACAATCAAGAAGACACTGTGACAGTCACTGGAAAGTAGACAGGTGCTACCGGTGGGAGCAGGTGACGCAGGTGCTGTTAGGTCCTCACCAGCATCAAGGTGACAGCTTCTTTATACCACAAATAAACATTGAATAATGTATTCCTGTCCTCACACTGCCACTTACTGTGATTGAGCCAAACAGAGAATATATCAAACATATTTAACAACAGGTCTTTTTGTTTGAGGCTAGTGTGTCTGTGTCCGGTGGGTGCTACTCCAGATATTCTAATTCAGAATTTGTGTATCTATGATATCATAAAAGCATCTATCAATGTCCAGCAGCACTTTGTTAAGCAGACTAACGCCTTTGTCCTGTGTCTCTCCTCTGAAGAAGATGGACCTGCTATGCTGACAGCATTCAGGATGAAACTATTAACAGGTACTGGCAGACGAAAGGCTTAATGTTACGCCTGTCTGTCCATCCATCCTTTCATCCTCTCCTAACCTCACCTCATAGTCAGTGGCTGTGTCTGTATGTACTGCTGTCAGTTACTCTGAGGCTTGTGCGGTTTGCTCGCTGCTCAGCCTCTCTTCATGCCAGCGGCTGCAGAGCCAGGCTCCTCATAGCCCAAACCCAGCCCTATACTACTCTGCATCCTCTGGTCCTGTGTGAGTGAGTGCCAAGGCCTTGGGTTTACCAGTGGATCGCTCCATTTGATTTAGTACAGGAAGCAAGGAGATGACCTTTCAAATCCAATATGCTACATTTTATTGAATTTACCTGTACCATATTTGACATTTTTAAATATATTTTTGTTGTGTGATTTTGTTGGGATAATTTTATCTGTGCATCTCGCTGTGGGTTATTTGATATATCAGAAAGGGAAACATGAGCAGAAACCTGCTAGATCTCTCCCTTTATAAAGATCTAGGGCCAAGGCTTAAGGCCAACACCTAGCATATGGTGAAAGAACAACTGCACTGAGTGCTGACATCTTTATGCATTTATCCAGCACCTAAGAAATAATATGAACTGGGTGGTTTAAGCCTTGAAGGATGATTGGCTGAAAGCTGTGGTATATCAGACTGTATATGACCTCTCGGGGGAGGGGGGGGGGGGGTTTGTATATGGCCAATATACCACAGCTAGGGGCTGTAATCGAGGCACTCTGCGTTGCTTCATGCATAAGAACAGCCCACACCCCCTCAGACCTTATTGCTTAAATGGATGTGCAAGACAATGTGAGATATTCATCACTCCAGACTACCCACTGAAGGTACTTGTAGGTCAGCTACAGTAGGATGAGATGTTCTATAGGACTATCAATGTCAGTTTAATTTAGCGTGTGCTGGAGACTACAGACGTGTTTACAGTAAGTTGGTGTTCTGCAGACAGTGGGTGTTATTTTGATGTACATCTTCACTAGTGGATCTTCTACTATCTGAATGTGGGTCTAGTTCTAGGAGGTGGTACACTACATGACCAAAAGTATGTGGACACTTGCTCATCAAACATCTCACTCCAAAATCATGGGCATTAATATGGAGTCGGTCCCCACTTCTGGTGCTATAACAGCCTCCACTCTGCTGGGACGGCTTTCCATTAGATGTTGAGACTTTCTTCCATTCAGCCACGAGGATTATTGAGGTCGGGACTGATGTTGGGCGATTAGGTCTGGCTCGCAATCGGCTTTCCAATGCATCCCAAAGGTGTTCGATGGGGTTGAGGTCAGAGCTCTGTGCAGGCCAGAGAATTTCTTCCACACCGATCTCGACAAACCATTTCTGTATGGACCTCGCTTTGTGCACGGGGGCATTGTCATGCTGAAACAGGCAAGGGCCTTCCTCAAATGGCTGCCACAAAGTTGGAAGCACAGAATCGTCTAGAATGTCATTGTATGATGTAGCATTTAAGATTTCCCTTCACTGGAACTAAGGGGCCTAGCCTGAACCATGAAAAACAGCCCCAAACCATTATTCCTCATCCACCAAACTTTACAGTTGACACTATGCATTGAGGCAGGTAGCGTTCTCCTAGCATCCGCAAAACCCAGATTCGTCCGTCGGACTTCCAGATGGTGAAGCATGATTCATCCCCCCAGAGAACGTGTTTTCAATGGTGGCAAGCTTTACATCACTCCAGCCAACGCTTGGCATTGCGCATGGTGGTCTTAGACTTGTGTGCGGCTGCTCGGCCTTGGAAACCCATTTTATGAAGCTCCCGACAAACAGTTATTGTGCTGACATTGCTTCCAGAGGCAGTTTGGAACTCGGGAGTGAGTGTTGCCACCGAGGACAGACCATTTTTACGCGCTTCAGCACTCGACGGTCCCGTTCTATGAGCTTGTGTGGCCTACCACTTCGCGGCTGAGCCGTTGTTGCTCCTAGACGTTTTCACTTCACAGCACTTACAGTTGACCGGGGCAGCTCTAGCAGAGCAGAAATTTTAAAAGGTGGCCTCCTATGACAGTGCCACTTTGAAAGTCACTGAGCTCTTCAGTAAGGCCATTCTACTGCCAATGTTTGTCTATGGAGATTGTATGGCTGTGTGCTCGATTTTATACACTTATACAACGGGTGTGGCTGAAATAATAGCCGAATCCACTAATTTGAAGGGGTGTTCACATACTTTTAAATATATGGGATATATACAAACAATAGTGTATTTATGTGTTTAACCATACTGTATTTGAGGATATGTGTCTCCCATTGTATTCATTTTTGAAAACATTGAAACGTGTGTTGCTTGGGTGCTGAGGTGTATGTGAACGTATGTATACTATGCGTATACTATACTGTGTGTTTCTGCATGTGTGTGGATGTGCTGCTATCTATAAATGTCTAATAAAAGTGGCCTTGTCCCTGTTTGGTAACACACTCCCTCTCTCTCCGTGTTTGCTCAGCTCTGGACTGATAATAACTGTTAGCAGTACAATCATCACAGCTCGGCACATCCCTCTGCTAGTTTGTCCTTCATAGGGGTTAGGGAGGCTTGTGCTCAGACTCATATGGCTGGCAGTCTCAACATCATTCCTACCTCATGAGTTGTCTCTTTAATTTACCTCTCAGCTGTACAGAGCGGCTCCCTCAAGCCTCTCATTGGCTTGCAAGGCACTCAGTCAAACCTCTGGTTCTTTAAAAATATCCTACTCATCCAATGAAAGAAAGGCTCAGGGCAGAAGGAATCCTTCCTGTGGTAAGCTAGATTGTGTTACGTCTGAGGGAACTACAGGGCCTCTGACTGGGCTGCTGCCCCCTCCCCCATCCCTCCGTGTACGTAGAGGCCTAACCTCCCCACAGGAAGTGCTTGTTTCCCAGCATTCAGAAATAACCAGGCGGCAGGCAGCGCTGCAACATGAGCACATTCCCTCCTAGCGCTTTCTGCCAGGCTGGGGGAGTGCTCTGCTCTGCTGCTGGAATGCTGTGTGTCTCTGTCTGTGTCTCCAGATGGAAAGTGTGCTTTTGTGAAAGTTGGTCTTTTATAGGTATATGTGTTTAGTTCTTTCCCCTGGTTTTATCTCTGAGAGCTCTTGTGTCTTCATGTCTATTTCACCATGCTGTTGCCCTGATGGCAGTCCATGTCAACACAGTGTTGTGTTGGGCTGTCCTGACATCTGACCACAACACAGTTCCACTGACAGACTAATGCTGTTTTCTTCTCATCAGCAATCACTGCTCTCAATATAGAACTATTGTGTAATAGGAGGGAGACCGACTTTATCATCTGCAAAATCATTGACAAATCTATAGAGAAGGAATGTTGGTGGAAACGGAGGGATGGGTCATGGGATTTCATGGGCTTTAAGTAGTGTATCTGATGACATTACACAGTCATTTTAGTTCAATAACACAGCTTTATTTTTCTATGATTCATTTAGCCAATTGACTGTATGTAGTGAAGGTATCATACATGACCACAGGGAACAAGTTTGACATTTCCATATCAAGTGTATGTTGTATCTCATATGAACTATTAGGCTAGTTGGTGTGATGAGGCTGGAATAATTACGTAAAATATCTAGACAAATAACTCATTGCTTTCGCTCAAGTAAATGAGTGGTTACACATTTCTGTACACATCACTATGTCATTTGTACATTGTAAATAGTTTTCTGTTAAAGGGGCAATCCTTAGACCTATACCTCAGTGCAACATAATGTTTTTAAATTTACATTTGTTTGAGTTGTCAACTAACGTGAATTCACCATGACATTGGATTTAGGTTCAAAGTTGGGTGAAAACGGAGATGAAATTCCCTGATGTTGATGACTTTTTACAAATCCAATTAGTTTTCCACGATGATTCAATGTCATCACATTTTATATTTTTATTGAAATTATGTGGAAACAACATTGATTCAACCAGTTTTTCCCCAGTGGGATAGATGCAAGGACTGACCTTCCAAGATATCAAAATGATAGTTTTAACCATGTTTTGAGGCTATACTGTGTTTGTTTACATTTACAATATTTACCAACATTAGATTCAAACTAGTTTATATTTTGTGTTCTGACGGGGTGTGACAGTTAAACTAAGCTCATGAGGCATGTATAAGTTATATTATTCAAGAATCAATGGACTCATATACAGTATATCATTATACTATATATCCTAAGTCCAAAAATGTATGTAGCAACTGCAGATTGCCCTTTATGGGAACTAATCTCTGCTCGTGTTTCTTTTCTCTACACAGAGGAATGTAATGGCCACAGTCTTAATAACTTTGTAGAGGACGGAGGTACACAGCTACCTGGACACACAGAGGTGAGTCCCATGACCCCATGTTGACCTGCCTGGACACTCTCCTTTCCCTCTACATTAACGTATCCCTGCCCTAGATGACTTCCCAAGCTCTCTGTGCTGTAATGCAGCAGTGTTCTGACATGCAACGGGCAAATTAATTGAACGCTGCAACAAACAAAAAACACATCAAATTCTTTACATGATAAAGGTTAACAAAATGTTGAAGGTATACTGGATTAGTAGATACATTGTTTTGCACTGATGTGCGTATTTGGCTGTAAGAAATGATGATTATGTGTTTTGTTTTTAGTCTTCCTCCACATGCTTGATTGATCCTCATCCGTGATCAATATTCTTGATCAATAGTGAGTGTGTATTGAAAAGAGGTTGTTTTGCATGCCTTTGTGTAACTTGCCTATGTTGGAAACAACTGACCTCTTTCTACTACAGTTCTCATTGTTCAGTCACAAGACCTCAGTGTCTCTCAGAGATCTCCTCTCTTTATCAGATCAACTCTCCCCAGGCAATAAGCACAAACTAAAATACTGCCTACAGAGAGAATATTACTGTGTCTGTTATGTGTCTGTGTCCGTGTTCTCTATCCAGCATTAATCTGTTGTTCAAGAACGAGGGAACTTGAACACTTTCTCTCTCACTCATATTCAAGCGTGCTTTGACACATGAAGGTGGAAGGCCATACATTTCAAATGGTTCTAATATGCTTTTCACAACCTAACTCTGTTGATGATCTTTGGAGTTATATGCTGTATCCACACCCTGTTTCCTTCCTCCCTGTTTGTGGGTGTGGGGGCTGATAAACAAAAAGGGGAGGGGCTCTGTTTCTCTTCCTGTCCTCCAGAGCCAGGATACCTCTGTATTATAGGGACCCGCCTCTGTTTCTCTTCCCGTCCCCTAGAGCCAGGATACCTCTGTATTATAGGGACCCGCCTCTGTTTCTCTTCCCGTCCTCCAGAGCCAGGATACCTCTGTATTATAGGGACCCGCCTCTGTTTCTCTTCCCGTCCCCTAGAGCCAGGATACCTCTGTATTATAGGGACCCGCCTCTGTTTCTCTTCCCGTCCTCCAGAGCCGGGATACCGCTGTATTATAGGGACCCGCCTGTTGCTCTTCCCGTCCTCCAGAGCCGGGATACCGCTGTATTATAGGGACCCGCCTGTTTCTCTTCCCGTCCTCCAGAGCCAGGATACCTCTGTATTATAGGGACCCGCCTGTTTCTCTTCCCGTCCTCCAGAGCCAGGATACCTCTGTATTATAGGGACCCGCCTGTTTCTCTTCCCGTCCTCCAGAGCCAGGATACCTCTGTATTATAGGGACCCGCCTGTTTCTCTTCCCGTCCTCCAGAGCCAGGATACCTCTGTATTATAGGGACCCGCCTCTGTTTTGTCACACACTAAGCTAATTGGACTGAAGCACTTTTCCTCCTAGTCACACGGTGAAACAGACCCCACACAGGCAATACTTCTTCACAATTGAGGTTCAAAAGATGATGTAAGACCTGGAATTGGTGAACATAATCTTAGCCGATTGGACCAAGAAAAGCCATTTTCCTCCACTCCAGGTCCAAGGCTGTGTCGATAAGGTTGTTTTCCCTCTGTCGTCCTGGCTGCAGAGCATAGCACTGTAAATACTTCGCTGTACCCCTCAGGTGGACTAAAACCAGGAGTAAACAAACCTAGTTGAGAAACAGCCTTTAACCCACTGCATATACAATCTCCGGAATTTCACAAACATTTTACTTTTTGACAAGGGTGCTTTCTCCTGCACATGCTTAATATGCTAATAAATAAACTGACGTGTGGAGTGTTGAACTGAGAAACTGGACCCTGGCAAACTGGAGTGTGGAGCATTGTGATGGAAGAGTATTGTCTGTGACCAGGTTTGGGTCTTGAATCAAGAAGTGGCTGTATACTGGTCTGGGATGATCTGAGAATATCAAGATTAGGTTTAATGTTATTATAAAAACCAAAAGGTTAATTTCAGGCACTAGTGCAGTATGTACCACTTTGCTTGCCATAGTTGAGGGCTACGTTTAGCATAATGATAGGCATGCCTTCACTGGAAAATATCCAGGATCCACTGTCTCCTAAATCCTATTCAAGTTACATAAGACAAACCACACAAAAGAAAGTCCACACTCATTACAAAATAAATGTGTTTATTTCATTTTGGGTGTGTCCTAAACGATATACTAAACTACGACCATGTACTTTTAATGTGCTTCTAACGTGCATCGTCACATTCAGTAAGCAGATGTTCTCTGTTCATAGGAGGAGGAGAGAAATAGTTTGTGTGGGTTAGTGTTCTGACACTCTTCTCTGTCTGCCCTCCAGACGGACAGACTACAGCAGAACAAAGACACCGTGTTCTTCAGGGACGGGGTTCGCAGGATTGACTTCATACTGTCGTACCTCGATGACAAGGATGGAGAGAAGAAGCAGGTGGGCAGCATAACGCACCATCATCAACACCGTGACAGAGAGCATTGTGTGGTTACAGAGAGACACATGGCAGTTTATCAACACGGACATGACAGCACAGAGCCTTAACCTTGGAGTGGTCAGGTTTGCTTTGAGCCTGAACGACTTCAGTAAGAACACAGCTATTTTAGTTTTCCGTTGCAATACCTTTTGTCACAGTAAAGACGGTATCTGGGGTCAACTGACCACGTGACCATGACTCATAATCAGCCTGAATCAGGGCGGTAAGAGGAGAAGGTGGCTAAAAGGAAGTGGCTGACAAGTTCCCAGTGGTTGAAACTTTGTTGTTGGCGTAATTGCATCACCTCTTTCTTGACCGAGAAGCAAAGATTTCATGCCACAGGCAGACCATAGACAGACCAAATTTCATTATTACAAGGCCCTCTAGCTTCTGATTTTTGGACTTTCAGAATGCTGTGACTGGTGCCAGGCAGTCTTTCAACAGAGCTTCTACAAGAACAAAATGGATCATCCCAAGGAAAGATTATGAGAATGAATGGGGAAGTTAGAATACAAGGAAGGATAAAGTGATAGCAGAGATGATAGAGGGGGAGATACAAGGATAAATGCTTTTCTGCCTTGATCCTTGCTATTGCGTAAAGTGCATGTGTGTCTGTCTCTGTATTTGTACAGGAGAGGAGGAGGGAGTTTGAGGCCAACCTTAAGAAGGCTGGACTGGAGCTTGAGACTGAGGACAAATCGGTGAGTTACCCATCCGTGGCACGCTGTCGTCCTCTAGTGGTCATCATGCAGCAGCACATCACATTACTTCAAAGTGGGGAATATCTCAGCAGAGCTTTCTTAAAGGGGAATTTCACTCCACAGTCCTCTTTCCTCAGTGGTAGAAGGGTTTTTAACATATACTGAATGTACAAAACTTTAGGAACACCTGCTCTTTCCACAACATAGACTGACCAGGTGAATCCAGGTGAAAGCTTACCTTATATGATTCCTTCAACCAGTGTAGATGGAGGCGACAGGTTAAAGAAGGATATTTAAGCCTTGAGACAATTGAGACATGGATTGTGTATATGTGCCATTCAGAGGGTGAACAGGCAAGATAAAAGATTTAAGTGCCTTTGAACAGGGTATGGTAGTACATGCCAGGCGCACAGGTTGGTGTGTGTCAAGAACTGCAACGCATCTGGGTTTTTCACGCTCAATAGTTTCAAATCAAATTTTATTTGTCACATACACATGGTTAGCAGATGTTAATGCGAGTGTAGCGAAATGCTTGTGCTTCTAGTTCTGACAATGCAGTAATAACCAACGAGTAATCTACCTAACAATTCCCAAACTACTACCTTATACACACAAGTGTAAAGGGATAAAGAATATGTACATAAAGATATATGAATGAGTGATGGTACAGAGCGGCATAGGCAAGATGCATAGATGGTATCAAGTACAGTATATACATATGAGATGAGTAATGTAGGGTATGTAAACATTATATTAAGTAGCATTGTTTAAAGTGGCTAGTGATATATTTTTACATCAATGTCCATTATTAAAGTGGCTGGAGTTGAGTCAGTGTGTTGGCAGCAGCCACTCAATGTTAGTGGTGGCTGTTTAACAGTCTGATGGTTTCCTGTGTGTATCAAGAATGTTCCACCACCCGAAGGACATCCAGCCAACTTGACACAACTGTGGGAAGCATTTGGGTCACCTTGTTGTCCATGCCCCGATGAATTGAGGCTGTTCTGAAATTAACTCAATATTAGGAAGCTGTTCCTAATATTTTGTACAGTGTTTGTTTCTATGTTTTCTTTACAAACTTTTAGGTGAAAATGTGTACTATATTCAAATGGATTTGTTTTTAAATATCATAAATGTACTCTATTTTAAATGATTACTCTGTTTTGTGCTTAAATTGTATGGTCAGTCAAATTGTCTCGCTCTGTCCTCTCTCAACTCTTTCCTCTTAGGACTCGGATGATCTGAAAACATACTTCCTGAAGATCCACGCCCCGTGGGAGGTGTTGGCCACCTACGCTGACGTGCTGAAGATCAAGGTTCCCTTTAAGGAAAGCGACATCCCCCACGGACAGGACGTTCCACTGGAGTGGCTCTCCCGACCGTTCCGCCTGCCAGGGAAGGTGATGCGCCCACAGCCTGACTACTTCACCTCTCCATTTGATAAGGACAAGATAGACTTCTTCCTCATCAAAAACCAAGACACCTTCTTCCCCCCCTCCACACGCAACAGAATAGTGAGTACAGAATCTTAACACAGAATCCAGAGAGACACGCGCACACACACACACACACACACACACACACACAGATCTGATGTCCCTTCCTGTCAGGTGTACTACATCCTGTCTCGCTGTCCGTACCATAAAGAGGACCGCAAGGAGACAGACAAGAAAGGTATCAAGCGGTTGCTGAACAACGGGACCTACACCTCAGCCTTCCCACTTCATGATGTAAGAATCATGTGACGCCCCACCTACATCACATCAACATACTCACAGTAGATTTCATGTGAAGATGTCAGATTTATTTCTAAACTAGAGCTGATTATTCTCCTGTCCTCTATGCTGTCAGTGTCGATACTGGGAGAGGAACACAAATGAGCAGTGTGAGAGCGAACGCTACCACCTCTATAAGAATTGGGCTAGGTTCCTCTGTTTCTACAAGGAGCAGCCCCTCAACCTCATCAGGTAAGATAAAATCGGCTGGACATCGGGTTACATTTCCCTCATGCATGGACACAAAGATCTACGTCTATAACGGGGGGAGGGGAGGGGAGGGAGGGAGGGAGGGAAGTGGGCGAACTCAGTCCGGCTTTAAACTTACACTTGAAAGTTGGAATAGTAGAATGCACAAGGTGCAATTTCGAAATTGGGTAGTTCATCATCAGTTCCTCTTATCAGTCATTGTATATCTTAGATCGATATTTATAACTTGTCAGAAATGTCAGCTAACGTTTTTTTACTTAGGTTTTTTAGACCATAGATATTGTTGTAACAATTTGTCACTCAAATGTCACATGAATACACATTAGACATGACAAAATGTCTAGAATTGCATGAAAATGTGCTTTAAACCTGCAACATTCACTCCACCAACAAGAGCGGTGTGAACAGTTTGTGTCATCAACAGCTTGTGCCCATAGAAATAGACGTGGTGTGCACATGGGGGGGACCCCTGATCTATAACACCATGCAAATACTAAGTGTCCCTACTCCCTAATGCCAAATAAGTTGAATTATGTCTGTGTTGTTAACAGGAAGTATTATGGGGAGAAGATTGGGATCTACTTTGCCTGGCTGGGCTTCTACACAGAGATGTTGTTCTTTGCTGCGGTCATGGGCGTCATATGTTTTACCTATGGTGTGCTAAGCTACGATGACAATTTAACAAGGTTAGTACCACCAGGGGGCAGAAAGGTGCATTATTTGAAAAATAGGAAAACCGTTCAATGTCTGCATTTAAACAGGCAGCCCAATTCTAATATTTCGCCCAATTATTGGCAGATGATCGATCAATCAATCAAATGTATTTATAAAGCCCTTTTTACATCAGCCGATGTCACAAAGTGATGTACAGAAACCCAGTCTAAAGCCCCAAACAGCAAGCAATGCAGATGTAGAAGCACGGTAGCTAGGAAAAACTCCCTAGAAAGGCCAGAACCTAGGAAGAAACCTAGAGAGGAACCAGGCTCTGAGTGGGGGCCAGTCCTCTTCTGGCTGTGCCGGGTGGAGATTGTAACAGAACATGGCCAATATGTTCAAAAGTTCATAGATGACCAGCAGGGTCAAATAATAATAATCACAGTGGTTGTAGAGGTTGCAACAGGTCAGCACCTCAGGAGTAAATGTCAGTTGGCTTTTCATAGCCGATCATTCAGAGTTAGAGACAGCAGGTGCGGAAGAGAGAGAGTCCAAAACAGAAGGTCTGGGACAAGGTAGCACGTCCTGTGAACAGGTCAATGTTCCATAGCCGCAGGTAGAACAGTTGAAACTGGAGCAGCAGCATGACCAGGTGGACTGGGGACAGCAAGGAGTCATCAGGCCAGGTAGTTCTGAGGCATGGGCCTATGGCTGAGGTCCTCCGAGAGAAGAGAGAGAGAGAATCAGAGGAAGCATACTTAAATTCACACAGGACACCGGATAAGACCGAAGAAATACTCCAGATATAACAGACTGACCCTAACCCCCCGACACATAAACCTTCGCAGCATAAATACTGGAGGCTAAGACAGGAGGGGTCGGGAGACACTGTGGTCCTGTCCGACGATAACCCCAGACAGGACCAACAGGCAGGATATAACCCCACCCACTTCGCCAAAGCACAGCCCCCACACCACTAGAGGGATATATCTTCAACCAGCAACCTATTACCCTGAGACAAGGCCGAGTATAGCCCACGAAGATCTCCACCACGGCACGAACCCGAGGGGGGCATCAACCCAGACAGGAAGATCACGTCAGGGACTCAACCCACTCGACGCACCCCTCCAAGGGACAGCATGGAAGAGCACCAGTAAGCCAGTGACTCAGCCCCAGTAATAGGGTTAGAGGCAGAGAATCCCAGTGGAGAGAGGGGAACCGGCCAGGCAGAGACAACAAGGGCGGTTCGTCGCTCCAGTGCCTTTCCGTTCACCTTCACACTCCTGGGCCAGACTACACTCAGTCATAGGACCTACTGAAGAGATGAGTCTTCAATAAAGACTTAAAGGTCGAGACCGAGTCTGCGTCTCTCACATGGATAGGCAGACCATTCCATAAAAATGGAGCTCTATAGGAGAAAGCCCTGCCTCCAGCTGTTTGCTTAGAAATTCTAGGGACAGTAAGGAGGCCTGCATCTTGTGACAATAGCGTATGTTCGGCAGGACCAAATCGGAAAGATGGGTAGGAGCAAGCCCATGTAATGCTTTGTAGGTTAGCAGTAACACCTTGAAATTCAGCCCTAGCCTTAACAGGAAGCCAGTGTAGAGAGGCTAGCACTGGAGTAATATGATCAAATCTTTTGATTCTAGTCAAGATTCTCGTTTATTTAGTGCTTTATCCGGGTAGCCGGAAAGTAGAGCATTGCAGTAGTCTAATCTAGAAGTGACAAAAGCATGGATACATTTTTCTGCATCATTTTAGGATAGAAAGTTTCTGATTTTTGCAATGTTATGAAGATGAAAAAGCTGTCCTCAAAATATTCTTGATATGTTCGTCAAAAGAGAGATCAGGGTCCAGAGTAACACCGAGGTCCTTCACAGTTTTGTTTGAGACGACTGTACAACCATCAAGATTAATTGTCAGATTCAACAGAAGATCTCTTTGTTTCTTGGGACCTAGAACAAGCCTCTCTGTTTTGTCCGAGTTTAAAAAGTACAAAAGTTTTTTTTAAAGTAACAACAACTAAGATCTGATCTCAATGTTCAAAATACAAATGATTGGGCTGCCTGTTTAAACACAGCCTTTGAATCATGCCCAAGTAGGCTCTCATACACACACACAGCTAATGGTGTGTATTCAGTATATTAATAAGAATTGTGTAAAAAAAAACATCTTTGTTGTTGCACATCCAACGGTACACTAAATCACGCAACTCTGTCAGTCTATACAGGACATGTAAAGTCACGTCATATCAAATGTATTAATGTTCTTTCCCACTTTCTATTCCTCCTATTTATCTCTCCCACAGTAAGGAGATCTGTGACCCCAGCATTGGAGGGGGTATTGTGATGTGTCCGCTGTGTGATAAGAAGTGTAGTTACTGGAAGCTCAACTCCACGTGCCTCTCATCCTGGGTAAGGGAACATACACATTTTATTCTGTCATTCAGTCACAATGTAATCTTTCCTCAAATGGCTAATCATAATCTCTTGATGATTGGCCATTACATCTAATTATTGATGGCTCTTCACACTTTAAAAAATGATGGCTGTGTAAATATTCTGCATGCTTAGCTTATTGTTTAAACCAGCCTGTCAATCAAAGCCAGTGAAATCTTCCATGCTGAGTGTGCAGTATGTCATATTGGTGTGGCCAAAGCACAGCATGTCATTTCCTCTGGGTGGTTAGGACCTCATCCTGTCCCTTGTTCCCTCTTCCAGCAATCCCATCTGTTTGATAACGAGGGGACCGTGTTCTTTGCCATGTTTATGGGGATCTGGGGTAAGTGTTTGTCCACTCTGTTGTTACTGTATTAACGTGTTGGAGAATTACAGTACATCCCCTGTGAGGGAGACAGACGGTTACTGTTAGAGTGTAATGACCCTGTCGGTTCTGCAGTGACTCTGTTCCTGGAGTTCTGGAAGCGGCGCCAGGCCCAGTTGGAGTATGAGTGGGACCTGGTGGATTTCGAGGAGGAGCAGCAGCAGCTCCAGATCCGCCCGGAGTTTGAGACCAAGTGCACTGACCAGAGACTCAACCGGATCACCCAGGTACGGGCTGCCAGCTGGTTATTACACACTACCGTGCAAATTCTAAAGTATTCAATGTAAACTACTGACTGGGCTTTCCATGATTTGTTATTGTGCAGGAAATGGAGCCATACCTACCCCTCCCCAAAAAGTGTGGTCGCTTTTGTCTCTCCGGGGTTACTGTTCTGTTCTGGGTAAGCCAACATACTACACCAACTCAGTGTGTCTGCAAGAATTTGTTTGCCAGTGTGCAGTATACTGTATGTGTGCTCTATGTGTGCACTGTAGCATGTGGATTTTGTATTCTCCACAGATGCTTCTGATTGTGGCCTGTATCACTGGGGTGATAGTCTACAGGCTGGCTGTGTATGCAGCCTTCGCCAGCATCATGAAGGACAGCCCCACTAAGAAGATCCATCTGGTGGGCTCTCTCATCACCCCGCAGCTCGCTACCTCTGTCACCGCCTCCTTTATCAACTTTGTCATCATTATGATCCTTAACTTCTTCTATGAGCGAGTGGCCATCTGGATCACAGATATGGGTGAGGAGTAGCTCGGTATCATGACGATTTTCTCAGGAGGAGCAGGAAATGCAGGGGGATGGAACACTGATGGCATATCAATTTAAAGTGATGTTTTCCCCAGGTCACATTAACTATACATTTCCTACTCATTTTTTTTTTAAACATTTTTTCTCCTAAAGATTCACTCATACCTCAGCAGTACTTTGCACCCATTAGTTTAGGTAGCTGGTGTGCCTTGAATGGCTTTGACCTCCAACTACTTGCTCCAACAGAAATTCCCAAGACACATCTGGAGTATGAAAACAAGTTGACAATGAAGATGTTCCTCTTCCAGTTTGTCAACTACTATTCTTCATGTTTCTACGTGGCCTTCTTCAAGGGCAAGTTTGTGGGTTACCCAGGCAACTACACGTACATGTTTGGCAAATACAGCAGGCTGAGGAACGAGGAGGTGAGCTTTGTCACACAGCATCTACAGTATATGAACATATTCTTCTATATGAAACTCACACCTTTTGAAGAATAAACTACAGTATTTATGTTTAGATCTCAAACCTAACTGTTAAACACCCACTGCAATTTGTCCCAGTGTGACCCAGGAGGCTGTCTGATTGAGCTGACCACCCAGCTGGTGATTGTCATGACAGGGAAGCAGGTGTGTGGGAACATCCAGGAGGCCCTACTGCCGTGAGTTTCACTGACCTCTGACCTACTTCTGATAGACTGCGAAATGTACCTCGATGACCTTTCAGTTGCATATCTACTCCACCATGGGGTGTGAACCAGCTTGAACTTGTTAAAGATGTCTGACATTCAGCATGTCATTTGTACACGTGCCCTCCTCAGAGTTCAGTATTCTCTTGATCTATATTATATCCTGTCAGGCTGCTGAGGAACTGGTGGTGCAGCAGGAAGGCCCGGAAAGACCAGTACAGCCGCTGGGAGCAGGACCACGACCTGCAGAACTTCAGCCAGCTGGGCCTGTTCTATGAGTACCTGGAAATGGGTAAGGAGGCCCTTAACCCACTTCACTCTCTTCCCACATAGACAGGAGACGGTGTAGGGCTGTTCATCAACATTCTCTCTCTCTCTCTGCAGTAATCCAGTTTGGCTTCATCACTCTGTTTGTGGCCTCTTTCCCCCTGGCCCCCCTGCTGGCCCTCTGTAACAACATCCTGGAGGTCAGAGTGGACTCCTGGAAGTTCACCACCCAGTTCCGCCGGCCTGTGGCGGCCAAGGCCCACAACATCGGAGCATGGCAGGAGATCCTCAATGTGGTGGCCATCTTGTCCGTTGTCACCAATGTGAGTAGGATTAAATGTTATTAAGCTGTAGCCACATTGTTGTTATCAAGTGTTCAAATCTATGTCTTTATTGTTGAACAGCCCCATTTTACAATTCATATATACTGTATAATCAAAATACACTAATTCAATAGTTCAATGTGTCTCGGATCCCCTCTCATACTCTCTCATCTCCCCAGGCATTCATCATGGCCTTTACTTCAGACATGATCCCCCGCCTGGTCTACCTGTATGCCTACCACCCTGGCTCTGAAGCCACCATGAGTGGCTACATCAACAACAGCCTGTCAGTGTATGACATCTCCCAGATCCCTCTCCTCAGTACACCCGAGGAGGGGGCGATTCCTGCCTGGTTCAACAGCTCCTTCATCACCACCTGCAGGTGGGAAGTGACTGCAATGCCAGGCCACTCACTTGCACATTTAAATACCCTTTGTCTTGACTTCACTTGACGTCTTGACTATGAAGCTGTGATTTGTATTAATCCAGATGTTTACAGAGGACAGGTCAATGCTTGGGGTTTAGCACGATTGTATGTAGTTGGTGTGTCTTGACATTGGCCCTATATATTGTCTCAGGTACCGTGACTACCGCTACCCTCCAGGCCACCAGAGGCAGTACTCCCACACTATGCAATTCTGGCACATCCTGGCAGCCAAACTGGCCTTCATCATTATCATGGAGGTAAGCCATCCAAAATATGTGTATGGAACACAGCACATCTCTCCACTCTAAACCAGCAGGTGCTCTCTCCATTATATACAGTATGCAGCAGAGCCCAATCTTTGCTATCACTGTCTTTCAACATGTTATCATCTGTACTTCATAAGGTGAGTGTGTGATAATGGTATGCTCTGTAAAAACCCTCTTCCTTTCCCATCAGCACGTGGTGTTTGTGGTGAAGTTCTTTGTGGCCTGGCTGATCCCGGATGTGCCATCCGAGGTGAAGGCTCGGATCAAACGGGAACGTTACCTCATCCAGGAATACCTGCACAACTACGAGGTTGAGAAGCTCAAGATCCAGCTGAGTCAGAGTTTTATCATTGAACCCAAACCTGGGGTCTGCACTGCCACCGACAAGCATGACATGTTATCAGAGTGCCTGTAGGCCCCCAATCAATAAACTCACACCCACCAGGGTGTTGCTGTGAAGTCTCCTCCACTGAAGGCAAACAGAAGTACAGTGAAGGGCTTCTGTCAGTGGTTGCAATCCTATCAACTGTTTCTCTTTGTTTTGTTGTTTGTTCATTTTCTAATGAGCAGCTAGCAGATTTCAACCTTTTCGCCTATATTAGGACTTTCATTGGAGGAAGGGACGGATTAATATGATCGATGGCCACATCTCGTCCTCTTTTCTCAGCCTCCAATGCTGTTGCAATGCAAGCTCCTATTGTTCAGCTTGCTTCATATCTTCTGTGCAATGATGTTTCTTGCAACTGTTTCAGTCATTCAGTGCCAGTGTTGATCGTGATGGGATATTATGGAATCCTACAAAAGTATGTGCCAACTTGTTAAATGCTATTGGGATTCATGATATTGTACCAGACAATGTACAGCTTATTGAAAAAAATGTAATCTAATGCTCACCTTATCTACAATGTCATAATATGTTACTAACATATCCAGCAAAGACTGCCAAAGATATCCCATGGCTTTTATCAGCAGCTATCTAATAAATTACCTTTAAAGAAATATGCATGTTTGATAGAATGTAACATATAAAAATCTAATTTATTTGCCTTCAAATGTTGGCATGTTATCTGCTTCAATTTTGCTGTAGCTGGGCTACATTGAATGTGATGTGTTTTCCTTGCGTTACTGACATGTATGAGATCTTTTCATGGGAGTCAATGCAAAAACGGTCAATTAAAGGCCCAATGCAGCCGTTTGTATATCAATATCAAATCATTTCTGGGTAACAATTAAGTACCGTTCCGTAAAAATTGGCTAAAATAGCTAAACATTTTTTCAAGCAAGAATTTTGCTAGGACTGTCTGGGAGTAGTCTGAGTGGGGAGGGGAAAACTCAAAACTAGCTGTTATTGGCAGAGAGGTTTGGAACTTTATTTGTATCTGGTCTATCAACCAATTTACTACATGGTGATGTCACCATGGAAAGCTGAAACTCCCATCCATGCAAACCTGATGATTAGGAGGTACTGTGTATATTGTATGTTCAACCAGCAAATAACTGATCACATTTCTTTCATCAGCTGTTGTACAATTGCGATATAAAACACAAGAAAAACAGCCTTTTGACTGCAGTGGCACTTTTAAAAATGGCTTCTCTCAGCTGGGTAATGCTAGATAGATGGTCCAAGACGGCAATAGACCCATACGTCTACTGTACATACACTACCGTTCAAAAGTTTGGGGTCACTTAGAAATGTCATTGTTTTTTAAAGAAAATCGTATTTTTTGTCCATTAATATAACATCAAATTGATCAGAAATACAGTGTAGACATTGTTAATGTTGTAAAAGACTACTGTAGCTGGAAATGGCAGATTTTTTATGGAATATCTATATAGGTGTACAGAGGCCCATTCTCAGCAACCATCACTCCTGTATTCCAATGACACGTTGTGTTAGCTAATCCAAGTGTATCATTTTAAAAGGCTAATTGATCATTAGAAAACCCTTTTGCAATTATATTAACACAGCTGAAAAATGTTGTCCTGATTAAAGAAGCAATAAAACTGGCCTTCTTTAGACTAGTTGAGTATCTGGAGCATCAGCACTTGTGGGTTCGATTACAAACTCAAAAGGGCCAGAAACAAAGCACTTTTTTCTGAAACTTGTCAGTCTATTCTTGTTCTGAGAGATGAAGGCTATTCTATGTGAGAAATTGCCAAGAAACTGAAGATCTCGTACATAGCTGTGTACTACTCTCTTCACAAAACAGCGCAAACTAGCTCTAACCAGAAAAGAAAGAGGAGTGGGAGGCCCTGGTGCACAACTGAGCAAGAAGACAAGTACTTTAGAGTGTCTAATTTGAGAAACAGATGCCTCACAAGTCCTCAACTGGCAGCTTCATTAAATAGTACCCGCAAAACACCAGCCTCAACGTCAACAATGAATAGGCGACTCCGGGAAGCTGGATTAGCTAACACAACGTGCCATTGGAACACAGGAGTGATGGTTGCTGATAATGGGCCTCTGTATGCCTATGTAGATATTCCATTAAAAATCAGCTGTTTCCAGCTACAATAGTCATTTGCAACATTACCAATGTCTACACTGTATTTCTGATCAATTTGATGTTATTTTAATGGACAAAAAATGTTTTTTCTTTCAAAAACAAGGACATTTCTAAGTGACCCCAAACGTTTGAACTGTAGTGTATGTTTGGTCTGATAGAGCCCTTTCCAGTGGATATAATCTACACTCCATTTGAAATGTTTTGAATGGCATATTAAGTCATACCAGACAAAATATTAGCCCTGTTTTTGGGGTTGCATTCCTCTTTCTTGTTTAGATTTATGGTGAGATATGCAACTGTATATATGATTTCTTCTGGTGTGGGAGGCAAATGTGATTTTGCCTGTGTTACTCGCACAGTCTGCTCTTTATTTTCACACTTTTCAAACTCATTGTAAGCAGGAAAATCACCTTTCTCAGCCCTGTTAGTCATTACTTACTTAAGTTAAGTTGATCATTCCTGTCTGCTTTTTCTGTCATATTCTGTGTCTGTACTCCGTAGCACAATGGATGGCCTTCTCTTTTTAATTTTGTTTTAGCACAGAGCACTTATATGGGACTGATTTGATTTAGCCAATGAGTCTTTCAGACGGAAAACTCCACTACATTATTACTGTTTAATGTCAATCATTCCAACATGCCTGGATAGTCTCATATTAAAAAGAAAGTTGACTTTCAAAGCCATTTTTATGAAATTCAACTTCAAAAGGGACTGTAGCTTATTGAATCGATTTCAAGTTACTGTAATGTGATTTGTGCAAACAGAGGTGTTAGCTATAGAGTATATAGACTCAGGGTATGCATCACAATCTCTTGTGTCCCATAGACATTCAATGGAAGGAAACATGCATATTTTAACAACATGAGTGAACTGTCCCTTTTACAGCAATAAATTCACACTATTTTATCACAGCCAGTATACACATGAAGAATGTTGGGGTATGTACAGTAGTTGCAACATTAATTTCAGTTACCAACCCAATTATTACTTAGATTGTTGTACAGATTACATTTGTAAACTATAGTTTACTCAATGTAAGATTAGGTATTTCTGTCATTTATTGATCCGATTTGATTCTGTAGGCTTTTTCTAGGTTCATCTGTTTTGAACAAATCTGTTTTGTAAATGTTAATAGCCTCTCATGGTGATGGTGGAAACTATGCCATTGGATGATTTGACTTGGTATAACTTCTACTTCAAAGTCACGTGCTACATCACTATCTCAGGCTTGTCAATATTCCAGTGCTTGACTAACACCACTCTCAGCCATACAGACACAATCCCTTGGGAGACTCTTGACTCCTCATGTCCTTCTTGCATGCAGGGTGGAAGCCACAGTACATGACCAGTAGATCAAAGCCTTAAATGTCTATATTTACTTTTTGGGATGTTCTTCAAAAACAATAACTTTCTATTGTTCTTTTCCTATGATGTTTCACAACTCATATGTTTTCAAATCAGTCTGTGTTGTCTAAATATGTTATCTTGCTTGTTTTGCATGAAAGGCTATTGACCTTATTAACAACAGTTTGATAATGTAATTCCTTCAAATAAAATATTTCAGGATTTTAAATGTGTGCACTCTACAATTTACTGTTTAACTAAGAAATCTCAAATTCACATTTATTTCCAGTTGTTCAAAAATATTGTCAAACAAACATGTATAGGATAATACAGGCATGACAATAGTAGCCTATTCATATGAGAAATACTTCAAATATATTTATATATTTGACAAATAAAAGTCAATATCATGTTTTTTTTAAATAAAGTTGATCGTCACGATTTCACACCCAGCCAGTACTGCATGTAAAACGTAGTGTACTTCGAGGATGTCTCATTGGCCGAATGCAAAAACCTGATAGGAATTATACTAAGTGCCCGCCAGATGGCATCAGTGCCTCAATCCGTTTATATTGTATTAGCATTCGGTAGGTGCCAGTTTATTTCAGAATCCCCATGTGTCTCTCATAGGTGTCTGGCTCTCACATTTTAATATTTCACAATAACCCAACTTCAGAATGAATTGCGGTGGAACCGCAAGTCTTTCGAAATAGTCAAAAACGTGGATTAATGATTTATTATTTGCAACATTGCTTCAATGAATATGCATGGATTAGCCTCCATATTATACCATTCTACCCTTTGATGTTATAGTTACAGTGGTGTGTGTGTGTGTGTGTGTGTGTGTGTGTGTGTGTGTGTGTGTGTGTGTGTGTGTGTGTGTGTGTGTGTGTGTGTGTGTGTGTGTGTGTGTGTGTGTGTGTGAGAGAGAGAGAGAGCAAGCGAGAGAGAGGTGGGTGAAAGTGTATGTGTGGGGGATGCCTAAATTATTGATGGATTCCTGTTTTCACGGGAGCTCATACGAAGGGAATCCAGCCCTCATCTGGTTTCCATAGCACCGCCCTCGGGAGGCTAAGACAGTATTGTATGTAGGCTACACGTAGACTTCATGCCTGATATAAAAACAAACATTGGGAAAGGTTGTAAAACTGGAAATGACTTGTGTTTGTATGTCATAGCCCTCGCACTTTGTAAGGTTATGATTTCCAAATGCAATCAAACCATCCTTTCTTATTCCAGCCTGAACCACTCCCTAAATCAGTCGATTACAGTATAACAACAATAGCTTTCAGGACAGTAGGCTATATTGAATATCGCTCTGGTGATCAGTTATGGGGACGCGGCGTGCACCACGCGCAGATAGTGTGCACGAGGCTGTCGCTGACCTTGGTGCTGAACAGCCAGAGGTTCTCGCGACGTCAGAAAAGCTGGCTGTCTCCACATGAGACGCGCAAGCCCAGCTCTGTGCTTTATAGAAGCAACTCCACACACCGCCAGTTCCCGCTTTTGCTGATTGTTTTTTTGTTGTTTAAAATGATATGGTTATCACCGTAGACGCTTCTAACGTTTTTCTCTTTCGTTCGCTTTAGGAATTATCAGTAGATTTTCATCACGATGGCATTGCATGCACTTGTACGTGAGGCGAACGATGAGTATGTATTGGTGAATGGGGAATCAGAGCTCATCTGATTTCTCTCATATGTAGGCGTTTTACAGCGATCGACGCGTGATAGGCTACAGATCTTGTCTGCTTTTCTTATCAAATAATCATATACATCGCTTGCTTCACCGGTTTGTTCGGTCACATTGTACCGTAACATGAAGCTTAAACAATAGACATTTTTGAGAAAAACATTACATTTGGATATGGAGTCCGTCAAGATGAGAGCCAAAGAGGGGATAAAGGAATTTGGGGCGAAGACCCTGGGGCAGATGTACAAGTAGGTGTTGAAATTCTGTTTTATATGCAGGCTAGCCCATGTTTAAACATAGGGCTGGTTATGATTTCTTTATTTTCAAGTGATAGGCCTACAATATGGTGGTGTCATATGGTGGTGTAATGGGAGTAGACTACTGTACGTTCCTATCCTATGCCGAGAAGTGTGTTACTTTTATCTCAAACAGCTTGCAGTCATGGTCACGCCTCTAATAGACGTAGTGGGAAAATTATGCAATTCTGTATAACCTCGTGAAAGCACAGGAAGGACCTTGATGTATGTGGAAAAAGTCACTAATACATTCACACATTGAACAGATAGCTAGGAAAAGCAATTGCCGTGAACTAGCCTAGTATGTATGCGATTAGATCATTTAAAAAATCCACTGAGTGTTATCTTCGTTTGCAACTGCGTCCCTGTTATATTTTAAATATTTTCGTGAAAACCTCCTGTAGTTGTGGGAGGGTATCTATTTCATTATTTACGGGATGGGTATCGATGTATTACTAGTCTAAACGTCGAACTGATTTGTCTTGCTAAGTGACAAGGGCTTCATTCAGACATATATTCTGATGCTTGTAGTTGCAACATACTGTCAATAAATGTATTGTTGAAGCTCTAAATTAATATATTTCGTTTTGGTTAGAATATTTTTTCGATTCATTGGTGCTTCCTTCGATAGGCCTATTTTGATTCCAAATCCCACTTTAAACTTAGGCTGTATGAAATAACAGTTACATGTTATTGCGTAAAAAAATATGTATTTTTCGTTGGGCATAACGAAATGATAATCTTACTGTAGTTCATGTAAATTACACATTATGTGCAGTAGTTTTAATATGTATATTCTAACAGGAGTACTTCATTAGATATCGTCATTGTTACAGTGCCGTTGTGAATAAGAAAGAGTTCTTATCATTTTTTCCTTATGTCGATTTCATTTTTTTAGGTATAGTCCTAATACTGTAACTGTAGGCTAAGCTTTATTTGGGTTTATTTTGGGCAAACAAATAAATTGTGCATATGGTCATAAATGCATTTGAAACCGCAGCGTGAATGTTTGCCTGGAGAGATGAGCAACTGCTCAATCCGTGAATGCAAATTAGGGTGAAGGTGAGCGGTTGCTGCAATGCGGTACGATGCTTTTTTGGCATTCGATGAAATTGAACCCGGTGCCGCTAAAATACAGCGCTATTTTCTATTAATAGTTGTTCAATTACCTTGCTAAAGTAGACTTTTCGTTTAATGAAAAAAAAAATAATAATAATTCTGGTTCATGTTAGTTATCATGTTCTGAATCATGTTGGTTATCATTCATCAAATAGCGCCCCCAGTCGTTGGGGCGAATACACTATCCTCATAAAACAACGGATTGAATAGGCATATATATGTAATGTAGACCTAGATAACCTAATACAATTATGTTTCAGTACGCTACCCAAAGACGATGGTTTTAAAATATAAATCAGTCGTCTTCCTTATTTTCAAAAACTTCTACATTTTAAAGACTATTTTTGGACATGATGCAAGCCATTTTGAAGGCTGCAGGCTATAAAATATAGGCATGTAGGTCTATCATTTAACTTAATTGTAGGCCTGAATTGTTGCTACACTAAAATGCATTTATTTTTCATAACATTCAAATATCACACGCAGGCTGATCTGTTAATTTGATGCTGATTAACCGAGGAAATTGGATGACTTTTTATCTGGCTGTTTGAAGGGTGATGGAGAAGCGACAGGGAACTGGTGAAGTTATCGAACTAACAGAGGACGGCAGGCCCTCTGAGGCCCAGGAGAAGAAAGCACCTCTGTGCGACTGCACGTGTTTTGGGCTGCCCCGCCGATATATCATCGCCATCATGAGCGGTCTAGGCTTCTGTATATCCTTCGGGATCCGATGCAATCTGGGCGTGGCCATCGTGGGAATGGTCAACAACAGCACTATTCACAAAGATGGGAAAATCATCATCACAGAGGTGTGTGTATGGTGCACACTTTACTGACGTCAACATCGTGTCACCGCCCTCCTGCTCCATAATTTGTCCAGATGTTGGAGGTCTCCTAATCTTCTCACACTTGACCTGACCTTATATTGAAAATAAAAAATAGGCAAAGGCAGATACAGGACATTTCCCTTATTGTATTGGTTTTATAGCGAGATTATCTCATTATTTTTCAGTGCAGCCATAATAGGTATGCCACAACCATAAACTATGGTATCCCATAATAACACAGCATTTAGCCTGTGTATCCTACACATCGGAATTGTGTACCGTATATGATATGATAGTAGTGATTATTGCTCACATTTCTGCTACTCACTATATCCTTATTTACTGTTATGATATGAGAGCCTTATGATTTGGTTATTAAGGTTATTATACGGTATTGTACGTTTTGTGAATTATTGTATTGAATTATAATGAAATTATACATGTGAAGAGGATTTATTATGTTTCAACGATTTTTTATGGTTTGTTTTATTGTCTTTTTTTATTGTCTTTTTTATTTCACTGGAAAGAAAGCGAAGTTCAACTGGGACCCAGAGACAGTCGGTATGATCCATGGTTCGTTTTTCTGGGGCTATATAGTGACGCAGATCCCGGGAGGGTACATATGCTCGAGACTGGCAGCTAACAGGTAGGCAGGCCTACAATATTATTTTTTATTTTATTTTATTTTTTTACAAAAGTTCTCATTCCCTCTCACAGTCTCAAATGTGATTTATTCGTTATTATTCAATTGGTTACTAAATCCATCACTATGAAATGAACGAACCTCAAGAAAAAAATGAAAATAGGTCTGATTTCTTTTAGTCGTGAAGAGATGTACCCGAGCAACTGTGATGATGACGTGGATGTTGGCTACTGAAGCCTGGATATACTATCGGTTTTCAACGTATTATTATCACACCTTTTCCCGTCAGAATACATTTTGTGATAAGCAATTTTCTAACAGAATCAACATTTTAATGGTCTGAAAATGTTGCAGACACAATGGCATACAAGGGTTTGCTTGGACGTTTCAAATATTTACGACAATTCGGCCTTTATTGTAAATGAGAGGGAGGATTTGTAGGCCTGTATTGTGACCCTCCCTGTCATCAAGGTTTAACAGACAGTAGGCATAGGAACCAGTGTGACACTGTGACTGCAATGGAGAAGGACATGAATGGGGAATTCATTTGGGAGGGAGCGACTCAGCCGCTGACGCTGGCAGTACTATTGAGATTTGACGGTGTCGCTCCGGTCCACAGGGCTTTCTGCCACCTGTTAATGAGGTCCCCGAGGGGAGCCGTGTCTAATTTGCTGCATTCTGGGGGCATGGCGACCAGCCCGGTCCTCGTCGCCGAAGGCTTACTCACGCTCATATGCACTGTGCACACTAAACATGGCTTATAAATAAGGTTAAGGCCTAGCCTGCATGAGGCCTGAGCAGCATTAAATATAGGAGATGACAATAGGAAATCTAGGTTTAATTCCTTTATATTTAGTGGGTCTTTGGACCTCAGTTCATCATAGTAGTGCCCATAATAATTTGGTGATGGCAATTTATACCCTGAATATACATGAAGAAAAACTATCAATTTGGTTGAGTATATACAATATTACTATTAATATTACTATTTGTTGAGCGGGCTATTTAAATATATACGATGTGTTACATGTGTATAATCTAGTTTAATGTATAACATGTTTATTGTCTATATGCTTTCTTGATTGACATTGAGATGTAATCGAATCAACCTGTCTCGTGCCAGAGTGTCGCCTCAATCGGATTAGAGTTGCCCCCCGCGTGCGGGTGGGAGGGGCGGGGTCTCCGGGTGTGTACAAGACGTGACAAAAATTTTAAAAATACGATGTTTCGTGTTATTCATTAGCGATTGCCTCCACTGGCTCAGCTGCGCTGAAACCAATGTCGTCTGCTGTCGGCACTCCCTGTCATCACGCTTTCATTTCTTTCTCCAATTGAATTATTGCAATCAAACGTAAATTGAAAAGTTAAAGGTGCACTAGCCAATGCTTGGCATGAAAAAATCCAAGTCTTAAATATTTTAATTATGCAAGAACGTAAGATTGGCCATTTGATTAGAATAAGAACAGCAGGCCGAATATATGCCTTATATAATAACCATTAGAAAATGGGATAGAGAAACTACATTAAATAGCCTATTTGAAAAGCACTAACTCCATTTCGATAGTAAGCCAGTAAATGAGTGTGGAATGTGATATGTTCGATGGGTCCCTGATGAATTTAGCCCGGATGGCCATAAAAAAAAATCTGAGATTAATAAATGAAACATCAAGTCATGAGAGGCCTAGGCCTTTGAAGAATAAATTGGCCAATACATAAATACATCTTAAATAAATCACTAGATATATTGTTTATCAAAAGGATAAACGACATACGATATGTGCAAATGTATATATTTCTGTTTCATTTAGGGTTTTCGGTCTAGCCATTTTCCTTACCTCGACGCTCAATATGTTAATCCCCTCCGCGGCACGGACCCATTATGGACTGGTCATCTTTGTGAGGATATTGCAAGGGCTGGTGGAGGTAAGGAGTTATTTAATTCAAAAGTCACATTTCTGGAGAGCTATTTTTTTCTATGCACATTTTAATTGAGATTGCATTGGCCTATCCTGTCAATACCACAGCTTTTGAAAATGGCCAATTTTCCTTTGTGGCATTTCAATAATGATTAGGCTACAGTATACCAGAAGCAATGGAATAGAGGCAGTACAACAGCCAGAATTCACCCTGGAGAAATGTGAGACTGTTGTATTGATCTGCAGCTGGGTATTTGTTGTGGGAGAGTCCTCTCCCCTGTCTGTTCTAAAAAATATGTTCTGCGTTTTTTACACAAAAATTAACTGTAGTTGTTCTGGTTTTGTCCCATCTTGATTACTGCCCGGTAATATGGTCATGTGCAGCAAAGAAAGACATAGAAAAGCTGCAGCTGGCTCAAAACAAAGCAGCACGCCTTGCTCTTAACTACACATCAGTCTTTCCTGGTTGACGGTTGATGAGAGACTAACTGCTTGTCTTATAGTTTTTATGAAAAATATTATTATGATGAAAATTCCAGATTGTCTGCATAATCAATGAACATACAGCTCAGACACCCATACATACCCCACAAGACATGCCACCAGGGGTCTCTTCACAGTCCCCAAGTCCAAACGAAATGACGGCAAAGCACAGTATTTTACAGAGCCATGATCGCTTCCATCTCCAAGCAAACAGCAAAATGACACACACACACGCACGCACGCACACACACACACACACACACACGCACACACACACACACACACTATCACACTCTAACACACACACTCTAACACACACAATCTACACACACATTATTCTTTAGTTGTATTGTTTGTATATCGTTATACACTTATTTTAGATTTGTGTAACTGTTCTTGTCTATCAGTGTATCAGTGTTTTCCCACCGGGCACAGACGGCAAATTAACATTGATTCCACGTTGGTTCAGTGTAATTCCATTGAAATAATGATGTGGAAACAACGTTGATTCAACCAGTGTGTGCCCAGTGGGTTGTTACTTGACATGTGTTATGTTTTTGTGTGGGCCCCAGGAAGAATAGCTGCTGCTTCGGCAAAAGCTAATAGGGAGCCAAATAAACCAATAAAACTGATGAAACATATATGCTCTGCTCTCTGGTAGTAACACCACAGTTAGGAAAATGCTAGTCTAGCCAGAATCATATTCCCAAAGACAATGTGCTGAAACATCAGCAGCTCATGAATCCACTGTCCAGTAGGCAAATTGAAACATGAGATGTTGGCAGCGGCTGCCTTGTATAGTAAAACATGATGCCATGTTGATACTGAAGGGCAGGCTACATTCATAATAAAACAGCTAAACTAATCAGATGTGGAAAAAGTACTCAAATGTCATACTTGAGTAAAAGTAAAGATACCTTAATATAAAACGACTCAAGTAAAACTGAAAGTAGATAAGTAAAAGTAAAAGTTGTCAAAAATATAAATAGTAAAGTAAAGTACAGATACCCCAAAACAATGACTTAAGTAGTACTTAGTATTTTTACCTATTTACTTTACACCACTGAAACAGATACACAATCCTGGCAGCAGAGACAACCATTGAGAATCATTTGAACACCATTGGTGGAATTTTAGAATAATACTTTATTGTCCATTATCTTGCAGAGATTGGAAATTATTATTTATTCTCACAGGCCTGACTAACTACTTTCAGTGCAACAATTCTATTAAAATAATTGTCTATAGGCTGTGTTGGCTGTGAGTGATAGACATAGGGTTCAAATGAATGTCTTGTGATAATGAATGGTGTAATTCAATAACAACAGCACATCTACGTGTTTGGCATTGATGGCTGAGGTAAGACTGGGCCAGTAGCTCCCATCTGGGCACACACTGGTTGAATCAACGTTGTTTCCACAACAGCACATCTACGTGTTTGGCATTGATGGCTGAGGTGAGACTGGGCCAGTAGCTCCCATCTGGGCACACACTGGTTGAATCAACGTTGTTTCCACAACAGCACATCTACGTGTTTGGCATTGATGGCTGAGGTGAGACTGGGCCAGTAGCTCCCACCTGGGCACACACTGGTTGAATCAACGTTGTTTCCACAACAGACATTTACATTACATTTAAGTCATTTAGCAGACGCTCTTATCCAGAGCGACTTACAAATTGGTGCGTTCACCTTATGACATCCAGTGGAACAGCCACTTTACAACAGTGCATCTAAATCTTTTAAGGGGGGTGAGAAGGATTACTTTATCCTATCCTAGGTATTCCTTAAAGAGGTGGGGTTTCAGGTGCCTCCGGAAGGTGGTGATTGACTCCGCTGTCCTGGCGTCGTGAGGGAGTTTGTTCCACCATTGGGGGGCCAGAGCAGCGAACAGTTTTGACTGGGCTGAGCGGGAACTGTACT
Organism: Oncorhynchus nerka; assembly: GCF_034236695.1. NCBI lineage: Eukaryota > Metazoa > Chordata > Actinopteri > Salmoniformes > Salmonidae > Oncorhynchus > Oncorhynchus nerka. The sequence continues at coordinate 75,040,181 of NC_088422.1, forward strand.
TCCTCAGTGGTAGGGAGGCGAGCAGGCCAGAGGTGGATGAACGCAGTGCCCTTGTTTGGGTGTAGGGCCTGATCAGAGCCTGGAGGTACTGAGGTGCCGTTCCCCTCACAGCTTTGTAGGCAAGCACCATGGTCTTGTAGCGGATGCGAGCTTCAACTGGAAGCCAGTGGAGGGAGCGGAGGAGTGGGGTGACGTGAGAGAACTTGGGAAGGTTGAACACCAGACGGGCTGCGGCGTTCTGGATGAGTTGTAGGGGTTTAATGGCACAGGCAGGGAGCCCAGCCAACAGCGAGTTGCAGTAATCCAGACGGGAGATGACAAGTGCCTGGATTAGGACCTGCGCCGCTTCCTGTGTGAGGCAGGGTCGTACTCTGCGGATGTTGTAGAGCATGAACCTACAGGAACGGGCCACCGCCTTGATGTTATTTGAGAACGACAGGGTGTTGTCCAGGATCACGCCAAGGTTCTTAGCGCTCTGGGAGGAGGACACAATGGAGTTGTCAACCGTGATGGCGAGATCATGGAACGGGCAGTCCTTCCCGGGAGGAAGAGCAGCTCCGTCTTGCCGAGGTTCAGCTTGAGGTGGTGATCCGTCATCCACACTGATATGTCTGCCAGACATGCAGAGATGCGATTCGCCACCTGGTCATCAGAAGGGGGAAAGGAGAAGATTAATTGTGTGTCGTCTGCATAGCAATGATAGGAGAGACCATGTGAGGTTATGACAGAGCCAAGTGACTTGGTGTATAGCGAGAATAGGAGAGGGCCTAGAACAGAGCCCTGGGGGACGCCAGTGGTGAGAGCGCGTGGTGAGGAGACAGATTCTCGCCACGCCACCTGGTAGGAGCGACCTGTCAGGTAGGACGCAATCCAAGCGTGGGCCGCGCCGGAGATGCCCAACTCGGAGAGGGTGGAGAGGAGGATCTGATGGTTCACAGTATCGAAGGCAGCCGATAGGTCTAGAAGGATGAGAGCAGAGGAGAGAGAGTTAGCTTTAGCAGTGCGGAGCGCCTCCGTGATACAGAGAAGAGCAGTCTCAGTTGAATGACTAGTCTTGAAACCTGACTGATTTGGATCAAGAAGGTCATTCTGAGAGAGATAGCGGGAGAGCTGGCCAAGGACGGCACGTTCAAGAGTTTTGGAGAGAAAAGAAAGAAGGGATACTGGTCTGTAGTTGTTGACATCGGAGGGATCGAGTGTAGGTTTTTTCAGAAGGGGTGCAACTCTCGCTCTCTTGAAGACGGAAGGGACGTAGCCAGCGGTCAGGGATGAGTTGATGAGCGAGGTGAGGTAAGGGAGAAGGTCTCCGGAAATGGTCTGGAGAAGAGAGGAGGGGATAGGGTCAAGCGGGCAGGTTGTTGGGCGGCCGGCCGTCACAAGACGCGAGATTTCATCTGGAGAGAGAGGGAGAAAGAGGTCAGAGCACAGGGTAGGGCAGTGTGAGCAGAACCAGCGGTGTCGTTTGACTTAGCAAACGAGGATCGGATGTCGTCGACCTTCTTTTCAAAATGGTTGACGAAGTCATCTGCAGAGAGGGAGGAGGGGGAGGGGGAGGAGGATTCAGGAGGGAGGAGAAGGTGGCAAAGAGCTTCCTAGGGTTAGAGGCAGATGCTTGGAATTTAGAGTGGTAGAAAGTGGCTTTAGCAGCAGAGACAGAAGAGGAAAATGTAGAGAGGAGGGAGTGAAAGGATGCCAGGTCCGCAGGGAGGCGAAGTTTTCCTCCATTTCCGCTCGGCTGCCCGGAGCCCTGTTCTGTGAGCTCGCAATGAGTCGTCGAGCCACGGAGCGGGAGGGAGGACCGAGCCGGCCTGGAGGATAGGGGACATAGAGAGTCAAAGGATGCAGAAAGGGAGGAGAGGAGGGATGAGGAGGCAGAATCAGGAGATAGGTTGGAGAAGGTTTGAGCAGAGGGAAGAGATGATAGGATGGAAGAGGAGAGAGTAGCGGGGGAGAGAGAGCGAAGGTTGGGACGGCGCGATACCATCCGAGTAGGGGCAGTGTGGGAAGTGTTGGATGAGAGCGAGAGTGAAAAGGATACAAGGTAGTGGTCGGAGACTTGGAGGGGAGTTGCAATGAGGTTAGTGGAAGAACAGCATCTAGTAAAGATGAGGTCGAGCGTATTGCCTGCCTTGTGAGTAGGGGGGGAAGGTGAGAGGGTTAGGTCAAAAGAGGAGAGGAGTGGAAAGAAGGAGGCAGAGAGGAATGAGTCAAAGGTAGACGTGGGGAGGTTAAAGTCGCCCAGAACTGTGAGAGGTGAGCCGTCCTCAGGAAAGGAGCTTATCAAGGCATCAAGCTCATTGATGAACTCTCCGAGGGAACCTGGAGGGCGATAAATGATAAGGATGTTAAGCTTGAAAGGGCTGGTAACTGTGACAGCATGGAATTCAAAGGAGGCGATAGACAGATGGGTAAGGGGAGAAAGAGAGAATGACCACTTGGGAGAGATGAGGATCCCGGTGCCACCACCCCGCTGACCAGAAGCTCTCGGGGTGTGCGAGAACACGTGGGCGGACGAAGAGAGAGCAGTAGGAGTAGCAGTGTTATCTGTGGTGATCCATGTTTCCGTCAGTGCCAAGAAGTCGGGACTGGAGGGAGGCATAGGCTGAGATGAACTCTGCCTTGTTGGCCGCAGATCGGCAGTTCCAGAGGCTACCGGAGACCTGGAACTCCACGTGGGTCGTGCGCGCTGGGACCACCAGATTAGGGTGGCCGCGGCCACGCGGTGTGGGAGCGTTTGTATGGTCTGTGCAGAGAGGAGAGAACAGGGATAGACAGACACATAGTTGACAGGCTACAGACGAGGCTACGCTAATGCAAAGGAGATTGGAATGACAAGTGGACTACACGTCTCGAATGTTCAGAAAGTTAAGCTTACGTAGCAAGAATCTTATTGACTAAAATGATTAAAATGATACAGTACTGCTGAAGTAGGCTAGCTGGCAGTGGCTGCGTTGTTGACTTTGTAGGCTAGCTGGCAGTGGCTGCGTTGTTGACACTACACTAATCAAGTCGTTCCGTTGAGTGTGATAGTTTCTACAGTGCTGCTATTCGGGGGCTAGCTGGCTAGCTAGCAGTGTTGATTACGTTACGTTGCGTTAAAAGAACGACAATAGCTGGCTAGCTAACCTAGAAAATCGCTCTAGACTACACAATTATCTTTGATACAAAGACGGCTATGTAGCTAGCTATGTAGCTAGCTACGATCAAACAAATCAAACCGTTGTACTGTAATGAAATGAAATGAAAATGTGATACTACCTGTGGAGCGAAGTGGAATGCGACCGGGTTGTTGAGTGAGGAAGTTCTATTCGGTAGACGTTGGCTAGCTGTTGGCTAGTTAGCAGTGTCTCCTACGTTAAGGACGACAAATAGCTGGCTAGCTAACCTCGGTAAATTAAGATAATCACTCTAAGACTACACACTCTAAACTACACAATTATCTTGGATACGAAGACAGCAAAGACAGCAAAGACAACTATGTAGCTAGCTAACACTACACTAATCAGGCCATTCAGTTGAGTGTAATAGTTTTTACAGTGCTGCTATTCGGTAGACGGTGGACGTTAGCTAGCTGGCTAGCTGGCTAGCTGCTGGGAAGATAGCAGTGTAGACTACGTTAGGACGACGAAATACGATAATTACGCAATTATCTTTGATACAAAGACGGCTATGTAGCTAGCTAAGAAGAAATTGCTAAGATTAGACAAATCAAACCGTTGTACTATAATGAAATGTAATGAAAAGTTATACAACCTGCGGACCGAAGTGCGAATGCGACCGCTCGCTCCAACCCGGAAGTTTGGATTGATGGCACATCTACGTGTTTGGCATTGATGGCTGAGGTGAGACTGGGCCAGTAGCTCCCACCTGGGCACACACTGGTTGAATCAACGTTGTTTCCACGTCATTTCAATGAAATGACGTTGAACCAACGTAGAATAGACGTTGAATTGACGTCTGTGCCCAATGGGTCCTTGATTTGAATGAGCCATCATGTGACAAAGGCTAATCTGGTTATGTCTTGTTTTTGTTTCTGTAAGGAAAGGCTTCAGTGTTTTGAGTAAATTCAGTAAATAGTGCGACATTAATTAAGTTGGGCGTGGCATACATTCCACGAGCTTACAGGAGGACCTATAAGTGATTCATATATAGTGATCTCAGATCAGTCTAGTGGATAGCTAGGATAAATCTCCTCCTAGCATGTCCATGCAGATTGCATTTTCAAATAGCACACTCTGTTCCAATTAGCAGCTAATGAACATTTAATGGCAGCAGCATTGTCAGTGTAATGAGAGGCTCATCAGTTAGCTCAGAGCACTGCGTCTCGTATTAATGTTCATCAAAAAGGCAATGAAGAGAGTATGTTGGTTTTTGTTTGTGATCATATTTGATTTACAACCATGGCAGCTCATATCTAGTAGTATCATCTCTTGTGATTGTCAGCTCAGTGCAGGCAAATCTATTATCAGTATGTCTTATGTTTACAATTTCTCCCATTATTCTGTGAAACCATCTATTTGAATAGTTTACACAGTTTCCTACATTTAGTCTTTAAGATGGTTGTGTGCAATTTATTTTTTATATATATATTAATCATTTGGGCCAAAATGGGTGAAGTATTTGAAGGACGTGAAGAATGATTAGAAGACAAGGTCAAGATGACAAATGAATGTTGCATTTTACCAAATGAATCCAATCGCAGGTGGTACTGTAACACATTACACTATATCTTAGCTAACACATTAAGGGCAATAGACTGTAACAAGGCTCAAGATTCAAGGCCTGCCCACTGGGCACACACTGGTTGAAACAACGTTGAATTGGTGGTTATTTCATGTTCATAAATGTTTAATTTTACCAAATGAAACCCACAGGGGTGGTAATTGTAACAAAATGCCTACAAGTTTAAGAGATTACATGTTACCCCAGGAAAGGTAGCCTATCGGTTAGAACTTTGGGCCAGTAACTGATTGGTCGCTGGTTCAAATACCCGAGCCGACAAGGTGTCAATGTGCCCTTGAGTCAGGCACTTAACCCTAATTTGCTCCAGGGACGTCATATTACTGGATGACCCTGTAAAACTGCACCTATCAGGCATATGTGACAAATAAAGCATACAGTACATACAAGTCAAACGTTTGGACACTCCTACTCATTCATGGCTTTTTCTTTATTTGTACTATTTTCTACATTGCAGAATAATAGTGAAGACATCAAAACTATGAAATAACACATATGGAATCATGTAGTAACAAAAAAAGTGTTCAACAAATCAAAATATATTTTAGATTCTTCAAAGTCGCCACACTTTGCCTTGATGTTGACACTCGGATATAAATGATGAAGGGCGGTAACTATAGAAACAAGATTTATTCACGTCAGGGGAATTTATCAAAAAGTGTCAGCCTATTTGCAACACACCTCCTTGTTATTGTATTTCCATTGTTGTGTTTCACCTGCATTCAGTAGTCTATGAATTGCATGATTATGAAGGTATACATGTATGAAAGCATGTAGACTTATTTACAGTGTATGTAGTTCTGTCTTGTGATGTACATGTATTATGTCATGTTTGATGTTTGTGAGGACTCCAGGAAGAGTAGCTGCTGCTTTAGCAGTAGCTAATGGGGATCCTAATAAAATGCTAAATACTAAATGTTAAGCAGTATTGCTAGAATCCATTGCTATTGCCATAAGGAGCAGGATGATCAGAATATTCTGGCCATCTTATTCATTATAATTTAATGATAATAGCAGCAGTATGATTTACTTTAAACCAGTTACCTACTCTTAGTTGCTCATGGTTCTGTGGTGTGTGTGACCTACCCAGGGAGTGACCTACCCAGCCTGCCATGGGATCTGGAGTAAGTGGGCTCCTCCTCTGGAGAGGAGTCGCCTGGCCACCACCTCATTCTGTGGTAAATACTCTTTTCAAAGTATCTTATCTGTCACACTATGGCAGTGAAGCAAGAGGTACAGTAGTTGTACTTCCTTTGTCTATTTAGATTTCCTTTTTCCTTCTCTTCTCCCTCTCTACCATTTCCTCTTACAGGTTCCTATGCTGGTGCTGTCATTGCCATGCCTCTAGCAGGGATCCTGGTGCAGTACTCAGGCTGGTCCTCTGTGTTCTATCTCTATGGTAAGATAGAGTTCCATGGCGATGTTATAGCTTCCAAATGTAAAAGCATGAGCTGATGCACACCCATCCCGAAGAAGGCACTGCGTGACAAAACGTTGGTTAAGTTTACCCACTCAATTGTTGGGAGCATATATAGAGTTTTCAACTGTTATTCTTTTTATATAGCTATCAATGTTTTTAAAAATATTTTTTTCACATTCTAACCAACAACCTATTTGAAAATATGTTGCGTATAGTATATCATCTTCAGGACATTTTAAAGCTGGTTGCTGATGCTTTCAGACCTCCAGACCATTGATTCCTTCCCATTGTTTTTGTGGGACTGTTCTCCAATAATTTTCCATCTCACCCTGGACTAGATGAATTTGACCTTTCTGTCTGGGGTTTAGTCTATGGGGGATTTCTGAAAGATCAGACTGCCTTTTAGGAATTTGATGTTATCGTATAGGCCAATCTAAGCTTTTCACATGTTCACATACAATAATGACACAATTAAAACACATTTACAATAGCTTTGCTGCATGGTTCCATAATGACTAGAAGATATACATAATCCACCACCCATATTTTATTTATCCTGTGTAACAATCCCAATATCATTGTGCAGGGTGCTTTGGGATCTTCTGGTATATGTTCTGGATCCTTGTGTCGTATGAAAGTCCTGCTGTGCACCCTACCATCACCCAGGAGGAACGAGTCTACATAGAGGAGAGCATCGGGGAGAGTGCCAAGCTCATGGGCCCTGCTGAGGTGAGGGACAGGGCTTGAGGTTGGTTGAATAAAAGTTGTTTGAAGGGTTTCAAACAACTTTCACTCAACTAACCTCATGCCCTGCTTCTCTGTTTCAGTGAAATAATCCAAATCTGTGTGAAAGTTTGACAAACGTTTTTTAGTAGGCCATTACATTTTCTTAGTGATATTAGGCCAGAGTTCTCAAAGTCTTCAAAGTCCACTTCTCCTCAAATGGATTCCTATGATATTAAATTGGGAGATGATACTATGCCCCACTTCCTACTCAGGCTGGTTTTGATCTCTGCTCCCCTGAGGCCTCATGCATAAACTGCCAGTACGTCCAAAATATACCACAAAATGTGCATGCGCCAAAAAAATTATAAAAAATATAACTTGTGACAATGTGCTAACCGATCTGTAAATTTAGACCATGCGGATGCACATCTCTGCTAGTGGATGGAAAATCTGTGTTTCATTTTTTTAGTCTAACATATAGGAATCTCTTCTTTTCCTGTCTATTTTATTTTCAGAACCATTGCAGAATAAATTCCTCACCATTTCTAGCCGTGACGGGTTCATATTCTTACAATGCCTATCTCTCATTTAAGTGGACCTTGTAACCCAGTAAATAGATAGGCTATATACATTTCAAGTATAAGCAGCGTTCTATAATATATAGTCGATATTTAACAGGTAAACATTTGATCTTTTACATTGAAGTAGGCCTCTGTTGGCTACTGTAAGTACACAACGTAGTCTCGGGGCAATCTCTGACACTCTGACACTCTATTTAGTATGGTATGTTACGTTAAGTTAGCCTCCTGTGACGCGGAAAAACATGTTTGTGGTCAGAAAATATGGTTATTTATATTTCATTGTATGTGCAGAATTGTCCTCTGTATCTGTCATTAGGATGTAAATATGACAAAATTGACATTACAGTCAATGGGTACAGGTGATGAAAAACAAAGATGCGGCATGTGGGTGTCCACTACAGAGCACATTTTTATAAACTCTTATTTAGGTCTTATTTAATGTGAAGTCCAGACAACTCACTTAACTATTCCTGTGAAATCCACATACTAGAAACAATTTGAATATCAAACTCACAAAAATGATCTTTAATAATTACACACACTTCTTTTCAAATGACCATAAAATGTGCACATTTTGGATGGCAGTCATTTTTTTTAAGAACCAGGAAGATAAAGTTGTCAAAGTCACACCCCCACATGTGATATCACTGAAAAGCCCATCATGTCCTCTCAAAGGGACAACAGGACTTAATACAGTGGCTTGTATGGCCTTAGAGATACGGACCAAGAACTGATGTCCACTAAAAAGGACAAAAATGAATTGCTGGGTCTCTTGTCTTAGGTCAATTAGGTTACATTTAGGTTACATTATGAAAGAATAGCGGTCGTGCAATATTCTATGAATTACAGGATGTATAATATCATACATTTTACCCAGTTGTACAATAGCATACGAATTGGATGACGTAATTTATTATATATCTTGGCTGACGCATAGTATTGTACGTCTTGATCTGAGACAAGGTTGCTTGTTGCACCATAACAACAAAGGAGAATTATAGAGAGAATTTATGTTGGCGGTTAGGGGAACTAACGTCAAAAGGTTAGGAGAACTAAAATGACAAAGTTTACGTGAATTTATGTAGCAGGTTAGGTGGATTGGGTTAAATTTAGAATAAGGTTTAGGAGAAGGGTTAGCTAAAATACAAGAGTTGTCCCTGACGCGATTTGAACATGCAATTTTTGGATTGCTAGTCTGTCGCGGATTAAGGAAAGAGCATGCTTCCAAACTCAGCTAGGCTAACCGAACGAGTGTGCTCACATACTCCTTTAATAGTCCTTCGTTTGAAAAACGAAAAAAAGCAGCAATAGTAATATTTGTCCATTTGGAGATATCATAGCCAGTATACGCGTCCTCAAAATAATCAGAATTGATTTAAAATAACTAAAATCTGTAATTTATTTTCATAGCTGTGCAATTTTGCATCTGACAAGGATGTTTGGTGTAGTATTTTTTTGCATGAGGACCAGTCGTCTCTCAATGAATGACAACAGGCACTTCGGCTTACAACTTTGGCTTGCCTGGAGAAAATGTCTTGTGTGCCTGAATAGCCGAAAAAACCCTTGCCAGTCCACAACAAAGAAAAAAGTCACAACATGTCATCATAATATACAGTTGAAGTCGGAAGTTTACATACACCTTAGCAAAATACATTTTCACAATTCCTGACATTTAATCCTAGTAAAACATTCCTTGTCTTATGTCAATTAGGATCACCACTTTATTTTAAGAATGTGAAAAGTCAGAATAGTAGTAGAGAGAATGATTTATTTCAGCATTTATTTATTTCATCACATTCCCAGTGGGTCAGAAGTTTACATACACTCAATTAGTATTTGGTGGCATTGCTTTTAAATTGTTGAACTTGGGTCAAATGTTTTGGGTAGCCTTCCAAAAGCTTCCCACAATAAGTTGGGTGAATTTTAGCCCATTACTCCTGACAGAGCTGGTGTAACTGAGTCAGGTTTCTAGGCCTCCTTGCTCACACATGCTTTTTCAGTTCTGCCCACAAATTTTCTATAGCATTGAGGTCAGGGCTTTGTGATGGCCACTCCAATACCTTGACTTTGTTGTCCTTAAGCCATTTTTTCCACAACTTTGGAAGTATACTTGGGGTCATTCTCCATTTTGAAGACCCATTTGCGACCAAGCTTAAACTTCCTGCCAGATGTCTTTAGATGTTGCTTCAATATATCCTCATAATTTTGTTCCTCATGATGCCATCTATTTTGTGAAGTGCACCAGTCCCTCCTGCAGCAAAGCACCCCCACAACATGATGCTGCCACCCCGGTGCTTCACGGTTGGGATGGTGTTCTTCGGCGTTCAAGCCTCCCCTTTCTTCCTCCAATCATAACAATGGTCATTATGGCCAAACAGTTCTATTTTTGTTTCATCAGACCAGAGGACATTGCTCCAAAAAGTACGATCTTTGTCCCCAGGTGCAGTTGAAAACCGTAGTCTGGCTTTTTTATGGCGGTTTTGGAGCAGTGGCTTCTTCCTTGCTGAGCGGCCTTTCAGGTTATGTCAATATAGGACTCGTTTTACTGTGGATATAGATACTTTTGTACTTGTTTCCTCCAGCATCTTCACAAGGTCCTTTGCTGTTGTTCTGGGATTGATTTGCACTTTTTGCACCAAAATACGTTAATCTCTAGGGAGACAGAACGCGTCTCCTTCCTCAGCGGTATGACGGCTGCGTGGTCCCATGGTGTGTATACTTGCGTACTATTGTTTGTACAGATGAATGTGGTACCTTCAGGCGTTTGGAAATTGCTTCCAAGGATGAACCAGACTTGTGGAGGTCTACAATTCTTTTCTGAGGTCTTGGCTGATTTCTTTTGATTTTCCAATGATGTCAAGCAAAAAGGCACTGAGTTTGAAGGTGGTCCTTGAAATACATCCACAGGTACACCTCCAATTGACTCAAATGATGTCAAATAGCCTATCAAAAGCTTCCAAAGCCATGACATCATTTTCTGGATTTTTCCAAGCAGTTTAAAGTAATCAGTTTAAATGTAATCTTCTGATCCACTGTAATTGTGATACAGTGAATTATAAGTGAAATAATCTGTCTGTAAACAATTGTTGTGAAAATTACTTGTGTCATGCACAAAGTAGATGTCCTAACCGACTTGCCAAAACTATAGTTTGTTAACAAGACATTTGTGGAGTGGTTGAAAAAGGAGTTTTAATGACTCCGACCTCAGTGTATGTAAACATCTGACTTCAACTGTATACACAAACTGTTCCAAACTGTTTTGGCCCATCATTCCTCCCCGACCAACCTCCCTACTTTCGCTTATGTCCGAAGTAACTAGAACATTAGTAGGTATGATACAGTACTTCTTGGAGGTGCTCAGAAATACGTGAAGTATATTCCGTATGACTCTGAGGCCAGGCTGATGTACTGTAATAGATGTTTTATTTATTTAGAGTAGACAATGTTTCAGAATTCGCGGGTAGACCATCGCAAACAGGATTGTGGAAAAGTCAATGCAAAACATTGTTGAATTCAAACGTTCTGCTGACAGGTCAACGGCAATTTCCATTGTTTTCTCTTTCAGAAACGGACAGTTCTTTTGCCAGCTACAGCATAAATTACTGCAAAAGATTAAAAGATTCTGCCAACACAGTAAATAGACCAGTAGCTTATGTAAAATATTTGACAGTATGGGTAGCTACAGTATTGCTGTGCGATAGGAGCATAACATCATAGCCTATTTAATCTCAGAGCCTATAGGAAGGCAAGACATAGAAGCCCAATGATCTAATGATAAACTACATATTGAACAACAATTAATCTTTTGCATAGAAGTGTGATGGCTGTAGCATTTAGCCTACTTTTAAATGGTTTAAAATATACAATAAATCTATCAGAATGTGCGGACAGGCGCTCTCTATAGGCTGCATGTATGTGTTTCTCTCTTTCTCGTCGCTGCCAGCCTTTCACCGGTAACTCATGTATTTTCCTCCCTTTTGCTCCATTGTAGAAATTTAAGACCCCTTGGAAAAAGTTCTTCACCTCCATGCCTGTCTATGCAATCATCGTGGCCAACTTCTGCAGAAGCTGGACCTTCTACCTACTGCTTATCAGTCAGCCGGCCTACTTTGAGGAGGTGTTTGGGTTTGAGATAAGCAAGGTGAGACCAGTGGAGCGTTCCCAGGATAGGGCACCAGCCTAGCCAAACAGTGTTGCTGGGGTATGGTATTCGAGGCCTAGGTGAGGGATGTGTGAAAATGTTGTGCTAGGCTCTAACGGACTTTAATACCTTTTAATACCTATATGTTGATGTTGATTTCAACTGTTCCTGTCCTCAGGTTGGCATGGTGTCTGCCCTGCCCCACTTGGTGATGACAATCATTGTGCCCATTGGAGGGCAGTTGGCTGACTACCTACGCAGCAGGAACATCCTATCTACCACTACAGTTAGGAAGATCATGAACTGTGGAGGTGAGAGAACCCCTTCGGCACACTATGCACAATTATATCAAATGTGTTTAATAGAATAGTACTGCTTTTACACTATCTGTATGATAGTGATACAATGACTGTAGCAAAGCAATTCTGTTTGGGACTGTAATTAAATGTAAACTGTGATGGCCCATAGCCCCTGGGTTACTGTAGCATGTGTGTGACTGTCTGTCTCTGCAGGGTTTGGCATGGAGGCTACGCTGCTGCTGGTAGTGGGATTTTCCCACACAAAAGGGGTGGCTATTTCCTTCCTGGTCCTTGCTGTGGGCTTCAGTGGATTTGCCATATCAGGTCAGTGTCTGTTAAACATGTGGTATCAGAGAGTCTGCCAGTATAGATCACAGCTGCCTGTAGGAGACTCCTCCTTTACTATTTGTAGACAGAGAACAAATCTACCAACTACACCGTAGATTCTGTCTAGAATGGCCACTATTTATTGCCGGTTGATGTTTATTGTCATGAATCTTGCCATGGAAGCAGCACTGAGTGATTTCCTCTAGATGGGCCGGCTGAAAAATCTAAGTAGGCTATATCGTCAAAATTCAAGAAAACAAAACGTAACTGTTTGGTCTTAATTTAAGGTTAGGCATTAGGGTTAGCAGTGTGGCTAGGGTTAGGTTTAAAATCAGATTTTATGACTTTGTGGCCTTGCCAGCTAGTGACCACTCTGCAGAGCTGCCTCCAGAACAAGTTTAATGATGAAAAACTAACTTGCCTATTTATCGTTCAACAGCCACCGATGTGGTCTAAAAAGGACTTGCAATCAGCAATATCCAGCTACAAAGGGAACAGGGTCGATTTCTCACATTTCTCAAACATCTATTCCAGCTGAAGCTTGTGGCCGCAAGGCAGACCTTGGTTTTACTACTACTCATTTTTCTTGGGCTTTCTCCTGGAGTATTTAATAATTCAGCACAAGTCCCAGAGGAGCTGCCATACAGGCTGGCTGTGTGCAGCTACAGAGGACACTCAGTGTGGGGGAGGAGATTCACTGGCTAGCTACTCCCTTTGCAACAAGATGGCTGCTTGGTGCTTTGTTTTCATCGCAATTGAATTTCCATTACATTTATATTATGTTTGGGATATTTCAGTAGTTTTGATACATCCACATACTAGTACTCCATTAAGGGGGATGTGGTCTTAATTAAAGAAAAAAAGGTAATTACTAATGGTGGTTTTTATTACCTACCTAGAATGAGCTCTAGAGACCATAAGGGCTAGAGCCTATCAGATCTGCGCTAGCCAACACCCACATAGCGGTTGTTTGGACGGTGTCTGAGTTGGAACTGCGTTAGAGCTGTCAAATCCATAAGCGGCTCCTTGCGTCAGTTTATCGCGGACACTGCCATTGGATGCAAGTACAAAACCAACCGACTTCATAATCCAACTTTATAATTAGAAGTTCATGCAGCCGCGTTACAAGTTCAAACACTCGAATGCGTGATGTTTTATTGCCTGATAGGCTATGATTCCCCCCATCCAAATTAACATTAAATAATGCATTAGCATATACATTCTATTGGCGTTTTGAACTTCTAACGCAGTGGGGATACTAAGGAAGGGAGTGGTTTGTGACACAACAGCAGCCACTCACTTATTTGTCAGTTCATAACGTAGTTACACCTCCAACAACAGTTGTCATGCAGATGTCAGCCATCGCGGGTTTACACTAGATTTGATTGAAACGAGGTCTAAGTTATAGTGAAATCAGTTAAACCACAAGAACTATAACCACTGGATTTTATTTAATCAAATGCTAATCAATTGTTGTCTTAGAGATCTGTCTTATAGAGAGTAACTTCACACTGAAAACCTTGTATTTCATTCTGAACGTTCTTTCCACCAGGATTCAACGTCAATCACTTAGACATTGCTCCACGCTATGCCAGTATCCTTATGGGGATATCCAACGGTGTGGGCACCCTGTCTGGCATGGTATGCCCATTGATCGTAGGTGCCATGACAAAAAACAAGGTAAGACATTCTGTTACCCTTGGAAAGTCCATAAAACATTATGGTTAAACGTAGATTCATTATCAGATAGAACTACAATTCTCTGTGACTTTGTACAAGACACTTTATATTCCATCTGTCCACATGAAGACTCGAGAAGAGTGGCAGTGGGTGTTCCTCATCGCTGCTCTGGTTCACTACGGGGGAGTCATCTTCTATGGCATCTTTGCCTCTGGAGAGAAGCAGCCGTGGGCCGACCCAGAGCTGACCAGCGATGAGAAGTGTGGCTTCATCGATGAGGATGAGCTGGCAGAGGAGACGGGCGACATCACCCAGAGTTACGGTGCCCTGGGCGGCGGTCCGGCCAAAACGTATGGTGCCACTACGCAGAACGGGGGCTGGGCTGACAGCTGGGATAAGAAGGAGGAGTTTGTCCAGGAAGAGGCAGAGGGAGGGCCGTATGGCTACAGGCAGGACCAGGACTACTCCTAGAGACAGCAGACACAATGACCATCAAACGGTAAACTTATTTTGTAATGTCAAAAACCAAACAAAAAAGATAACAATCCATTGTTGTATGTTTGCACAAATTCAAATCATTATTTCAAAATATAAAATTAGTTCAAAACAGGATTTTATTGTGCAAATAAAAATATTACTATAGAGATGTAACACATATCAAATTGGCAGATCTATTTGTAAACGTAATATGCATATAAATTATAGATATATTTATTTGGAGTGCAATTGTGTGTAAGTGTGAACCATTTCCACCTCATCAATCTGAGCTTCTTCATTCTGGAGAAGCATGTTATGTACGATCAGACAAGATTTAACTGGCTTCCTGGATCATCATGCCTAACTGGTTCTTATTACAACTCCTCATGAGCCAGCCATTGCAGTGTAAAAGAAACATGTCACTGTAAATAGGGGACTTAACCAGGAATGAGACTGTATGTCTTAGGTTGTACAGTATCTCTTCTGAATGCACTGAAAGTAGTGTGTCCTTTTAATGCACAATATCATTTTTTTTCTTATTATTATTGGTTTGTAAAACTGTGTCTTTAACACAAAAAGGCATAAAAATACAATAATGTTTTGAAGAACGACATAACACTTTCGCCAGCTGATGTAAAAGTCTTAAGATGCATGAAAGAAAAGAATGACGAAGCGTTGCGTGTTTACAGTGCCATTTTGAGAGCTTGGGACTATACAGTTCTATCTGCATTTTCTTTCAAAATGGAGTTAGTAACATAGCCTTGTTCTGTTCAATGTTCTCTACCTATATACCCCAATTCAAGTTGAGTTAAGTTCAAAAGAATACAAGATAAAAATAGCTGACACCATTCAAACCAATGAGGGTTTGGAACTTTGAAGCCAATTATCTCAGAATCATCTTCTTGCAGATAGAACCTTATAGTCCCAAGCTCTCTATTTCATGCCTATAACAATGTTACATCTGTTGTTAAAAGTGTACGTTTGGAGGTTACAAACATTCATAACTCAGTTATGTAATTTTTATGATCATTATGTCAGTTTTATTGTCTGGTCAATTCAAATCATTTCAAGGCATTTCAATGAGCTTTGTTGTTGTTTAAAGGTAAATGTTTGTCTGAGGTGACTAAAGAAAAATAACTATGATGTATAAGAGCACATGGACAATGTAACCAAATGCTGCCCGGCACTATCAAGGGCCTGTGCAATGCAGAGAAAGACCAGCCAGCCGATCCAGAAGTAGCCAATCAGTATATCTACTGTACAGACAGTCCGTCAGCAGGAGATATGTTTTGCTAATGAAAAGGAAACATTTTTAGACTGGGATAGTGACCCAGATAGACAATGTTGTTAAAGAAAACTATACCTTACCAGTCCAGGAGGACAATTAGCCAAGTTGGGGATTGAGATTCATATTACATATACTTGTAAAAACATTGGAGCATTACTGAATAAAAAAACATGACAGTATAGCTGTTACTGCCTATGTAATTGTCACATTGAACGTTTACCATTCCTTAAAGAGTAGGTAGACAATCAAAAGAGCAGCAAGACATGATTTAGCCAGTGTGTATAGAGTGGGAATGACCAGTGTAGAGATACTGGGTTCCAGTCAATGATTTATATATACACTAGATGACTGACAGGGCCTTGTTTAGAAACCGCCGCGCCTCCATCTTGGCACTCCCCAACATTGTAAATAAATATTTTGGAAGCTATAAAAATGCATTTATTAATGTACACATTTGTTTTTGCCATGTTTATTCTATTACAGAAACATTAATGCATACTGTTAAATGATATTATGTGAGCTAAACATTCCAAAAAATACATGTAAAATGTTTTCCTTAAAAGTACAAGTTACTGTCCCCATTACAAAACACAACAACACTTAATACATGTAATTTTGTCCTATAAACATTTAATTGTAATACTATAGAATTCCATTAATTCCAATGGAGGACTGCTCCTACTGGGAAGTGCCAATATGGCTGACCGGTGGCTTCAAAGCCTCTCATTGGCCAGTAGATAGCATCAGCAATCCAGGGTTTATATACATCATTGGTTTCAGTAGCGTGTCAGGGACCTAAACCTGCTTTTCACTGTCTGTCTGTGGAGACCAAAAGTCAGCACTTCGCAATGTATTTATGGAAATGTATTTATGCATGGAACAAAGCCGTAGTCTGAATGTTCTTACTTTTTATTTCTTTCACAAAATGTATTTTGTCTCTCAAACTGTTACTAATGTGTCAATTTCTTTGCACAATTTACCAAAGGTAACGTGTCAAGCTGGGTTTGAACAGGAGGGCTATATACTAAAGGAATTGCTGGACATTGCAGTGAAGGCCTCTGTAGGCCTCTCCAGGTGGCGCTAACCATACTCAGTGTACAAAGCAATAAATCCATGGTAACAGTTGTTGTCAACCATTGAAAAATGTAAAACACTAGCATATGTAACTAGAGCGTTACTTTTACGTTTCAAGTCGTGTTTATTGTGATATCAAATATAGAAAAGAACAAACACAAGTACTTGTAAAAATATAAAACCTATGTAGTTAGAGTCCTCCACACAGCTCTTTGACATGCTGATAATGCAGGGAGTTTGTGAGGGGACTGCTCACCAGAAGAGAATGATACCCTGGGCCATTCCTGTGACATGGATGATGTCCTTCTCCATATCTCTATGGTTCCACTCCTGTTGGTGTCTGCGCATCCGTTGTTGTTCTGTACAGTTTCCAGTGGTCGTTTTGGAGGGTGTGCTATTGTTCAGTTTTTTCTCTCTCTCTAAACCCTGTTGGTTTGATTGATGTGTGTTCTGTCAGTGGCTGGACCCCTATTGCCCCCTTAACCATCTGTCTCTAACCACCTAAACCCCTTTCATTGTTGCAATATTCAATGAAGTGAAGATTGTCTGTAAAGGTGATCTAACATTTACAGAAATGGTAGATGTATAACATGAAGTAACGGTACCTTCTTCCTGTTTTGTGCCTCTGAGTGAAGTTACAGTGTGATTCTATGGCTTATTTTGCTGTGTCAATGGAGAGATTTGTTGATGTCAAAATGAAATGCTCTATATATCCATTTTATAAAAAAACAAATGAACAAAACATAACTTGTGTCTGTATTTGTGTGAACACATCCACAATCGTACAGCTCAATCAGTGATGTCTGTATAGGCAGATGAAGAAGCCTGGCTTTAAGTCCAATTGCTGTATTTATGATTCCAAGGGGAAAAGTGCCTAATGTGTCTGACTACTAACATTGGTGTAATGGTCCTTCAGAGTTACAAGCTTGGACAAGAGCACCCTCTCTCCCAGAAAATGTGCTTTGTGGTATACCTTGCATGATGTCTGCGCACGACCAGAGTCCGTCTTGCACTAAGCTTACAGGATATGGTGACCCCTCTCTACCAAAGGACCCTTCCTCCCTCTCTATTCTCCTTCTTTGACTTGTAGTGAAATCAATGGACCAGTCCCTCCTGCTCAGCCGAACCTATTGACTGTTCTAACCTCTTAATGGAGATGGGAGGGAGGAGCAGCACTTATTGGGCTATTTGGAAGAACTGCTCGATTCAGAGAGACCCTTGGGACTGAAGCCCCTCATGGAGGGAGACCCACAACACTCTTTATGAAACAGGCCTGGGAAATATTTCCTCATGTTTGCAACATTCAGCACTAAACTGGGACACCGAGTTTATATATATATTTTTTTTACAGATTGTTAAATCGATAGATTGAGTGATTGTTAAAAGGTTGCTGTGAAGACCAGCATGATTTCTAAGAGTGGTTGATTAGAAGGCACAGATGACTTGTTGAGGGCTTCTCCTCTTGCATTCACTGCTAATTGATACCAACAGTCAGTAAAAAGATGACCTTCAATTCAAATAAGTATTGGCAGAAACTGAAAGGTTACAGTCTCTGTTAGACTTCCCCGTGTCTCAGCATGTGTCTGTGCATTAATAGAGAATCCTGTCACCCTGTCATGCCAATTGAATTAGCTACCTTCCATTCGCCAACTAATTTCCAACTGAAGAGATGGCTAACTCCCAATTCAACTTTATTAACTGTGATTAATTCATTACATGTCCCTTCCCTTAAACACTACAAAGGTAAAACTATGTGTTAGCATTCTGCTATTGTCCTGGCTTTGTTTACATTTAGTAGATAAACTCATTCCAAATAGAATAGGCCTGGGCCTCCCGAATGGAGCAGCGGTCTAAGGCCCTGCACTACAGACCCAGGTTCAATCCCGGGCTCGATCACAATCAGCTGTGATAGGAAGTCCCATAGGGTGGCGCTCAATTGGCCCAGCGTTGTCCAGGTTAGGGGAGGGTTTGGCCAGGGTGCTTTACTTGGCTGATCACACTCTTGTGACTCCTTGTGGCAGGCCAGATGCCCGCAGGCTGACCTCGGTCGTCAGTTGAACAGTGTTTCCTCTGACTGACACATTGGTGTAGCTGGCTTCCGGGTTAAACAGGCAGGTGTTAAGAAGCACGGCTTGGCGGGTCATGTTTCGGAAGACGTATGACTCAACTTTCACCTCCCGAGCCCATTGGGGAGTTGCAGTGATGAGACAAGCTCAAAATTGTGGAGAAAAAGGGGGTAATTTTTACATTTTTATAATAAACAAAAGAAATTGCCCTATAGTTCGGTAGCTGTCAATACGTAGTTCTGTCACATTTTCAATCTGCCACCAAACTGCCACCTTTAAATCAAATATATCTTCAGCTGCTACTCAATAGCATTTAACACCCGATGAAAGGTACCAGTACACAGGGACAGGACTAGAGAGCCCTGGAGAAAACCAAACTGCCACCTTTAAATCAAATATATCTTCAGCTGCTGCTCAACAGCATTTAACACCCGATGAAAGGTACCAGTACAGAGGGACAGGACTAGAGAGTTTTTTCTACACTAGTGACGTCGTATTTCCTTGTTTCTCTGCTAAACAGCAGGATGTTTGCAGAAGTCATGGGGGCGGAGCTCCTTTGCTGATTGATGGCACCTGGATCAGCAGAGGATAAACAATCAAGGGGGAGGGAGCGTGTAGACACAGACACCCTGCAATTACACCATGAGCCATGTCCTGGCTCAGCCCATTGCTTTCATTAATTTGACAGGCTCGATAAATGTGTCACCAGCCCCTTAAATTATATTTTCTCCCAGCCAACCAGCCAGAACGGTCACGGTTCTCATCTCATAGCAAACAGGGTAACTGACCCATAACCCTCTGTGTGACCATCAACCCATCTATTATAACTAAACTGTCTATCCCTATTCTGTCCTATATGAGTATTAAGGCAAGAGAGCAAAATGGAAGTGTCTATGTAAGTGTGTGTGTGTGTGTGTGTGTACGTGGGTGTGTGTATTTACATGTATGCATTATGCAAGTGTGTGTGTGGTGTTAGTGCATATCAGAGGGTGTAGTTACATAACAGAGTGTATGTCCATATGCTCAGTGGTTTAAAGATGACTGCTCATCTGTGGGTGGGGGGCAGGTGATATAGCGACCCCGGGGACCATGATGGGAGGCTATGTGATGCCAAAATCACTCTTTGATGACTGGGGCAGCACTGGGGCCCATGAGACCCTCTGGGCTTTATGAATAACACCCTGTTCTCCACATACAGCCTCCATGATACATGGAGGAGCTACTGAAATCATTGTCCCAGGACACAACACCCCCAGAGACGATAATGTGAAGCACACCTATCGTGCATTTCAGCATCTCTGTGCATAAAACACTGAACGAATGAATGAACTGTCGGTTGTAAAGTGCAATGAAGAGTACAACCCACATAGCCCAACCCCCTCTCCAATAGACCACTGCTACAGATTTCATCTATAATTTGGAGGTTTCATTACATTGGTGCAATAACACACGAAGCTAGCGACTGATTTTTTATTGAATGAACTCTGTCGTTTGGATTACAGACTGGAACAATAGAATGTAGAATCTTATTAGTGTAATGTCCCGGTTTCCTCTAGCATCCCTAGACGAGAAATATGATTCCACTCTCATATCGCATGTCCTCTCCCCAGCCATCTTCAGTCATGAAAAGCCACGGGACTTTTTCACAGTGTTACATGAATGATTATAGTAAGACAGGATGCGTATTTGGCAGGGGAGAGGCATGGATTGGCTGGGTGAGAACCCGCCTCTGACTCTGGCAACGTGATAGAGAGTGGAGGGGATTGGCACGTGTTGCTGAATTGCATCACCCCAGCTGGTAGGTGTTGGCCCCCCCCCCCTCGTCTGTGTGAGATATGAGATGCGCGTCACAGGTAAGAAACAGAGGGAAAGTCTCTGGGGCGTGGCACGATAATGGTTAGAGGGCTGAAGACACACGCACTCCGCTTCACCTAGCTTCCTCTCAGATCCAACTGTACAAGACCTGCCTACACAAGCACAAACACAAGCATACAAACAAACACATGCACACACACACGCACGCAGACAAATGGACAGGTGCTCTCCTCTATCTGCTCAAAGAACTGACCTCTGTACTTAGTTTTCCATTAGTAATATTGTTGCACACAATACTGTCTCTCGTACTGTTTTCAGAATGTCAGTGAATGCAGTCTTCAAAGGATATGCCAGTGTTTGTAGTGCAGCCCTGCATCTAGAGTAGCATCAAAGGAGATGTTTACAGGATAGAAGAGAAATAGAAGGGAAATGTTTATCAAGAGGAAAGGTAAAAGTGAGAATGAATATGAATATTTCGCACTATATTCTCATAAGAGGATTCAAGGACATCGGTTCGGCGTTAGAAGCATTCATTTTTCAGAATGAGACACAGCGGGTTTGGGAATATGGATTTTGGGATGTGTTTCAGTGTGAGAGATGATCCTGACTTATAAATGAAATCACATTCAAATGCACCACAAAATAAAAAGGAGAGGATGCATCGGACGATTAGAAAATCTGAAAAGCATTCGAAATCTATAAAAGGCAAATGCTTCCTACATCCTTGCATTATTCATGCCAAGGAAATGACCATGTGGTAGCATGTTACAGAAGACGGGATGGAAGACAAAAACCTGCATGTACAACCAATGCATGTCAGAAAAGCACCAAGGTCTCTGTGTGATGGAGATAGCATAATGATCTGTTTCAGCACTGGACAGCTCCACTGCCACCAACCTGCCAAAAAATGCCAACTGAGGAATGGAAGGGAAAAAACAGATGTGTGTAGGGGATGGAGAATGACAAGGAAAGTAGACGGAGTAGAAAGTGTGGGACACGGGAAGGGGGGTTTCAATTGATGGAGCTTAGGCACGTGTGTGTAGGGGGGGGGGGGGGGGTCTACTGCCATGAGTTTCTCATTCAGCCCTGCATGCCTCTCAGCCTCTCAGTAGCTCTTCACCAGATGGGAGGTAGGGAGGGGTGGAGGGTCGTGAGGGTAGGGGGGCTCTCCTGAACCCCAAGCATTAGGCCTCCCTTTGTCCTCTTGGCTGTCACCGATGGCAGCACAGTGGGGTAACACAGGCAGGCACATTGCAAATCTCATTAAAAAGTGAGAGGAGTGGCTGAAGGAGGCTTTAGGAGGCTTTCTAATAACAATACATGGGGAAAGCTTGCATATTGGATTCAATCACAAACATCTGCCCCCACCGTATCTCACTCTATCCACAAAAGGTCTTCAATAACCTCAGCTACTTAAGGACATTTGTTATGAAATAAAGAAAGCATCACAATGTTATAGACATTTTACAAACTGCCGTATTTTACCATGACAAACACAAAACAAGATTGTCTGTGACTTGTGTTACACATCACCAGCATTTTAAGTCAACCAGTTTTACAGGGCCACATAGAATGATCTTTTCTTCCTTTCAAACAAATGTTTTTACTTCTCAACCAACCAACACAACCACCCACACTCACAAACACTGCCCTCCTCCCTGTCCCTGGTCCCCTCCGCCTACCTTAGTCCCTTCCTCCACTTTCTCCCTCTACGCTTTATTGATTTCATGTTGTCACCACACCTCTCTATCGGATTTCATTAGTCACAGTGAGGTGACACATCAGGTGGAGGGATCTCAGAGAAGGAAGAGGACAACAAAGGAGTGACAGTATCACAGTCTCCCATCTTGTTCAGTGTTAAGATGGAGCACAATGTCATACTTAGGGACTGAATGGTTATATTATACTGTATGATATTGTTTCCACAAACTTGACTGAGTGATGATTTCCAATGTTGTGTGTATGTCTCTGTAAGTGCAGTTGGTCCTCTTTTGAACACTGCTCATTCGTCACGTCACTGACCCTGTAATTGACCGTTTAACACAGTGAATGGGGGATTCAACAACCCTGTCATTTCACTCATTGTAAGATTACACACATACCAATTGGCCTATCATCCAAACCCTATCAACGTTACAGCCACTCGGATAACCAGATGGATGGCTAGCTCTTTCCTCCTGGCAGATACACTATGTGCTGCCAAAGGATTTGAATTGTCTTCTGTCTTTTCAGCTTCATGATTCCATCTTTCTTGCATTTCTAATGTGAGCGTTTCGGTGCTTTCCAAATGTTCACTGGGCGATTCAGTGAGTTTTCTGATCTATGTTCATTCATTTCTTCTGGATTTATATCCGATTTGGTTTGTCTCTCTTCCTCTGTCCTCGGTTTTCAACTCTCTTTCATCTCTCGCTCACTTTCCTTTTTCTGTGTCCTGCTTTTAATGAGCATGGTGTTCACTGCTGGGGCGTACGGTCCCTTTAAGAGCGGGAGGTGTGAGCGCAGACACCTTGTGATGAGTGAGAGGGAACAAACCATAGAAAATGAACGCATACAAGGGGAGGCACACGAGAGACAGTGCCTTGACATTTACGGAAGAAAGAAATAAGTGCAGTCTGATTCTCTCATAGACAAAGACAGAAAACCCCACAATATAGCATCTTGACACCAAGGCAGAACTATAGAAATCAGCACCGAGTTTGCTAGATAAAGAAGGTGTCAGAGCATAATGTATTGAGTGGGGGACAGAATCAGAAAAGGGTCAAGATGAATGTCAAAATGAGTCAGATTGATATAATATGATAACGTATGACCACTGTCGCTGTATTTCTCTGATTATGTCCATTCCCTGTCCATCTGCCCCCCCCCCCCCCCCCCTCTGTTTGTCACTGCATGGTGACTCAGACACTGCAGAACTGCTAGGTCTTACATGATATGAAATTAGTCACACTGCAACCGGACATTATCTAGCTCTCTTTCTCACACACACACACACACACACACACACTTAGCCTCAGTACTCACTACCACCCTTCCCCTGCAGCTGGCCCGCAAACAGTACGGACAGTGAGCTGGTGTACTTATCAAAGAAACTCCATTACCAGACTGTACTCCTCCAATGTACCTAGACACCTGAATAAATACACAAACTGATTTTAATGATGCTCTCTTCACACTGCCTTGACCACACATCACACAGGATGAATGCCCAGACTGGCTGAGGCTGTCAATCCACACGCCTCCCCTCAGAGACATCCTGCTCTCTCTCTGTCTCTTTCTCCATTTCTCTCTCTCAAATTGAAAGTCAGCACTGCATGGTTGGTATGTCAGCTGTGAAAAACCGCACAGTCTTTTAAAAGTATTTTCTTTAGTTTAGAATGGCTTCAGCAAGTCAGTCAAGCACAGGCCTTCTATTGAAAATAAAAGTGCCCACTGCCAACAGACAGAATGTGACCATGAAAGGAAAACTGTTCTACAGAGATAGGCCTGAGAAGAATGCTTGACACTCATTGTCATTTAGCTTTCAGTGACATTATGAGCACTCTGGGGTGGTTGATGTTGCTTTAACAGCTTGGTGCACAAGCTCTTCAAAGTGCCCTCGCAAATTGATTACTTAATGCCACTCCCCTCCTTCAAATAAACATGCACGCTGTTCTCACAGACCTAATGCTTAAGTGTCTTGTTACTGTTGCAGATAAAATCATGTCCCCTGAACAGGTATTGACAGACATGTCTGTGCTGTTTAGAGAGAAAATGATGGTGGGAGGGGAGATCTAGGGAGGAGAGACAGGAAGGAGGCAGGAGTGGGGAGCAAGGAGGGGAAGAAGGAGGGATGGGAGAGGGAGAAAGAGAAAGAGCAGGAAGTAAGGAGGAGGGAGGAGGGAGGAGGTGTGGTTAGGAAAAGCCTGTTTAGTCCATCTGACTGCTCCCTGAGCAGTGATGCAGCGCCCACATGAAAGTGGGTTGTGTCATATGTGGCTGGCTGTGGCACGACGCCACGTCACACGACCCCTAAAATCTAGCCAACGAGTAGGCCGTCTGGGAGCCAGAAACACAGGGGACCACAGACAACAGATGGAGAGATGGCAGGAGGAGAGGGAAAGAAAGAGGAAGAGAGTGAGAGAGTGACCGAGTGACCGAGTGACCGAGTGAAAGAGAGAGACAGAGACAGAGAAACATAGTAAATGGTATGACACAGTGCGAATAATTGAAATTAGGAGTGAGAAATGTATTGGAACAGAAGGCTGTGGCACAGCATACATGCAGTATATGTGTTCCCCTCACCATTGACTAAGGACAGAAAACAAAGCACATAATAAGGGCGGACAAAAGGGGACTGGGAAGATGCAGAGCAGTCAGTGTTAGTTTGATGTAAAACCAAGTGAATATGTGCCGGTGTCTTTAACGGACCACAACAATACAGGTCTTTCTCTACCTTGTGAGGGAGTCTAGATTTAAACTCAAACCCTGACTCTGTGAGACTCAGTGAGGGTCTGTGTCCCTGTGTGTTGGGATGCTCATCACAAACCCTGACTGTGAGACTCAGTGAGGGTCTGTGTCCCTGTGTGTTGGGATGCTCATCACAAACCCTGACTCTGTGAGACTCAGTGAGGGTCTGTGTCCCTGTGTGTTGGGATGCTCATCACAAACCCTGACTCTGTGAGACTCAGTGAGGGTCTGTGTCCCTGTGTGTTGGGATGCTCATCACAAACCCTGACTCAGTGAGGGTCTGTGTCCCTATGTGTTGGGATGCTCATCAGAACTCCTGACTCAGTGAGGGTCTGTGTCCCTGTGTGTTGGGATGCTCATCACAAACCCTGACTCGGTGAGGGTCTGTGTCCTTATGTGTTGGGATGCTCATCAGAACTCCTGACTCAGTGAGGGTCTGTGTCCCTGTGTGTTCGGATGCTCATCACAAACCCTGACTCAGTGAGGGTCTGTGTCCCTGTGTGTTGGGATGCTCATCAGAACTCCTGACTCAGAGAAGGTCTGTGTCCCTATGTGTTGGGATGCTCATCAGAACTCCTGACTCAGTGAGGGTCTGTGTCCCTATGTGTTGGGATGCTCATCAGAACTCCTGACTCAGTGAGGGTCTGTGTCCCTGTGTGTTGGGATGCTCATCAGAACTCCTGACTCAGTGTACCTGTGTGTGTCTGTATTAGCTATGGAAGTGCACATCCAGCACATGACTAGGTGTGTATGTGTGCATGTAGAATATTTGTGTGTCCTTGTCTAGTTCTCTTTTTCTATACACCTTTTGTCCATCTTTTCAAAGCTGAGATAGGTTGTCATGGAGACCGGGACAATTGTGGAAAAGGAAACAGGCAGAAGGGAGAAATCTAGTTGTCATCAGATACTCTGAGATTGTGTGGTCGAGGAGAGAGAGAAAATGAGAGTGAGAGTGAGAGAGTGAGAGCAGGAAGACTGCAACAGCGACAGAGAGTGGTGAAATCACAGGCACAGCTGAAATCCTGCTATCCTTTCTCTGCTCAGGCCAAGTGGCGTAAATGTAGATAAGAGGACAAGTTGAAACCATATGCACATGCACACAAACACCAGTCCTGAGGAGGCTTGGCTGGGACCTTCCCCTGGAGCCTGTGGTTGTGTCTGCTCGTCATGACCAGGTAGCCTCCAACATGTTTAAACAGGCTTCCACCCTCAGTCATAACTCAGAGACCAGGTGTCTAATCCTTCACCTGGAGCCTGTGGTTGTGTCTGCTCGTCATGACCAGGTAGCCTCCAACATGTTTAAACAGGCTTCCACCCTCAGTCATAACTCAGGGACCAGGTGTCTAATCCTTCACCTGACGACAGGGGTTAAGAGACTGAGGAGTGATAATACAGCCATCACAAGCACTCCATCACATGATAATTACATTTCAGTGGCACTCCATTGCTTCCACGCTCTAAGGATAATCTTGTTAAAACCGAGTGGTTGGCATCCCAGTGACAGAGAGAACAGGCAGCCTCTCTCATACAAAGGCTCATGGAGCAGACAATGTCTGTCTGAATGAATGAATGAATTTATGCTCAATGTGGAGGAGTAAAGCTTTTGTTGAGTAACCTTGGTGCTGGGGAGCAACAGTCATGCAGCGGTTGGTCCACTCATCTTTTTATCCTTGTATATTTGTGCTGAAAGTCTGGTTAATTTCTGATTAAGAATATACTGAAAAAGGAAAAGCTGAAATGTAACTTGAATTAGATGTGTTGGTTGTATTATAATGTAATGAAATCTAATATTCCATTATGATGAAGTCATTAAAATGGGATGCGGGGTGAGGCTGGAACTTGAACGCTACAATGGATAAATGTATTGGAAAGAAATTGCTTAAAATGATTCACCAATATACTTCAATACATCCCCTTTTGGCAGGAAAGGATAATCCAAGCAGAACTGTTTGTATCCTACACAGCATATCATATCATGCTGTCCCTCTAGACATTCTCCTCCCTTTTTCTTGGCTAGTATGCTGAGCTGTCTACAAAGTAAGTAACTATATCTCCCCCTGGCGGCTGGTTTAAACACTGCAGGATCATGAACATACTATTTACTGTATCTAAAATATCTTACAGATGCTATAGAGAAGAACATATTGCTTTATTTATGCAGAGCTTAATGACTCAATCACCAAAATAATGCCACTGGATAGTTTAATTTGTCAAATTCCGATCCCTATTGAAATATTTGTAATTTCCAGTCCAAGGCTACCGCCGTCTCATTTTCCATGTAAGATCAGCATTATACTGTGACAAAGCAGACAGCCAGTGTAATTACTTTACAACTGTACCCTGCAGCTACTGACCTGCCGCCCTGGCAGCCCAGGCTCCAGTAATATCAGGTTCATTTGTCTGGCAGGACTGACACATTATCCGTTAGACATTTTTATGAACGTCTCACACCCATTCCTTTGCTGTCTTTGAGTTTGATTGAATTTTCCAGCTCTGGTTAATTAAGAAGAGGACAGCAAGCTGATTAAAAATGAATAAGTTCCTTTGAGAGTCAGAGTGAAAAATAATAAAGTACTTCTTAATTTTTTCTACAATGGCAGATAGAAAATACTTTCTGACTGGCATTTAATATGGCAATGCTTTTCCACTGATTGTGTTCAGTATTTAGTGTGTGAAACATTACTAACAAGTTCAAGGGTCCAGTCATCATACACAGGGTGATCTGGAACTACATGCTCAAACAAAAATGTATGATTATTAAAACATATTAAAACATTGCACATTTAACTTCTATGGTAAAAATGTTATTTACTTGAGCGCAGAATATACCCCTGAAAAGGAGATCTGTCCATTCTAATTTGACAGAGTGATGAAACGTTGGTCTATACATAATAGGTGTGAACCCATCTGATGGTGCACGGGTTCTCTTGACCCTGGGGACCAATTTGAGTGGTGCACAGCATAAGGGTTTACTGGATTTCCATCACCCCCCTACACCATATTTGGGGAGACACTAATGGTTCTGGTTGTCTTGGCAACATGTGATGCCATCTGTCAGGGTCCTGCTCAATGATCCATGTAGTGTATCTGAAACATTGTTTTTAAGAGCGTCTCTCTTCGCCCTCAGCCATTGTAAAAACAGAGAACCATGAGCTTGTGTTTTGAACAGGGTAGTTTCACTTCCAATAAATTATCCTATAACAACACATCTGAAGCACAAATACTGTAGTAAACATATTACAGAAGAAAATTGAATTTACTTTGAAGGATTTCACATCGGACATTTTGTCAAAACACATTTTGGAATCCACAATGAACACATGCTGTTTAAAAAAAGTGTATTATAGAACATATTTTCTACTGTATAATACAGTAGCAGTACAATGAAAGAACAACAGCAGCCTTCCTGTTCAAGTCTAGTTCCAGACGTTCTACTGTTGAACTCTGTTGGTGCATCTGAGTCATTGTTAAATGGGTTTAACATGCCTTTAACACACTGGCAGCACGGCCAACACACACACACACACACACACACTGATTCCTCAGTTCACATGAGACGAGTCCCAACTTCAATCTGTCCATCATGAGGTCAGCTTCTTCAAATCTCCCTCAAAGCAATCATTCAGACAAACATTTGTTTATGTAAATATGTTTGCTCTCTCTCTCTCTCTCTCTCTCTCTCTCTCTCTCTCTCTCTCTCTCTCTCTCTCTCTCTCATTAACAAGCACACACATACAGGAGTCTGATGGGCTGAATGTTAAGCAGTGCAAATTAGGGAATGGGCTAGTGGCAACTGGGAAGGACTGTGTCTGAGGGGGTTCATGGGCACAAGAGATCTGTCCCCTGGGAAGGAGTGGTGGATCAACCACACCTGTGACCCTATCCTCCTCCTCACAGGGGTTGGCATGTCAGAGCCTAAGCCACACTAGATGGATAGCTGCCCTTAAGCTGCATCCCCCCACCCCTCCCTCTCTTTGACAAAATGTGCAATTACTTCTGCCCTGCCCTGCCCCCCTGCTTCAGCACCAATAAACAAGATATTAATGAGCCTGTAACAGGGGCGGGAGAGAGGATGTAATATAGTTGGTTTACCAGCTGATGTCATCAGGAAACAGGGAGGTGGGAATAGTGGGAGAAAGGTTTGTACTGGGCTAGCATACAGTTGGTACACTCCATAATTGTCATTGGCTACAGACAGACCTGCAATATAAATCAAGAACTAAACTGTCAAGACTGTTTGCTTTATTTTGATGTGTAAACTGAGTTGAGAATTATGGATATACACAATATACACAATATATACAAAAGTATGTGGACACCACTTCAAATGAGTGGATTCAGCTATTTCAGCCACACCTGTTGCTGACAGGTGTATAAAATTGAGCACATAGCCATGAAATCTCCATAGACAATCATTAACAGTAGAATGGCCTTACTGAAGAGCTCAATGACTTTCAAGGTGGCACCGTCATAGGATGCCAACTTTCCAACAAGTCAGTTAATCAAATTTCTGCCCTGCTAGAGCTGCCCAGGTCAACTGTAAGTGGAAATGTTTAAGAGCAACAACGGCTCAGCCGAGAAGTGGTAGGCCACACAAGCTCACAGAATGGGACTGCCGAGTGTTGAAGTGCGTAGCGTTGTCCTCGGTTGCCACACTCACTACCGAGTTCCAAACTGCCTCTGGAAGCAACGTCAGTACAAGAACTGTTTGTCGGGAGCTTCATGAAATGGTTTTCCATGGCCGAGCAGCTGTATATAAGCATAAGATCACCATGCACAATGCTTGCCATCATTGGATCCTGGAGCAGTGGAAACCTGCTCTCTGGAGAGATGAATCACGCTTCACCATCTGGCAATCTGATGGACGAATCTGGGTTTGGCGGATGCCAGGAGAATGCTACTTGCCCAAATGCATAGTGCCAACTATGAAGTTTGGTGGAGGAGGAATAATGGTCTGGGGCTGTTTTTTATGCTTTGGGCTAGGCCTCTTAGTTCCAGTGAAGGGAAATCTTAACTCTACAGCATACAATGACATTCTAGACGATTCTGTGCTTCCAACTTTGTGGCAACAGTTTGGGGAAGGCCCTTTCCTGTTTCAGCATGACAATGTCACGTGCACAAAGGAAGGTCCATACAGAAATGGTTTGTCAGAAATTGCAGTCGGTGTGAAAGAACTTGACTGGACTGCACAGAGCCCTGACATCAGCCCCATTGAACACCTTTGGGATGAATTGGAACTCCGACTGCGAGCCAGGCCTAATCGCCCAACATCAGTGCCCGACCTCACTAATGCTCTTGTGGATGAATGATAGCAAGTCATCGCAGCAATGTTCCAACATCTAGTGGAAAGCCTTCCCAGAAGAGAAGAGGCTGTTATAGCAGGCTGTTATAGCAGCAAAATGGGGAGCAACTCCATATTAATGCCCATGACTTTGGCATGAGATGTTCGACAAGCAGACGTCCACATACTTTTGGTATGATCTCATCCCACTTGATGGTTAACAATGATAAACAGTGCCCTCTACCGATGCCACCTGAGTGCATTTCTCCCTGCTCTGCTGAAGAGTTGTTGGCTCCTCTCATACAGGAGTAATATATTTTGTTTAATTATTTGCAAATATTATTTTATTTATTTATCAGGGGTGCTGCAGCACCCTCAGCACCCTTACTACCCGCTGCTATGTCCCTGAATCCTATGAGGCCATTTACAAAAAATGTAAAAAGCACCATTCATCTGTAAAACACATAGGTAACACTGGATAGGGACTAAATGCCTTGGTTTCTTTTTTACAAAAAATATATTTTTTAATAAATTTCCACTGTCCAAAATGTGTTGAATTACCTCTTCACTTAGATAGCTGAGCTGCCACCCATATTGACATGTCAAGATACTGCCTGCACATAGTAGTCATAAAGACCACCCACACAAGTAACCCCTGCACGTTTTAATGGCAGATGGAGATGATTAAAGTCTCCGCGGGAAACTTGCCGGTGGAGGACTGACTAAACAGTGGTGCTGAGTTCTCAAAGCAAGAATGTCCAGTACTCACCACGAGACAGGGTAACCTTAGCGATGACTAATGTAAGAGTTCTACATTATTTATAGTGGAATCCAGATACAAAATGATAGGAACTGTGACTAATACAAGTCTGCTTTTCCTCTTGTCCCAACGTCGTAGACAGCGGTAACACCTACAGCTTGTAAGATGACACCAGCAGCTTTCACAAGGCGCACAGGGGTGTTTCATTGAGAAGTGAAGGCAGCCTACGTTCTTATTGTACATTTTCCGTTTAGCGGACCTGAGAAGATAACCTGTTAGTGATGTTTGGTGCTGCTGTGCCGACACACACAGTCTCTTTGTTGATTTTTACTGGGGGGATTTATTGAACAGTTTTACTTACTTATTGACACTGTAAGTATTTACTTTATAAAGTATTATTCCTATGCAGAAAGTTGATTAAGATATTCTGAATATTTAATAATGAAGGTCATTGATGAGGATGGTGATGGTGATGGCTGTACATGATTAATAAATAGCCTGTGTATTTTTTGTTTAGTTTGACCACTATCTCCAGTAATTGTATTTTCTACTAATCACCACTAGGCCTACTAGAAAAAACAATTATTGACTTCGTGACTTGGTATCTAAAAAGGGAAGCTATAGAGAAAATGTATGTATTTTACAAAATGATTTAGTTTATCATTGAAATATCAGTGAAATAATGATGATTTCAAGCTGTATGTGATACATCCTAAGTAATAGATGGTAACCCAACAGCTGCATTGCCAAACCTTAATATTCATTTTGAACCTGAATATATAAAAAATATAATATATTTTCATATATAAAAAAATATAATACATTTTTTGAACTTAATAAGTATGGATGTGCCTAAAATTGTACTCAATGAACAGCTTGTGCTTGTGGTCACTGTTTATTTGATAAATGTCTCCTAAGAACCATCCATGCTAAAATTCATTTTTTTCTGTTTGATTATAGTGGCCTAGTAAAAAAAAGAATGTCCAGTGGAATTCTAGAGTAAAGCCCCGTTGTTCAAGGTGTATAAACAGCAATGGGCAATTGACCTTAGAATCCTATATGCCGGTCTGGGGTTTATTTAGTCTGGAACCAGCTGAGACAGAGCCATGTACCGGGCCTGGAGCCCAGCAAGATGTAGTCTACCTACCCTGCAACCAACCCTTTGAATATCTGTGTTCAGTAGGGTCGCATTACCCCAGTTAAGCTGTTTAAATCTGAGACTCGATAATTGGGGACACCAGATCTCTGTTCAAATGCTGTTTCAGAATGGTGTAGCTTCCAGCAATGCTGTTGGACATCAAATTGAAATTGCCCATCTTTTTCTTCTCTAAATTGTTCATTCAAACTGTTTGGAAAACTGATATTTAGATCAGAGGAAGTCTCTGAAAGCATCTATAGACATGTGTTCATAGTTGCCACAAAAAGCCTGCTGGCTGTTTGGTGGTCAATTAGTTCCACTTGACAGTAGTAAAGGGGCTCTAAGTACGTACCACAACACAGTGACAAACACTGCTGTTGGCAATTGATTTGTGTCAGGACAAGCCGTTGTCAGTTTGAGGTCTTTTCTGCTCAAACTCTTGAAGCTTGAAAGGAGGTACTATAATTTCAAGATGAAAACATTCTCTCAGCCTGTTGAAAGGACACTTGTTTACCGGTGCCAGATGTGAGACAGCATCAGAGCCGTCAGACCCATCCCAATGACAGAGCCCAGGTTGGGGCCAGCTCGGGCAAAGGGAACCAGACCATCAATCAGTCTTGTCAATTTCAATTTGAATGGCCCACTTTTGCATTACAGGAACATACTACACACATTCTTAAATTTGATATTACCAGAAGAATTCTAAACTTTTTTCCCCCTAATGGGTAGTTTGCTGCCCTGTGAGATTGTTCCCTCCCATTAAGACACAGTCAATGAATAAGCAGCACAGTAACATGCTCCAAAATGTCACTGAAGGAAATCTTGTAGGGCTAGATAAATGAGGTAGTGGAGACCTACATAATATCAATGCAGGTATGGGCTTGTTTGCGTCTGTGTATACTTGTGTACTGTATGGTTGCATGTTTTGGTGTCTGTGTACGTGTGCAGGTGTGTGTGGGTGTACATGTATTTTCGGAATTGAGTATAAAGACCCCTTGTGTCTAAAAATGTAGGTCAGGGACCTTTGCACTCTTTCCGCAGCCCTGGATTGTCCTGTAGTAGAGGTGTGAATGTGGCACCTGTGTGTTCTGTTAGAGCGTGAGGCTCCCAGCCCCGGGCCGGTCAGCCTGAAAAACAGCCACATACATGGCAGACAGTCCTCCATCTACTCACCTACATTTGAATTTACAAAGCCACCCTACTAAAGTCACTATGACAAACAAAGAGGGACCGTGAGTCTACAAGATCATCAATCTGATCTGTCCATGGTTGAGGGCTTTGTTGGTACATTGACCTACTACTATTGCTATAGGTTGTGTGCTTGCTGCGCCATCTAGCCATTCCTCCCCCTTCCTACCTGCCTGGATTCCACACAGCTCCCAGGTCTCCTAGGTGTCTCCCTTAAACTGGGGCTTGTGTTGCGCAAACTATGTAGGCCTTCCTGCCCACCTGAAAAAATACTACAGCCTACTATGGTATAAATACTGTAGTATTGACTGTAGTGTTTTAGCAGACTTTACTGTAGTATTCGTTGTAGTGTATGCTGTGGTATTTACAGTTAACTATAGTACAGTACATTCAGAAAGTATTCAGACCCCTTGACTTTTTCCACATTTTGTTACGTTACAGCCTAAAATTGATTAAATATCCCCCCCCTAATTAGTCTACACACAATACCGAATAATGACAAACCAAAAATTGTTTTTTAGAAATTTTTGCAAATAATACCCTTTACTCAGTACTTTGTTGAAGCACCTTTGGCCGCGATTACAGCCTCGAGTCTTGTTCGGTATGATGCTACAAGCTTGGCACACCTGTATTTAGGGAGTTTCTCCCATTCTTCACTGCAGATCCTCTCAAGCTCTATCAGGTTGGATGGGGAGCCACGCTGCACAGCTATTTTCAGGTCTCTCCAGAGATATTTGATCGGGTTCAAGTCCGGGCTCTGGCTGGGCTACTCAAGGACATTCAGAGACTTGTCCCTAAGCCATCCCTGCATTGTCTTGGCTGTTAGCGGTCGTTGTCCTGTTGGACGGTGAGCGCTCTGGAGCAGGATTTCATCTAGGATCTCTCTGTACTTTGCTCCATTTATCTTTCCCTCGTTCCTGACTAGTCTTCAAGTCCCTGCCACTGAAAAACATCCCCACAGCATTATTCCGCCACCACCATGCTTCACCGTAGGGATGGTGCCAGGTTTTCTCCAGATGCAACGCTTGGAATTCAGCCCAAAGAGTCTTGGTTTCATCAGACCAGAGAATCTTTTTTCCCATGGTCTGAAAGTCCTTTAGGTGCCTTTTGGCAAACTCCAAGCGGGTTGGCATGTGCCTTTTACTGAGGAGTGGTTTCCGTCTGGCCCCTCTACCAATAAAGGCCTGATTGTTGGAGTGTTGCAGCGATGGTTGTCGTTCTGGAAGGTTCTCCACAGAGGAACTCTGGAGCTCTTTCAGAGTGACCATCGAGTTCTTAGTCACCTCCCTGACCAATGCCCTTCTCCCCCGATTGCTCAGTTTGGCCGGGCGGCCAGCTCTAGAAGAGTCTTGGTGGTTCCAAACTTCTTCCATTTAAGAAGGATGGAGGCCACAGTGTTCCTTCGGACCTTCAATGCTGCAGACATTTTTTGGTACCCTTCCCCAGATCTGTGCGTCAACACAATCCTGTCTCGGAGCTCTACAGACAATTCCTTCGAACTCATGGCTTGGTTTTTGCTCTGACATGCACTGTCAACTTTGAAACCTTATGTAGACAGTTGTATGCCTTTACAAATCATGTCCAATCAATTTAATTTACCACAGGTTGACTCCAATCAAGTTGAAGGGTGATCAATTGAAACAGGGTGCACCTGAGCTCAATTTCGAGTCTCATTGCAAAGGGTCTAAATACTTACATATATAAGGTATTTCTGTTGTTTTATATGTATAAAAAACAGTTTTGTCATTATGGAGTATTGTGTGTAGATTGATGTGGGGAAAAATGATTTAATCAATTTTAAAATAAGGCTATAACTTAACAAAATGTGGAAAAAGTCAAGGGGTCTGAATAATCTCCGAAGGCACTGCATAAATACTGCAGTAAAAGAGAACTGTAATATGTACTATAGTAATTACTGTAGTGTTTTTGCGGATTGAAGTGTACTGTAGTATTTACTGTAGTGTTTTTGGGGACTGTAGTACGGTATACTGTAGTATTTACTGTAGTGTTTTTGCGGACTGTAGTATACTGTAGTATTTACTGTGATGTTTTTGAGGACATTACCGTAGTATTTACTATAGTGTGTTTGTTTTATTATCTTTGACATCGAAGTGGAAGCTTTCTCCTTTTAGCACTTCTGCTCTTTTCTATAACTTGTAGGGAATACAGTATATGGTCTATACTTTTCATGTATGTTTCTCAATTATGGTTGGCACAAATTGTGATATAGGGAAGGGAATGGGCAGAGTATATGCAAATTAAATACTGTAGTATTTACTATAGTATTCTATAGTATACTACAAAATTCTATAGTAAGTACTACACACGATCGAGGGATACTACAGTGTGTAGTATAGTATTCTACAGTATACTACAGTTAATTATAGAATTCTATAGTAAACTAGTATTTTTTCATGTGGGTGCCTATGTGACAACATGACAGCTCCTTTGTCAATATTTGAAGACAATAGGACATTACCTTGAAAATATACTGTTTGTACATGTGTATCCTATCAACAAATGCTATTTTCAGTAGTTAGTGATGGATTCTGTGGGGGTTACATCCCTGTCAGCAGTCAGTATGTTTAACCTTCCAATAGTCTGTGACTTTAAACAGAACTCACATTTTCTTGGCAATTGAAATGAACGACACATCTGACGTTAAGATGTACATACCACAGAATCTAGGCATCTTATAGTAACACTCCACTCTAGAGTTTGTTGAAGTTGACTAGCATATTTTCTTCTGTCTTTCTCTGCAACCCCGGTGCATGTGTTGTTTTCTTACCCCTGCAGATTAACTGTGGGGATTACGGGAAGCCAAAGCATGTCTCTGCATGGGGTTGGCCTTTATGATGAATACTTGTCTGGAAAGAGGAGAAATGAGGCATAGAATAGTGCCAGGGGATTGGCTCTTGGCTTTAGATGTTTGTCTATTAAATCCATCCCTGACATCAGATACACTAACAGTTATGACAAAAGGTTGGTGCGTGTGTGTTCATGTTTGTGGGAAGATTTGTGTGTATGTGGGCTCTGTGTGTGATCTATTGTGTCAGTACATGTATGTATGTTTGTATGTTTGTGTGGGTTAGTATGTTGCTGTATGTGTATCATCCATGCTTTTGGTTTCCACACTGAAGACCATTATGAGTTTTACCTGTGCCAAAACCTCCACCAACTCCAAACCTTTCCGCTCATGTGGGAGTCTGGTGGACAGTCCTCCTACTGTGCTCTGTTGACTCTCATAGCCCCCGACCTGGCCCACGCTTGGTTCCTGTCTCAGCTGTATGCCCCTGTCCTGGCCCCTGCTCTGGGAGGAAGGTGTGGAGTGCTCCTAGCCCTGGTTAGGGTCAATGAGAGTGTTCCACACCATTCGATTTACTGTCAAATGAACTAGAGGCTAGAGCTTGTTTGAGTTGGGTTGAACTCTTGCTGTAGTAGGTTATTAAAACTTTCAACAGAATGGCTGTCCTGACATATACAACTAGAAATGTACAGAAAATATTGAAACACCAGTGGCTGACAGACAGGTCGACGCCCCTCTGACAAAGAGCTGATTTACAGATAGAAATGCCGCACCACAAATAAGCTCTCCAACTCCCTCCTTTGATGTGACATATTCAAATGTTGCAAATCTAGAAAAGTGACAATACAAAATATTTTAAATATGAATTAAATACAACATTAACAGCTTATTTTCCTCCTGTCCTGCAGGCAAAAGAGGAGGGAACCATGAACAGTCCGGTAGAAACAGAGGACGACCAATACAGTCCAATACATCTCACTGGGCTCGGAATATGTTGCCCCCTCAGTCCCAAACAGAACCACGATGGGCCTGGTCTGGAGAGCCCACAGCAGTACACCAAATGGCTCCCCAGCCGCCACGAGGCCAGCCTGCTGCCCATGAGAGAGGACCTGGCTCTCTGGCTCAACATATTTCTAGGTAAGGTGACCGTCACATGATTGTTATGTTGTTACAAAGCACCTGCAACAAACTTGTAACCATCTTGGGGTTTGGGGCTTTTAAAACACATTTAACAAGGAATGTGTCTAAACTATGACTAAGATAATGTGATGCATTGGTTTCGCTAGATTCTTGTGCAACATAGGCCTATTTTTCTCGTTTCTGAACATCAATACAAATGTCACCCAATGACATTCAGGTTATGCGAGGACATGAAATTGGATCATACTTTTTATATTGTATAAGGGGGATCTTGCTATTAGTTGGTGTTCTGAACTGGAAAGGCACACATGAACCTAAATCCTTGAAATACCCCTGCATGTCTGGTCACTGAAAGGAACCCTGTTAAGAT
Source organism: Oncorhynchus nerka (assembly GCF_034236695.1). NCBI lineage: Eukaryota > Metazoa > Chordata > Actinopteri > Salmoniformes > Salmonidae > Oncorhynchus > Oncorhynchus nerka. The sequence continues at coordinate 75,077,944 of NC_088422.1, forward strand.
TCCAAGGGAACAATATTGTTGGAAGGAAGTCAGGAAGGGCCTGAACATGTCAAATGTGTGTGTCTGGGTCGGGGAGACGACTAGATAATATCCATCACTCACACATAGGGATCGACTTGCAACAATGCAAGCCACGCATAAGTATTTTCTCGTTCGACAACCAGGAAGTTTGCATGAGAATGATGTTGTTAATAATAAGGTCCCATTAATAAGGCAAATGCTTCAGTTTAATATGGCATAATAAAAATGCATTAGATCAACAACCGTATCATTATTCACAAATAATGCCAGAGCAGTATAGTACATCTGTCATCACAGTGAGTAGTAACCTCAGGACAAAACCACCTGTGTAATGACATATAACGCCCTACATGATAAGTATGTAGTCACTATATAGTCACTTTATAGTCACTTATCATGTACAGATCATTTTTTTGAAACAGGGTATAAGTAAATAAAACATTATTATTAGATGTAAAGCACACAGTGATATAAGACAATTATTTGATGTGAAATGGGCTTCCCTTTCTGTGGCCTGTTTAGCATGGTGTTGGTGACTGACGTTTCTCACCACAGACTCTGGGGTCACGGCTGACAGCCTGATGGACAGGCTGGATAATGGGGTTCTGCTGTGCCAGCTGGCCGAGGAGCTACAGGAGAGGATGATCCAAGCCAGCAATGGCAAGGTAACATACAAACATACATGACCATAGACAGCATACATTACATGATCCCAATTAAGAATATCGATCTTTCATCAACTTACTTATGCCATACAGATGTCTATATTTCAGTGGCTCAGTCTTTTTAAAACATTTATTTCACCGTTATTTAACCAGGTAGGCTAGTTGAGAACAAGTTCTCATTTGCAACTGCGACCTGGCCAAGATAAAGTAAAGCAGTTTGACACATACAACAACAACAGAGTTACACATGGAATAAACAAACATACAAACAATAATACAGTAGGAAAATCTATATGTGCAAATGAGGTAGGATAAGAGAGGTATAAGGCAATAAATAGGCCATGGTGGCAAAGTAATTACAATATAACAATTAAACACTGGAATGGTAGACTGAGACACTCTGCAATTGAGCCGTCTCTGATGTACGTTTGGTGTATTTTTGTATTATGATGAAACCTAGCCATCACTTGAAAGTAGACAATAAAGGACAGAATGTTTCACTGAGAGTCTCTGGTTTTGAAGTCACCATCTGTGTTTCTCCTCACCCCTTCTCTGCTGCTGCTACTGATACTGACTGAGAACTGCATAATGCAACGCTTCATTGTCATTCTTGAATTGTGTTTACTAGTAACTGTTTCCTAAATTTATACAAAAATAACTCAATATTGTTTATAATCTTACACAGAATCTTCCCAAGTGCTGGCTGTTGGAGTTACTTTCTATGGTTCACATCTGACTAGACATTTGGAGGGAATTTATTTAAAGGCCCAGTGCTGTCAAAATGATGTTTTACTGTTTTTAGCTGATAAAACTATCGATGTAAAAAAAGTGAAACATTTGATCAGTGTATTTCCTGATAGTTGCTGGTTGAAAATACAATCTACACAGGACACATCACCAGGCGGTTAATTAGTTAAAGGCCCAATGCAGTCAAAAACGTGATTTTCTTGTGTTTATATATATATATATTTCCACACTATCAGATTGGAATAACACTGTGAAATTGTGAAAATTATGATAATGCCATTTTAGTGTAAGAGCTGTTTTAAAAGACCGCCTGAAATTTCAGCCTGTTTTGGTGGGATGGAGTTTTGGCCTGCCTGGTATCATCACCAGGCAATAAATTAGTTAATAGAGCAATAACAAAGAGAGTTCCAAAACATCTCTGGCATTAACAGTTAGTTTTCAGTTTGCCCCTCCCCATTCAGACCACTCCCAGACAGTCCTAGCAAAATTCTTGCTTGAGAAATGTTTTTTTTTTGCTAAAAAGCTATTTCTGTTTCTTTTGGAAACTGTTTATGGAAACTATTACAGTAAGGAACATAATTGTTATCCAGAAATGATTTGAAATTGATCTAAAAATGGCTGCATTGGGCCTTTAAGAAAATAATTGATGCTAAGAGGATAATGTAGTGGGATTGACCCCAAATTAGCTGTTATTAATAATTATAATGCACTAAGTATACCATGTTATACACTGAGTATAAAAAAACATTAAGAACAGCTGCTCTTTCCATGACTCAGACTGACCAGGTGAATCCAGGTGAAAGCTATGATCCCTTATTAATGTCACTTGTTAAATCCACTCCAATCAGTGTAGATGAAGGTGAGAAGACAGGATAAAGAAGGATTTTTAAACCTTGAAATAACTGAGACATGGATTGTGTGTATGTGCCATTCAGAGAGTGAATGGGAAAGACAAAACATTTTAGTGCCTTTGATCGGGGTTTGGTAGTAGGTGCCAGGCGCACCGGTTTGTGTCAAGAACTGCAACGCTGCTGGGTTTTTCATGCTCAACAGTTTCATGTGTCTATCAAGAATGGTCCACCAGCCTATGGACATTAAGACAACTTTACACAACTGTGGGAAACATTGGAATCAACATGGGCCAGCATCCCTGTGGAACGCTTTCGACACATTGTAGAGTTCTGTAGATGTCCTGACAAATTGACGCTGTTCTGAGTGCAGGGGGGGGGGGGGTGCAACTCAAAAGTAGGAAGGTGTCCTTAATGTTTGGTATACTCCGTGTATTGAGCTGAATTAGAGTATTGACATTGACTTGGTGATTGTCCCTGTGTATTTTCCCCAGCCCTTCGTCCGCAGGGGGATTAATTGGCGAGCTGATGCTGCTTCTGGCTCTTTCTTTGCCCGGGACAACGCTGCCAACTTCCTCTACTGGTGTCGGAAGATTGGTGTGGATGAGACCTACCTGTTTGAGTCTGAAGGTTTGGGTGAGTGCCTACTTGTTTGTTCATTTCCGTCTGGCACTGACAGGACACAAATATGTCCTTAAACAGCCAATGTCCATCAAGTTGTCTGTCTAAGAGAGAATCTGTAAATCTCTGTCAGAGTCAACCAGATTAACTCATGAACACTGAAATGGTGTGGCTAATTGGCAACAGACCCTACAGTTAGATCATTAACACACTTCTGCCGATTCTAATCTGTTGTAAATCTGTGCTCAGGATGTGCAACTTCCAGAGACTTAGCAGAGATAATCTTATTGAGAAACAGTCCTCATACACTTCACAAGATGTCTGGTTTTAAAACGTTCCCGACCCCCATCCCATCTCTACTCTCATCCATATACAGTGGGGCAAAAAACTATTTAGTCAGCCACCAATTGTGCATGTTCTCCCACTTAAAAAGACAAGAGAGGCCTGTAATTTTCAGCATAGGTACACTTCAACTATGACAGACAAAATTCATAAAAAATCCAGAAAATCACATTGTAGGATTTTTTATGAATTTATTTGCAAATTATGGTGGAAAATAAGTATTTGGTCACCTACAAACAAGCAAGATTTCTGGCTCTCACAGACCTGTAACTTCTTCTTTAAGAGGCTCCTCTGTCCTCCACTCGTTACCTGTATTAATGGCACCTGTTTGAACTTGTTATCAGTATAAAAGACACCTGTCCACAACCTCAAACAGTCACACTCCAAACTCCACTATGGCCAAGACCAAAGAGCTGTCAAAGGACACCAGAAACAAAATTGTAGACCTGCACCAGGCTGGGAAGACTGAATCTGCAATAGGTAAGCAGCTTGGTTTGAAGAAATCAACTGTGGGGAGCAATTATTAGGAAATGGAAGACATACAAGACCACTGATAATCTCCCTCGATCTGGGGCTCCACGCAAGATCTCACCCCGGGGGGTCAAAATGATCACAAGAACAGTGAGCAAAAATCCCAGAACCACACGGGGGGACATAGTGAATGACCTGCAGAGAGCTGGGACCAAAGTAACAAAGCCTACCATCAGTAACACACTACGCCGCCAGGGACTCAAATCCTGCAGTGCCAGACGTGTCACCCTGCTTAAGCCAGTACATGTCCAGGCCCGTCTGAAGTTTGCTAGAGAGCATTTGGATGGCCCAGAAGAAGATTGGGAGAATGTCATATGGTCAGATGAAACCAAAATATAACTCTATACTCGTCGTGTTTGGAGGACAAAGAATGCTGAGTTGCATCCAAAGAACACCATACCTACTGTGAAGCATGGGGGTGGGAAAATCATGCTTTGGGGCTGTTTTTCTGCAAAGGGACCAGGACGACTGATCCGTGTAAAGGAAGGAATGAATGGGGCCATGTATCGTCAGATTTTGAGTGAAAACCTCCTTCCATCAGCAAGGGCATTGAAGATGAAACGTGGCTGGGTCTTTCAGCATGACAATGATCCCAAACACACCGCCCGGGCAATGAAGGAGTGAATTCGTAAGAAGCATTTCAATGTCCTGGAGTGGCCTAGCCAGTCTCCAGATCTCAACCCCATAGGAAATCTTTGGAGGGAGTTGAAAGTCCGTGTTGCCCAGCAACAGCCCCAAAACATCACTGCTCTAGAGGAGATCTGCATGGAGAATGGGCCAAAATACCAGCAACAGTGTGTGAAAACCTTGTGAAGACTTACAGAAAACGTTTGACCTCTGTCATTACCAACAAAGGGTATATAACAAAGTATTGAGATAAACTTTTGTTATTGACCAAATATTTATTTTCCACCAAATAAATTCATTAAAAATCCTACAATGTGATTTTCTGGATTTTTTTGTTGTCTTTTTTTGTCTGTCATAGTTGAAGTGTACCTGTGATGAAAATTACAGGCCTTTCCCATCTTTTTAAGTGGGAGAACTTGCACAATTGGTGGCTGACTAAATACTTTTTTGCCCCACTGTATATACAGTTCAAGTTTACGTACACCTTAGCCAAATACATTTAACCTCAGTTTTCACCATTTCTGAAATTTAATCCTAGTAAAAATTCCCAGTCTTAGGTCAGTTAGGATCACCACTTTATTTTTAGAATGTGAAATGTCAGAATAATAGCAGAGAGAATGATTTATTTCAGCTTTTATTTCCCTCATTACATTCCCATTGGGTCAGAAGATTACATACATTCAATTAGCATTTGGTAGCATTGCCTTTAAAATGTTTAACTTGGGTCAAACGTTTCGGGTAGCCTTCCACAAGCTTCCCACAATAAGTTGAGTGAATTTTGGCCCATTCCTCCTGACAGAACTGAGTAAGGTTTGGAGGCCACCTTGCTCACACACGCCTTTTCAGTTCTGCCCACAAATTTTGTATAGGATGAGGTCAGGGCTTTGTGATGGCCACTCCAATACTTTGACTTTGTTGTCCTTAAGCCATTTTGCCACAACTTTGGAAGTATGCTTGGGGTCATTTGCGACCAAGCTTGAGATGTTGCTTCAATATATCCACATAATTTTCCTACCTCATGATGCCATCTATTTTGTGAAGTGCACCAGTCCCTCCTGCAGCAAAGCTTGCCCCCCTTTTTCCTCCAAACATAATGATGGTCATTATGGCCAAACAGTTCTATTTTGTTTCATCAGACCAGAGGACATTTCTCCAAAAAGTTCGATCTTTGACCCCATGTGCAGTTGCAAACTGTAGTCTGGCTTTTTTATGGCGGTTTTGGAGCAGTGGCTTCTTCCTTGCTGAGCGGCCTTTCAGTTTATGTCGATATGGGACTCGTTTTACTGTGGATATAGATACTTTTGTACTAATTTCCTCCAGCATCTTCACAAGGTCCTTTTAGGTTGTTCTGGGATTGATTTGCACCTTTCGCACCAAGGTTCGTTCATCTCTAGGAGACAGAAGGCGTCCACTTCCTGAGCGGTATGACGGCTGTGTGGTCCCATGGTGTTTATGCTTGCGTACTATTGTTTGTACAGATGAACGTGGTACCTTCAGGTGTTTGGAAATTGCTCCCAAGGATCAACCAGACTTGTGGAGGTCTACAATTATTTTTCTGAGGTCTTGGCTGCTTTCTTTTGATTTCCCCATGATGTCAAGCAAAGAGGCACTGAGTTTGAAGGCAGGCCTTTAAATACATCCACAGGTACACCTCCAATTGACTCCAATGATGTCAAATAGCCTATCAGAAGCTTCTGAAGCCATGACATCTTTTTCTGAAATGTTCCAAGCTATTTAAAGGCAGAGTCAACTTAGTGTTCTGACCCACTGGAATTGTGATAGTGAAATAATCTGTCTGTAAACAATTGTTGGAAACATTACTTGTGTCAAGCACAAAGTAGATGTCCTAACCGACTTGCCAAAACTATAGTTTGTTAACAAGAAATTTGTGGAGTGGTTGAAAAACTAGTTTTATTGACTCCAACCTCAGTGTATGCAAACTTCTGACTTCAACTGTATATATACTCTATCATACCCTCTCATCAGACAATGGGAGGCCTCTGGCAGTAGTCTCTGGTTCCTTTCTTGTGCCTGTTCTGGATTAGTAGCCTGTCCCCTGTAGAAAACTGTGCTGTTTCCCGTTCAGTCCTCTTCTCTGTTCTGTAGAAGCATGGCCCCACTGGGAAAACACTCCAGTGTCACCTGTCTTTGTCCCCCACTGACTCTCTAGCTTTTATCTGTGACTGTCACTATGAGAACACCAGCCATGCTTCCTCACTAGCTGTAGAGGATTTAGCGAGTGGATGAGATGGTTTAAAGAGAATGAAAGAGACAGATGTTTAGGTGGAGCTGGAAAGCAGGTCAGCTCACAGTGCTACCTGACTCTGTACCTTGAAAATAGGGATTATATATTTTCTTCTGTGACTTGGATTGTCTTGTCTTAGGATCATGTATCACTCATTCACCTCTGTTTCTGTTCGATGCCTTCAGTACTGCGGAACATGGGAGACTAGTTATAGCATGTTGACCACATTTAGTGATATTAACTGTGTGCGGTATACCTATTCCACCTGGGCATGTTCCTGCATGGGCATGCATGACACTGAGAGAGTTAATGTGTAGGTTTCACTACCACACGCGTCAGTTTGCCCCCTAGTCTGACTAAACTGGCTTGCTGGTGAATTTTCTCTCAGAATGATAGGACAGGTACATGATGACTACTGTATTTTTCAATTTTTATGTTTGACACAGGAATTTTAAAGTCATTCATACTGTATATTTGCATACGTACGTAATTGCTTAAATTGTTGTACTTCAATGTACAACTACATGTAAGTGTATACTGTGTATTTGTGGCATTATGTCTGCTCTACTCTATTCCTGCTTTCTCTCCTCCCTCTTCCCTGCTGCATCTCTGATCTCTGGTGTAGTGATGGATTTACAGAATAGAGCAATGACCAAAGCAAAGAGCAAAGGAACTTCATTGCCAATTTCAAAGATCAAAGGTTACCTATGGACGCGGTCGGGAGGTGTGTCCCATGTGTCTCACATTTGAACTATAATACCATAACTTTCCCAATTGTTTGTGTTTTGGTGGTGCTTCATTTTCATGTTAGGCTACTGAGAGAAGTTAAGTTCACTACTCAGTATATCCATGATTCCTTTCCCTCCAAAACAAAACCACACCTTCTGTCCCTGTGAAATGAAATGACATGTTTAGAACAAGATATGTTTTGATAAGTATTTTAATCACTTTGGAGAGCCTAACTTTGAAGACTACGGATGATTACAGGCATTGAGCGTGCTGTGTTTAGCCTGCATGCCCACGTTTTCTTTACCCACGTGTCTGGTGCCTGCAGGGATTTGAGTTCAGCTTAAAGGGTAGCTGGGCTGGAGAAAAGCATAACCCCTCCTGAGTCCTCACTGACATTCACCCGTATTCAAAATGCTGCTCTTGTTTTCATTTTCCTCATAGAGAATGTCCTGTTTTGTCTTTGCAAGCATCTCTTTTGGCAGCTGAATGATACTCATTGTTAATGGGTAGCATGTGTGTGTGGTTCTTGAAATGTAAACACATTGGTTTGATCTCTATTCAACTTTGTCTGCGTGAATCCTCATATTCAAATAGCTTGGTGCAGGATGAAGGTTGTTTTTGTGTGTCCTGACATTCTGACATTCTGACAGTCTGTGTGGTTTGTCATGGACATTCATGTTTACATTTACACATTTAGCTGCTGTTCATGTCATCAGGCTTTATACATAAAGATAATACATTAATATGACAGTATTTGTTTAGCCATGACATAAGTTGTGTGTGCTTTATGGGCAGTGCTCCACAAACAGCCTCGGGAGGTGTGTCTCTGTCTTATGGAGCTGGGAAGGATTTCAGCCAGGTGAGTTGTCATGACTATGTGTACATCATTCACTCAGAGACTTGCACAACTGCACTTTTCCCTGTTCACGGAATCTTTCTTTACCAACCGTCTAACAGTTGTGGTGTCTCACTGACTCGCTCTCAGGTATGGTGTGGAGCCCCCAGGGTTGGTGAAGCTGGAGAGAGAGATAGAGAGGGAGGAGGGAGGGTCTCTCACCCCATCGTCACCTCTGACCTTCCCCTCACCCACAACTCTTCCCTTAATCTTACCGTTGATCCGTGCTCCTACACCCCCTGCTTCTGTAACCCCACCTCCCAGTCCAAGCCCACCCCCTTCCCCAGCCCCAATAGACCCTACACCTGCAACTTCCATCTCATCCTCGTCAACCACCACTAGCACAACTTCCACTCAAACCTCATCTGTTATCACTGTCACAACCTCCACTCAGACACCTCCCACAACACCAACCACAGATCCTATCTCAGCCCTGAGCCTTACAGAGACCCCTGTCTCCCCATCTCCACATCCTCCACCACTGCCGTCACCTCCATCACAACCCTCACCCTCCCCCTCACCTAAGCCCAAGGCGCGTCGTCCAAGCAAATCATCTGCTAAGAAGACTCCAAGCACATGCGACTTGTTGGATGACATTGTAAGTACCTCCTCTCAAATAGGCCTAAAGTAACCATGAATTACCCATCAATATAATGAGAAGTACAGAAGCTAATCAGTGTCATCTTGCCCCACTGACTGTATCGTAGGAAAGATCTTAAGCATTGACCTAGTCTAGCACACCAGACTTCCTCTCCAATTGTTTAGCAAACATTCTTAGCGGTGATAATGCTGGTAGGTATAGCCTATGGGTAGGAGGAGGTTGTGTCTTTGCTTGCTTTATCTGAGAGATGTTTTGTGTTTCAGGTGAGAAACATTATCGAGGACTCGCCATGCAGCTGCCCAACTAAGTTCCCTGTGGAGAAGCATCCCAAAGGATGCTACCGTGTCGGGGAGAAGGTCCTCTACGTACGAGTATGTCAAAACCCCTTCCTTCACCCTAATTGTAAGGGGTTAATAAACCTCAGGCAGTTGCGTGAAACCATGGAAGTAGATTATATTTATATTGTTCTATACAACAACCACATGAGGAAATATAAGGCATTTAATTTGTTGGTATTGACTTAATACCAACATATTACATTCTTTGCATTTTCTTATGTGGTTGTTTTTTAATCAAGTGATATTTAGGAATGTTGATTGACATATATTCAGAATATTGAGCAATGAGGGCGTGTTTGCTGCAATAAGTGGGAATCTGTAGAGAAGGACTTGTTGCAGGCAAAGCCCTATGGGATACAGGGTTGCTTGGCAACAGTAGACTGAGTTCTAATGGGGAAAAAGTATTATTAAAACATGCCCAGGTTTGTAATACTTGATTTGTCCTAATATGTATTGAATGTCTTACAAATAAATTATTGTATATTATTTTGTTTAACAAAAAGTGAAATCTTAGCTATAATGTCAAATTAACATTTATACCTGATTGAGTAAAATGTGCATTTTGCCTTTAGTTGCTCCATATCTAATATATTCTGAAATGGACTATTCAATTCCATAGTTAATTTATCAACAATTGGATGGGGTCGCACTCTATGGGTTCAACGAACCAGAAATGCATCAATTGCTTCCTCAGTGGAAGCGTTCCCTATATGGCCTTGACTGACACTGTAGCATTGTCTGTCTTCTGTCCACACTGAGCTGACAGACCAAACCGTATGTTGTTTCTCATCTTTTGGGGACAATTGGTCACCAACAGAAGACCGTTGTAATGCTCAGTTAATCTCATTGAAATCCATTGGCTTAGAATGTGTTACTCAATAACAGTATGTGATTTAGCTGTCTTTGTCAGTAAGCTGACATGCTGAGTTACAACTGCATTCCTATTTTTCTTCCCTGAGCAACAGACACCTTATTTTTACCACCCATTTAGATATAATGGCTGCCTTAGACTCACGGAACACCTTTTTCTCAGTAATAGTCAAATGTCTAACACGGGAAAACATGCCCTTACGCCACATCAAAGAAAATGGAGGTCATAAAAATGGATAGCCAAGGGATGTTGTTGGTTTATGGGCAAGTTCAGTGAGGCTGTATGTTTAGGACGAACATTTACAAAATGGAGAAATATGCGTACCCTGACGGTTTCATGGTCACGGTATTGTATCTTTCCTTTCTTTCATCCTTCAGTGTTTCTCGGCAACCAAGGTCATATGACTGGGGTTTGGTTGCATGTGAACCGCTTGTCTGTTGAAGCTCTGTAATTTTCCTGATATTCCAGATGCCCTCCCCTGAACACACTTTGGCTTATTTTAGTCTTCTGTGGTTTCCTGAGAATAACTGCTAATTACAGATTTAATTACAGCAGCATGGACTTGTGCCAGGCTACGTTACCTTTTCACTTTAGATTGTCTGTGTGCCCAACATCTCCATCTTACCTGTTATTACTGTACAGCAGAGGTATTCAACCGTGGGTCTGCAGCCCATGTACCTCTGGGGGTCCGCAAAGTATATATTTTAATATAGTATATTTTATTTGATTTGATTATTTCAACGTTTTTAAGAATATTGCTAGCAACAACAGAATGAATACATTGTGAATAACAGAAAATATTATTATTGTCATCCACACCAGAAAAGAGGATATATTTTCTTTCTAATGTCGCCTAAGGTATAATGGGGGTCCTTGGGTTGTCAGTTGCCTAGGAGGAGGTTCCTGGGTAAGAAAAGGTTGAAGACATTTAAGACCCCTGTTGTACAGCACTACCTGCAGGATACACAGTCCTTTCTCTCAATCACTAAAAAACACACTTCTCTTCTCTGTATGAATAGAGCACTACAGTGCACTCCCCTGTAAAGATGTTACCTGTGAATGTGTGAAGTGATGCCCATTAACCAGGCCCTGATAACCCCTTTATGTCTGTCTGGCTGTCTGTCTGTATGAGTCCTGTGATGTTTGCTTGCCTTTTTAAAGAGCAGAATCTATTGATTACTAAAACCAAGTCATTAGTGGTGTGATTTAATCAGACAGCTCATTGAAGCCTGGCCTGGTATGACACCACCACTCTCCACTGGAGATTTTTCAATCATGCAAGTCCTGGAGGGCTCCATGCAGCATTCTCAGCTGTTGAAGAAAGGAAGGCTTTTCTTCCCCAAGCCCAATTAAGCACCAGGCTTTATAGCAGGGATGGTAACTGTGTCTGGCACTGCAGAGAATGGAGACATTAAAACCTCTCACAATATCATCTCACTTCCATTACTTCCTATTTCCATCAGAACACATAGGAGCTTTGTTTGGTTTGCTTTATATTTTAGCAGTGGTCTGATAGCTATAAAAAGAAGACATATCTCCATTTGAGCAATCATGAAAGTTCTATGGGATCACCTAAAAGGAAAAAGCAGTTTAATTTAAGAATAAGTAGGAGATGGTGGTTAGGTTATATTAAAGGCCCTGCCCTTTTTGCATGTGACAAGATCCTCCCATAGAGTGAGATATATGTGAATTTCTACAATACAATTACTCCATCTCTCATGTAATGACCAGTGCAATCACAATACATTTTCCTCAAAAGGGAATGGTTAAACCATGGCCCCTAGTGGATGATGGGTGAAGGCCTCTTCCCCCATTAGCATTCTCATGAATCTTTCAACAACAAACGGGAGGAGAGAGAATCAATAGAGCTGCCAGGGAAGGAAGGCACAGGGGAATCCAGCAGTCAGCTTATGGGCTGGAGTAACGGCACACGTGTGGGGGGGCAGGGGCTGTTAGAATTAATCTGATTATATAGAAGGAGATGTCTGCCGCAGGGGGTTGTGTGCACAATTCCTGAGAAAGTCTACTTGCATAATTCCACTATGTGAATATTGAGTTTTGAGAGCCATAACAGTCATAATGTATTTTGACTAGTGTTCTGTGTTGACTAGTGTTCTGTTACATACGCAATTAAATAAATACAGTAACCCAAATATATTTTCCTCATAGAGCTCTTGAAATGTATTGCTGTAGGCTATAAGACAAATCCTTAGCCTACCGTATTTTAGTCCACATTTGTATGGACAGCTGTAACCTAAGGTTGATGAGTGGGAAAAACATATAGGTGTTTCCCTCCACTGCTCCCCCTCCCTCCTTCTTACCCTTGTGTTCGTGTGTTATGTCAAACTTGACCCCGCTGTCAGCGATAACATTTTAATCTGCCGGTGGACAGCTGAGGCAGATCACGTTTCAGGGGCTTCTTTGGTTGGTAAATGGGACTACCAGGCATTGTTTGTGTGCACGTGGGTGCTTGTGTATGTGCGTGTGTGTATTCACTTACACCCCTCCACCGTCCATCTCGCCATTAGTATGCATAGTGGAGGACAGGAGGCGTATAGCAGGGGTGTAAATCTGCTTGTATTATCACATTCTTAATGGTTCCATAATGAAGGGGTTATGGGCGATAAGGAAGGAGGGGGTGGGCCGGTATTGACAGAAGGACGGCTGGCCAGGCAAGGCCTCTTGGGAATCTAGACGTCTGTGTGGAGCTACAGCTTTGTAAAGAGACAGCGATCTCTATTTTGCTGCTTTCATTTCTTTACAATCCGACTGTATTATTTGAGAGCTGTTGCCATGGTAGCGTCAGGTTTGTACCAGACCAGAGGGTGATGTGTAGAGGAAGGTGTCTATGCAGTATGTTGTCAGAGGGCTTGATTTAAAGAGTGCTGATATCTCAGAGTGTTTGCCTGCTATCACGGGTGTTCTAAGTGCAACTATGTACATGGTGACTTCACAACAACGTACTATTTATGAATGCTGTGTCCTCTGTGTGCGCGCCCGTGAGTGCATGTCTGTGGATTAGTCCACTGCATGTACTCAGCTGGTGTTTCATTTGGCTTAATGAGATTTTGACAAATCTGTCTCTTTCTATGGATCAGAGATCATTTGACTTTCATGAGGGCTGTTACACAGGCAGAAGGAACTGGTCAATATTTGATTAGAAGGGTATCTTCTCTTCTCTTCTTCTCGGGGGTCATACAAAGAGCAGTTTCAGTCTGGGGAGTGGATCATAACATTTTCCAAGGTTACTATGCCTTGGCCTACTTGAAATCAGACATAGGTGAAGGGGATTCAAAACCAAGCTAGGTACTGAGCAACAAACAAGTACATTTGTTGTGGTTGAATTGGTTAAGTTGCTCAAATGGAATAGCAGTCATGGGTTTTATTGTACCTGCTGTTTCTGACTATCCCCTCCATCTTGTTCTTCCTGCAGATGCTGAATGAGCGTCATGTGATGGTGCGCATCGGGGGAGGCTGGGAGACCTTGGGATGTTACCTGCTGAAGCATGACCCCTGCCGGAGTCCACCGGTCACCCCGGTCAGGACCTGTTGGGCCAAAGGCAAGTCCCCCAACATGAAGGACCTCTTACCACTGTCACCAGACAGCTACATGGTGGTGGGGGCACACTCCCGTGCCAAGAAATAAAACAGGAATCTGTTCAACCATAACAGATAACTGACACCACAACCTAGCAATGAAGCTTCCTGGTTATGCTGAGCATATGATGTTTTTTTCTGGGGATTTATTTGAATGAAAGCTATTGCCTAGTGACCAGCGGGGTGTGTGTGTGTGTGTGTGTGTGTGTGTGTGTGTGTGTGTGTGTGTGTGTGTGTGTGTGTGTGTGTGTGTGTGTGTGTGTGTGTGTGTGTGTGTGTGTGTGTGTGTGTGTGTGTGTGTGTAGATTTATCTTTGGTGAAGTTGGGTTTAGTGGCTCACATGTATGTAGAAAGGTATATTTTATCATCTAAAGGAATTCAACAAAATACCTGGTATGGTGTTATTTTAGGGCAGCAGGTAGCCTAGTGGTTAGAGCGTTCGGACAGGAACCGAAAAGTTGCTAGATCGAATCCCTGAGCTGACAAGCTAAAAATCTGTCGTTCTGCCTGAACAAGGCAGTTATTAATAACCCACTGTTCCTAGGCCGTCATTGTAAATAAGAATTTGTTCTTAACTGACTTGCCTAGTTAAATAAAAAATATAAAAAAATGTAAGATTAGTTTGAAAAAGTGATCTTACCTGTAAAAATCGATCCTGTAGTCTTTAAAAGAGTTGATTCAGAATGGCTAGTATAGCTGAGAGGTAATGGCATCTAGAATTGTATTTTACTACATTGGATGAGGGCTCATCTGAAGACTATCCAGTCATTTCTCTATAAGAATTGGTTTATATTGTATTTTAAAATATGTTTGTTAGAACCCTGAGAGAAGACGATATAGGGATCAGTTATGAAATGTTTATTTTTCATTATTTTATGTATATTTTGGAATGTACTCTGATTGAATATCATGTAATGACATCACATGGGCATGAAAAAGGGCAAAAATGTGAACTATCAATTTATCTGTAGTCAGATGGTTAGCTATTACCTTGCAGCCTTGACTCTTTCTCAGTTGCTGGAATTAACAGACTGAGGACACAGCCAGAAAATACACAACACTCCTCTAGGTGGCACTGTGTCATAAGCAATAGATGGTACAAGTAACACTTAGCCCAGGGTTTCTTAGCCTCTATGGCTGAATTTAGACATGCACCACAATTATGATAATTTTTTTGACCAATCAAATCAGCCTTAAGATGATCTAATTTGAAAAGACCTGTGATTGGTCAAAAGACCTATTGGTGGAAAAGAAGATCAGAATTGGGCTGCTTGTCTAAATACAGCCTAATATTATTACAGGGAATTCATCCACTGAGGTCCACTTAAAGTAAGTCTAGCATTTGGACTAAATCAGTGTCAGCTCACTAACTGACAGATGTCGGCAACATCCATGTGATTGTTTTTAAAACCTCATAAATGCTGTATTTAGTTTGGAGAATGAATATGTGCTACGTACTGATGAAAGACAAACTGAGATGGATGATGGTGCTTTTTTTATTGTCAAATCATGGCATTCATGTAATTCCTCTGAAAAATGTGCCACATGTCCAACCAAAACTTTACTGCAGTGGTTGCAAGAACCATAATAGCCTATTTGATTATACTCTCTATGAGTGTGAAATAGTGTACATGTAAGCCCAGATGGGCAGTACACAGGAAGAGGTTTACCTAAGCTCAGTGTTTTTCTGTTGTGACATAAGATGACATAGACATCTAAAATACATGAAATATACAGACACATTTGACTTCAGAATAGTATGTTAATTACATTTTATTTCAGTAAAATAAATTAGATTAAAAAATGGACACAAGTTTGAACACATTAAAAGAAATGAACCATAATGATCTCATGCGAGACTATAATGTCTTTTAATCGTCTTTCTCCATCCTCGTGGATTGAACCAGTATAAATGACATGTAGAAAATCATAGCAGTGCTACTTAAAGAGGTGCCACTTGAAATTGTGGCATTTGTACACAGTGTCCCACATTGCTCACACTGAACACTTTCCAGTTCCTCATGAAACACTAGAAGTCCCACTAAGAGAACTACTTTGCTGTCACTTTTGCATACAAGTTGTATATTGTGCTTACCCCTTCTCTCATTCTTTTTTACGTGGCCATTTGACCACTTTTTCAGAAATCTTGCTCTGCTACCCATATTTTTCTCTCTCAACCGGATTAGCAACAAAACCTTTATCATTATTCAAACAACGCAATTGCAATACATGTATTGTTTATTGTAGCAATTATCCATGCATTCAATACCATTGGTCAATTTAGAGATCTAAGGGACAAAACCTGGACATGTGTGTTGATATAAACTGGAGGAGAAGACTGTGGATGAGCTCAGAATGGTAGCAGAACACCACCAATATCCACAACTCTTTTACAAGTCTGAGGTGGTGCTACATATAGTAGCAATGTTTGGATGTTTCACTTTGTAGTCACTTTGAGGCAATGTTTTTTTTATCTACAGTCAAACACTAATTCACTGGAAAGGTTATAGCTCATCACCTCACCTCATAACACTGCTGAAAAAGTGTCACAATGAGTGTGTTTTTTTAAAATATAGGTAACAAAACGGTGTTCCTTGAGTACTCTGTACTCACAAAATACTTCAATTCCATCTTACCTGTAATTCCATCTTAATTCATGTGTAGTGCTAGCCTCCGAAGCCTGTCTGAACCCAGACCTGCCACAAATAACATGGCCTGAGTTTCATCCCAGACCCTTTATGTAATACACAAGTGTGCTTGTATCATTATTACACCTCTCAAGTCCTGCAATAACTGGGTACTTACAGAGTACATTGATCAAATGTTACCCAAATGAGGGCCTTTTGACCTCTCCTGATCTCTATGAATTGCGATGGGGACTCAGAAAACTGCAAAGGGCCAGTATGACTGCCTGTTGCCTGGGGCAAAAGTGGCACTGAAATTAGAAATGGTGAGCTCCCTCAATTCATTCGGCCCACTTGCAGGAAAGTGGTCGACTGAAAAGGGATCCTTCATACTAAAGTGATGCAGTTGATGCTTTAACAGGACATCATGTTGTCTGCTTACAAGCTGCCACATTATTGGTCTTGTCTCCAAGAGACCTGAGCTGATTCCTAGTTTCCCCCTACTGAGGAAGAATACAGAGAACAGCTATGTGCATCAAACGTGAGGAGAGAAGGATTGGTAGACAGGAAAAACAACATACCAGTGGTGTTACTGATGTAAACATGATATTAAGTATGACTTTTCACAGCCCTACTGCTCTCTCAATGTAAATCTCAACATGACCCATTTTCACTGACAGAAGAATATTAACAGAAATGTTGTGTTGAATAAGACATGGATTCAATGATAAACTTTAACAGAAGCTTTGGGAATCTATGCTGTGCAAATACCTGCATTTTGCAGCAATTCACACAAACCAAATCACTCAATGCATTGATACTTGCTACAATGTGTTGTGCTATGTGAAGGTTTTTGTGACAGAATACATTTAAATGCAAGTTCAACACTGGTGTCTGCAGTTCAATTCCTGCCAAATCCAAGACTATTGTCACTTATAACTGTAAATTACTGTCTGTCATTGTTTCTAAGTTTGAATGTGTTACCAGAAGGTTACATTTTTATTCATTGAACCCCATCCTTCAACATACAATATTTACTGATCCTTAAAGGTCCAATGCAGACGTTTTTATTTCAATATCAAATCATTTCTGGGTAATAATCAAGTACCTTACTGTGATTGTTTTCAATTAAAACATCTTCTTAGCAAAGTGCAATTTCCCAAGCAAGAATGTTGCTAGGACTGTCTGGGAGTGGTCTGAGTGGGGAGGGGAGAACTGATCAAACAGCTCTTACGCTAAAATGGCATTATCAGTATTATTCCAACCTCATAGTGTGGAAATATATATAAAACACAGACAAATCACATGTTTGACTGCACTGGACCTTTAACTGCCTCTGCTACTCTCAAACAGTACTTAATGTGCCTTGCAATCACTCTTATTCTTCTAATCATGAAGCGTACAATTTATTCCAGCAAACAACATCACTGAAGACCCAAATTGCCATTGTTACCTCGAAACAAACATAATTTTTTTTTCTTATTCAAGAGTTACTTTATACAAACAATGACCTGAATCTACGTAGAGATGCATTTGTACATACTGAATCATAGAAGCGTTGAAAGATTTGCTCTTCAAAATTGTATCTTGCTGTTCCACGCCTGCCATTTCCAGTTTGTGCTCTTGGTCCTCTGCTGCATGAAGCAGGTTTTAGGCTTAAACTGTAAAGTCCTTCCTAGGGATAATGCTTGACATCAGTCAGCTGATTCAAAACAATGGACAGTTTATGCCAGCATAATATTTTGTTGCGAACAATAACAAACACAGTACAGACCACCCGACTAAAAGAGGAATGATGACAGGATGCTCTGCCACATGTTCTTGTTTGTTGGTTTGTTCCATTTAGAGATGCTTGTTGTTTCTTTCTAAGCTCTTGGACTGTGTTCTTTGTTGTGTGTGTTAAAAGAGAGCACCATTTTAAGACAATTCCTCTTGGGAAAAACAAACAGACAAACAGTCGCCTTTAGGCTTCCATAGAGTTAGTAGTCAAACGTTTAACAACAAAAAGGTCTTGCCATGTCCCAAAGTATTCTGGGGGCCATTGCTCTGTGTGTCTTAGATGTACAGTAAAGAGTACAGTTTGGTGTGGTTTGTCTTTGCTCTGTTCTCCCATGTACAATTTCTCTGGTACACTCATGATTCAGACGGATGACGGGTGGTATGGACAGGTAAGGGGGATGAGGTGAGATGGTGGTTGGACAAAAACGGTGGACGAAGTTGGATGGGTGTTGCTTATTTGTGTGCTCCGTGGGCCAGTCACACAGTCCCATCACACGGTTCCATTCTCCTGCCTGGGCTTGTGGACGGTTGTACGGGAGGGGGTGCTTAGGGATGGGGCCAGGGTGCACAGGAAACCAGCCAGCAGAGTGAGGCCTAAGCCCCCCCAGGCACAGAACATGGACCAGCCGTAGCCATGGCTAATATCCTCTGGGAGGCCATACATGTAGCGTGGGTAACGCGACAGCTCAAAGTTGATGCCCGCCACACACGTACACAGGGAGATGATACAACATGTTCCTGAGGGAGGACAAGGAGACAAACGGAAATGTATGGGATTCACAGCAACTTCAATGAACTATATACAGTATTATGTCATTCCTATGTTGGTAGGCCTAGTGGGTCAGCCAGACAATAAATGGTAACATCTTCACATTCACAGTCATGAGTTTCTTGTACATCTTATTATATAAACCTATGTGTTCACACATATAGCTCTCTCTCACACACAAGCGCATATAACCACAACTACTGTAGTCTACACAATGCATCAAACAAAGACATCTCCAATTACTCAAGCAAACAGCAAAATGACAGATACACACACACACACGCACACGCACACGCACGCACACACACACACACACACACACACACACACACACACACACACACACACACACACACACACACACACACACACACACACCTAACAGAGAGAGGAGCCAGCTCTTACCTCCCATGAGAAAGAGTAGTCCAGCTACATACTGCATTAGGTCATGCTGCTGACAGCAGCCCAGCACTCCGATAATCCAGCCAAACAGGATGATAGACACGGCCATGCCCACAAAGCCAGCCGTCATCCTGCGTAGATCTGCACCAACAGACACACACCTCCGTCATTTTAGTGGACAAAGAACAGTGGAGATCAGAGCAGGATCTGCCAGTGGGATCTATAGCATGCACATCACAGAAATGCAATGTCTGCACAATCAAATTCATGGCATATGATACACTGAAATATTCCTGACACAAATAGAGCCATACACCCTTACAAATCCCTGTCACTTCATGGAAACATGTAATCTTCCTTATCTTTTTGAAGGATATCAGAACTAGAGAGGGCGAAAGGGAGGGGTGAACAGCGATAACAAGAAGATGAAATTGCTCTCAATGGCCGCCACTTTAAATGTATTTGATCCTGAGATAACAGTTAGAGAGAAAGAGAACTAGAGAGAGAGAAAATGATTGAACACAGGGAGAGTCCAGACATACTGTACAGCCAGTAAGACAGCCATTAGACAGACAGACAGACAGACAGACAGACAGACAGACAGACAGACAGACAGACAGACAGACAGACAGACAGACAGACAGACAGACAGACAGACAGACAGACAGACAGACAGACAGACAGACAGACAGACAGACAGACAGACAGACAGACAGACAGACAGACAGACAGACAGACAGACAGACAGACAGGCTCAGACTTACGGAGTGCATGCCACTCATCCTGACGGATGGTCTTGGTGATGTTGATGGGTAAATTGCGCGGAAGGATGGAGGAAGAGTAGTGATACTTGACTGGGATGCACCGCTGAATCAAACCTAAAGAAAAGAGTTTATGATTATGATAGAAACACAGTCTTGATAAGACCTTGATAAAACAGGCTGCTTTGCAGACAATAAACTAAACCACACTGAATATAGTGACTCAGCTAAACATGTAGACACTATAGTAGTTCTAAAAGAGGAAAATTGTTTTGAGTCCTTTGTGTCACTGTGAATGATGTCATCATGCAATATCCTCAGTGTGCCTCAACGTGAGAGACAGCTAGCTGTGATTCAGAGCAGAAACAGCATCCGGCATCATTCATGTAGATCAGCCTCTAATTATCTCTCCGTGCGAGGTGGGTATCCAGACCAATTATAACAACAGGAAGAGACTAATCTTGCATTACTGTTTCATCATATCACTGCGATGAGATAGACCACCTATGTATGCTCAAATGACATATGATTATTGCAAAGATCTTCACATATTCCTGGATGTTGTGTACTGTAATCATTGTGGTTGATTTACCAACAGTTACTTGTTAGATCAGGGAGAAGGGAGATTTATGCTGGAATATGTTTATGACGTGGTTTTGTAAGTGTGGAAGAAGACCCCTGTCATGAAGCCTAGTCAGTCACATTGAATGGTTCTGGCATAAACAAGAGAAAGAATCAAAAAAGAAAGGATGAACTAGTGTGAATGTTCAAAAAAGGGTTTTACAAGGATTTCATATTGAGTTCACTCAGTTCAGAGTACAGAAATACATAATTCATTGTTCTCATGTTCGTTGGGGAAGCACAATACATCCAGATGAGCGGTGAGACATTTATGTCCCATGACTACTTCTGCAAAATCTAACATTGTGTGAGTCTCAAGACCAAGAACAATGGATGGAGACCAATTTACTAAGCACTTGCTCAGTAGCAGATCTGACTACCTACTCGCTAATATTATTTGATACATTTTAGGTCAAAGGCAGCAAAAACAAGTAATCAAATATGAGAACCCAATGTTGAGGCAGGGATATCACCAACACATTGTTATTGGCCTACCAAATGTGATAGAGTTGTCAAAAGTCCAAGTGTGAAGCTCCACTCTTAGAACACCTGAACTTCAGCTGCAAACATTCAACTACGTGGAAGTAAAGGAAGTAAAAAGTACTGTATGCAGGCTAAAACATGGAGCCAGCAGTTCACAGCCTCATATGGAACTATAGCAGCCTGAGAGAGGAAATAGACATTTCTGCATTGGGGTCCATGTCCCAGTTACAGAGGAGAATCTATAGTATTGGCCAGATTAATCACTTTCAATGTGCTCTGGTCTCATAGTGTGGTGGTAGCCAGATCTGTCATTTGTTTTCATGCCATAGATGTAGCATTGAATCACAAACATATCTGGCTAGTGGCTACCCCCTGGTCCCACCAGGTTACTTATATCAGTATTACTGTGATGGTGGTATACAGACCTACTAACTTCACTATAGAGACACTTTGAGGTTTGAGTTGTGAGGTGTCTGCAGATGCAGACCTACTCATCATTCTGATAAACAAGGGAGCAGCTAGAGAGAATATCATGTTGTCCAGTGGGCCTATGTGTCTCAATACAATTCAACCTGAGGATGTAGTGGATTTTGTTGTCGATTTATGATATGCTACAGATTACCTTATTCTATCAAAGAAAGAAGCTCACTTTCCCACAATTCTGACAACAGTAACTGTTTACCTCAGCATGAGGGTCGTTCCACCAATTCGGTGCCTTTTGAGAAGTGTAACTTTATGACGTTTTTTTTGTTGCTTTCACCTAATTTTAACATTCTGTTATAAAGACCACATGTTCAACTGATTTTTTTTTCCATCTCAAGTTAAATAAAAAAAATGACTATGGTAAGTGCCAAATAAAGTAACAGGGTTGACCTTAACAGGGTTGACCTTAACAGGGTTGAAGTCAGCCGTAAATCCACTTATGACATGGGGAATGGAAGATTGTTGTGTGAAACAGAATGACAATTAAATGCAAGATTCACCCCCCAAAAAGACATTGTTAAAACATTTCTAGGGTTACGTGTTGTGCTCGACCTGCTCAGTTTCCCACCACAAAACAGGCAAAAAAAAAGAGAACCAACTCACCTGCTTTTACACTATGGTTTTACTATAGATGTTGGTTGATTAACAAAACCGATGCATGCGCAACTATGGGGCATAAACAGACAGGGTTGGCTTCGATTGTTGACAACATGTAAACTGTATTTCCTCTCCCATGTTTATTGAAAACAAATACATTTGCACAATGAGCACTTACTTGTTGTCTCTCAAATACATCGTTACAGTTGTTGGTTAGCTAACTAGCAAATTTGAGCCATATTAGCATAGACATGACATCAGTCAAAACAAGACATGGTATCAAGAACAAGATACAACTAGTTGAAACGAGCCACATACGATTCCCCACATTGCAGCTTGTCATTGTTCTTAGTTGGCCATCCAGAATAACAACACATATTTCTGCCCCATTGAATCGCGAGCATCGTTTTCGTGACGTTGTCAGCTAACCCATCTATTAGGTGTTCAGTGTTTCTTTAGAAAAATGAATAGTTTCCCCATATAAAAAAAGAGCTAAGTTCACGTAACAGGGTTGACCTTAAAATGAGGGACGGACGTAAATGAATCACTAATCACATTAAATAAATAAATACATAATACTCTTCAGAAATTACTTTTTCAAAGCAACAAAATAATTAGGGCTTTACAATGATGCTGAAAACTTAGATACGTTTTGGGGTTAAGTGGGTTCAAATATTCCTAGAAGTCACTGAGGGTGCATAGAGTGACATGTCAAAATGCTGAATATTGGCACCACAGTCTTTATTCTTGTTACAAATGTAAATATTTATTGAATTCTCCATTTCATTTAATATAACAGGCTTTTGAAATTCAACATTGGTGCACAATTTCTACTTAAAATATCAAAGGGATGCAAAAGGAACTTCATTTTCTTGGAACAACCCATGAACATGTATGTTTTCACTGTCCTCTAGGCCTACTCTGGACAGTTCGAATCTGATTGAATACATAAGGAAAAAATCATGGTAAACAAACACGCTATAATGTGTGGGAAATTCTCCAAAATATTCAGTGTCCTGAATTTCCTTAAACGAAGGTACTGTGTTTCTGCTAAAATTGATGCTGTTGTTCTCTCATTATTCGTCAGATCTCCGAGTAGTCAGGCATGAACGCCTCATGGCATTGCACAGAAAGCTCTGCTGTTATGTATCGGACGAGGCCGTTCTGCGAGAGTTCCATGCACTGTGATTTTCTCTCCTGCAGCTCAAAATTCCCACGAACCAGGATGTTTATCAATAATTCAGTCGTTGGTCTTCTCTCGATCTCCCCCGTGGCAGTCGACGCATCACCCATAACACATTATCTAGTATTTTAATGTAACAGATGCCAAATGCACTCATCAAAATTGAGCAGTCCAAATAGCACCTGAGACAAAAACCGTTTCGCTTTTACAAGGGAAGAACCCCTTTCCTCCGCCATAGCGTGCTGCTGCTAGGCGAACGGGCTGGGCGCAAAGCCTGAAAAGAAATTCAGCACCATGGACAGCGTTGTACACACAAAGCGTAAAAAAATACGCAGGTTTCACGTCTTCGGCGTCACGTATACAACTGGCATTCCCATTTAAATTATTTACTGATTATTTATTTCCTACTGAAGTTTACAATGCTGAACAAAAGCCCCTCTTGTAAAATATTATTATGGCAACGGCCATACAGTGACAGTTACGAGCATCAGTTAATCCCATGCCAAGTGTATCAATAAAATCATGTTAAACTTGGATCTGAGCATCATGCTTACACTCAGTGAGCTGCATCAGTACCACATCACACCAGGGCCTGGTAAGCTATTAGCTGTAGCATCCTTACCTTTATATATGAGATCCTCTGTCTCCAGGTCAAATCCATCTCGATGACACTTTCTCCAGAGCCCAGAGATGGTTGAATTGAACTGGCGACTGCAGTGGGACTCCATAGCTGATGCTGCAGCCAGAAAGTGCCGTTTTTCCCTAATAAGAGGCTGAGCTCCGGCACTTGGACTGTTACCTTTCCTTTCAATGCCCTTTGGGGGCATCTGGAGGGGGAGATTGCTATTTGAGATGTATATGTACCCCGGGTCGTTTCTCTTGTTGGCGTAGTTTTTACATCTTTCTCGGTGTCTCCGCGCATCTGTCTCATACCAAAAGTCGGTGCAGATTGCCATGGCTAGCAACCCCAACGCACAGAACGCTAAGAACAGCCCACTGCTGGTTAAAATTTTCATGGCGGCCATCTTCCCCACTCGATGGAGAGCCCAGACAGTCGCGAGAAGAATCCTCGGCTGCCGTGATGGTACCCCGTGTCAAAAATCACGACGGCGCTCACAGCCTCATGGAGCTCTTGACAGCAAACATGATGGACGCCCGGTTCTCTTGGGCTAGATGCTGTCTATTGTTGTCCTGTGTCCCGGCAGATGTGATGATTTTTCCACCATCTGTTTTGGTACTGGAAAGAGGAGAGGTGGATGGATGGCGACCAATGCTGCGAGGAGTGGGTAGTGATGCAATGCACTCTCTCTCCTCTCGGGTTTCAGTAGGATGGGAAGAAACTAAGCACTGGCAATATATCTCCAGCAGGTTGTTCAATAATAATAAGAATCATAATAATAATACAAGGGGTATATATGTATGATTGATTAAATTTGAATACATTGTGTTAATATACGAATTATATCATATGTATTATTAGTAGTATTATTGTTATTATGTGGGACATTGTGATCTGCTACAACTGTAAGGACCTGACACAGTTGTTTTACTATCATATTCAGTATATATTGGGCCATGTTTTATGTATCATGAAGAAACATGCACATGGACCACATGCTGGATCAAAACCTATTTGTAACCCAACTTATTTCATTACAAGCCTTTTCTGTGCACAGTTGACAAACGCACTGAGACAGGTGCGAGCTGAAATTCAATTGAACCCACCAGAGCAATGATTGGTGTCTTTGTTTACAGACTACCGCAATCCAGGTTTGATTGAATTGAGCCCACAGCCTTTCAATATAGTGAACGTTTCAATGTATAAAACAACATGTAGACACACTGACTAAGGGATTCCCAAGGCCTACATTAGTGCTCTCCAACCCTGTTCCTGGAGAGCTGTAGGTTTCCACTCCAACCCTAATCTAGCACACCTGATTCTAAGAATTAGCTGCTTGATAAACTAAACCAGGTTAGTCACAACTGGGATTGGAGTAAAAACCAACAGCAGGGTAGCTCTCCAGGAACAAGGTTGGAGACCCCTGGGCTACATGATAACAACATCAATGTTTAAGATGAATCAAACTGTATCCCTCCTTTACTCAGGCTCAGCTGATCCAAAAACACTGCTAATGTACATCAAAGAAACGTTTTACACAACTTTGGAGAGACATTCAATCAGTACTTCAGCACTGTTATGCTATCCACTTAGGGATAGGTTATATCATTTACAATACAACGCAATAAGGTTATAAAAATATTAATAAAATGTTATTACTTGAATAATTACATTGTTAATAGAGTAATTACATTGTTTTTACACAAGTATAAGAGCGATTTAGTGTAAAGTGTCACCAATGAAGTTTGGGGACATATTCCTATTCAAAATTGTGCATATGGGTCTCAATTGTTCATCTGAGGTAAAGGGAGGTAAAGACAGCAATGGAAATCAGCACTTTGTTCAATAGTGCCAATAGTGCAACAATAGATGTCCTTGAAAGACTTTACATGCATTGCTCATGCGTTCATTTTCTCTGGGTATACTATGTGCAATACGTGATCCCTTTAAATACAACAAGATATCTAACATTTACATTGAACAAATGATACATAAGCCTTGTTCGAAGTGTGCCAGACTTGAGTTTGGAGATCTGCTGATCTTGAACTGGACTTGTCTTTCCTAGGACCTAGAGGGATCAAGATCTATCTATCTCCTGTTAGATATGTTGTGCAATGTTTCTATAGATGATCAGAGAGGCAATTTATGTTCGAGGTCAACGGTGTTAAGTTCATGGATTTTCTCGCTTTGCAGTATAGGTTGTCATTCATGTCTTGTTGATATCTGGCACTAACATGCGTCCTTTGTCCTGGTCTTGTCCGCATTCTACACATGGAATTAAAATGTCTCTCATATCTGTCCACTGTGTCCGCATCGTGACTAGATGTCTTGGTCCCTCCCCAAATGTAACTTATTTGACAGACTTTCTTTCAAAATAGTGTTTGTTTATTTTAAGACACAAATACATGCCATAAGTAGTAAATGGTGCCACATGTCAATGATTTTAGAAGGTCTGAAACTGATGATTTAAAAATGGTTTCACTGTCCAGATCCATCTACATTTGTAAGATATCCAGATACTATGGGAGAATCTCAAATGCATCCTCTCTACTCACCTCCTCCTCAAAACCCATTGGAGGATGTCAGAGGGGAGGGATCTCTGGCTTTCTCATCCAATGGGTTTTAAGAAGGCAAGGTGAAAGCATGTGAGGAGTATTCAATTGAGATTCTCCCAATGTTTGCCTGACTACCTCCGGAGGTGGTCAGGAAGATCTGATCACAACCAGATCACAGTGCATCTTGTAATCGTCTACACCTGTCTGAAGATGTGGGCACAATCGGAATGTGGACAAGATCAGGATAAATGGTGCATGTTAGAACCAGGTATGAACAGAGCTTCAGTGTCTTAACTCACAGGAAGGCTCCCACAGAGAGTAGGCTTCTCACAGGACTAAGGAAGGTAATCTGCAGGGGAGTCGTTATGGCAACGGGCTCTTATCAAGAGTGAACAAACAATCAATACCCCCCTCCTCTGGCTCCCATTACATTTTAAGCCCGGACTCTTTGCTGCAGAACATGTGCTTACAGAAAATGTCTATGTTTAGTGTGGAATTTTGTTTTGATTACATAACATATTGATGCATAATCTCCATATCGCCAAAGCTTTCACTTACCATAACTTGTGAGCATGCAAATACCAAGGGTGAATACAGTGCCATTAGAAAGTATTCACACCCTTTGACTTTTTCCATATTTTGTTGTGTTACAGACTGAATTAAACACTTATTAAATTGAGGTTTTGTGTCACTGATGTACATACAATACCCCATAATGTGAAAGTGCAATAAAACATTTAAAAAAACATATTTACAAATGATTTAAAAATGAAAAGCTGAAATGTCTTGGGTCAATAACTATTCAACCATTTTATGGCAAGCCTAAATAAGTTCAGGAGTAAACGTGTGCTTAACAAGTGAAATAAACTGCATGGACTCTGCGCAATAATAGGGTGGGGGGGGGGGTGCAGACATGACATATCCCTTTGAGCATGATGCAGTTATTAACACTTAGAATGGTGTATCATTACATCCAGTCACTACAAAGATACAGGCACCCTTCCCAACTCAGTTGCCGAAGAGGAAGGAAACCATTCAGGAATTTCACCATGGGGCTAATGGTGATTTTTTTAAAGTTTAATGACTGTGACAGGAGATAATGGAGGATGGATCAACAACATCGTACTTTAGTTACTCCACAATACGGACATAAATGACAGTGAAAAGGAAGCCTATACAGAATAAAAAATATTCCAAAACATGCATCCTGTTTGCGACAAGGCACTAAAGTAATACTGAAAAATAACGTGGCAAAGAAATACACTTTTTGTCCTGAATTATGCTTGGGGTAAATCCAACACAACACAGTGTACCATTTCATATTCTCAAGCATGTTGGTGATTGCACCATGTTGTATGCTTGTCAACGGCAAGGAATAGGGAGTTTTTAGGGTAAAAAGAAATGGAATATGGTTAAGCACAGGCAAAATCCTAGAGGAAAACTTGGTTCCGTCAGCTTTCCAACAAACACTGGAAGACAAATTCACCTTTCAGCAGGTAAAATACCTTAAACAAGGACAAATATAAACTCAGCAAAAAAAGAAACGTCCCTTTTTCAGGACCCTGTCTTTCAAAGATAATTAGTAAAAATCCAAATAACTTCACAGATCTTCATTGTAAAGGGTTTAAACACTGTTTTCCATGCTTGTTCAATGAACCATAAACAATTAATGAACATGCACCTGTGGAACAGTCATTAAGACACTAACAGCTTACAGAGGGTAGGCAATTAAGGTCACAGTTATGAAAACGTAGGACACTAAGAAGACCTTTCTACTGACTCTGAAAAACAAAAGAAACATGCCCAGGGTCCCTGCTCATCTGCGTGAATGTGTCTTAGGCATGCTGCAAGGAGGCATGAGGACTGCAGCTGTGGCCAGGGCAATAAAATGCTATGTCCGTACTGTGAGACGCCTAAGACATCCCTACAGGGAGACAGGATGGACAGCTGATCATCCTCGCAATGGCAGAACACATGGAACAACACCTGGACAGGACCGGTACATCCGAACATCACACCTGCGGGACAGGTACAGGATGGCAACAATAACTGCCTGAGTTACACCAGGAATGCACAATCCCTCCGTCCGTGCCCAGACTGTCCGCAATAGGCTAAGAGAGGCTGGACTGAGGGCTTGTCGGGCCTGTTGTAAGGCAGGTCCTCACCAGACATCACCAGCAACAACGTCACCTACAGGCACAAACCCACCGTCGCTGGACAAGACAGGACTGGCAAAAAGTGCTCTTCACTGACAAGTCGCAGTTTTGTCTCACCAGGGGTGATGGTCGGATTTGCGTTTATCGTCAAAGGAATGAGCGTTACACATAGGCCTGTACTCTGGAGCGGGATCGATTTGGAGGTGGAGGGTCTGTCATGGTCTGGGGCGGTGTGTCACAGCATCATCGGACAGAGCTTGTTGTCATTGAAGGCAATCTCAACGCTGTGCGTTACAGGGAAGACATCCTCATCCCTCATGTGGTACCCTTCCTGCAGGCTCATCCTGACATGACCCTTCAGCATGACAATGCCCCCTGCCACACTGCTCGTTCTGTGCATGATTTCCTGCAAGACAGAATGTCAGTGTTCTGCCATGGCCAACGAAGAGCCCAGATCTCAATCCCATTGAGTATGTCTGGGACCTGTTGGATCAGAGGGTGAGGGCTAGGGCCATTCCACCCAGAAATGTCCAGGAACTTGCAGGTGCCTTGGTGGAAGAGTAGGGTAACATCTCACAGCAAGAACTGGCAAATCTGGTGCAGTCCATGAGGAGATGCACTGCAGTACTTAAAGCAGCTGGTGGACACACCAAATACTGACTGTTACTTTTGATTCCCCCCTTGTTCAGGTGCACATTATTCCACTTCTGTTCATCATGTCTGTGGAACTTGTCTCAGGTGCTGAATCTTACGGTCTTACAAATACTTACACGTTATGTTTGCTGAAAATAAACACAGTTGACAGTGAGGATGTTTATTTTTTTGCTGAGTTTACACAAGTTGCTTACCAAGACGTCATTGAATGTTCCCGAGTGGCCTAGTTACAGTTGACTTTCATCTAATTTAAAATCTATGGCAAGACTTGAAAATGGCTGTCTAGCGATGATCAACATGACAGATTGGAAAAAAAAAAAAAGTGGGCAAATATAGTACAATCCAGGTGTGCAAAGCTTAGCCTTATCCAGAGACCGCTGTAAATCGCTGCCAAATGTGTTTAACATACTCAGGGGATTGGATACTTGTATAATCAAGACAGTGATTTAATTTTCCCATATATATTTTTTTACTTTGACATGAGTACTGTCATCCCCCCACCCACTAATTTCAATCCCACTTTGTAACAAACATGTGAAAAAAAATCAAGGGGTGTGAATACTTTCTGAAAGCACTGTATATAGTAAAATCAAGACCACACAAAAATATTTTGCATAATATTTTATTACATTTCTAAATCATATTTTCCATAACAATTAAGCTCTCATTATAATTAAGGAGTTCCAAATATATCTGTCTGAGTGTCTCATCAAAATTAGCATTGTATACAATTGAAAAATACACCATATTTTTGCTTGAATATACATCAATGTAACAGATTAATCCTACACAAAAAGCAAATGGAGTGTGTGATGGAAATCGTAACAGAATTTGACAAAAACATTGCACCATGTTACTTTCTGAAATACTTCAATAAATACTAGGCAGTACAAGCAGATACAGAAACCAATAAGATACAATAAATATAAATTAGCCTGAAAGAGGAAAACAAATAAAAAGCAACACATGAGCATACAATTTGAAGAATGTAAGGAAATGTGTACGCATTTTAGTATGGTAAAGCCATGTGAGATTAAGTTTATACAGTATGCATGAGCTGCTCATATGTGTCTGATAAGACCTGTTTGAGTATGTGCATACATGGAATAAAACAGAATGAGACAGTGTCTGCCCATTATGGTCTGATGCTCTCAGATTGTCCAGTCACTTCCATGAAAGCTTCAACAAGCTTTCTTTGGCTCTCCTGCCATTTCAGAACGTCGGTCTCTGGGTTTAGCACATTAGTGTCCACACAGACAGTAGTCAGAGATCAGCAGACAAGGTGGACACAGTTGGTCTAGAGTCCTGATAGAAAAAGCAAGTATTATGATTCAAGGTGCCGTTCTGATTGCCAGATCGCTTCCATGTTGATGATAGGATGTTTTGGGACTAGGTGGAGTATTAAAAATAGTTCCATATAAAAAAAAGGCAATGGAATACAATCTGAGGACTTAAAACTGTATAGAAAGGGGGATTGTTTCCCAGTCCAGTGAATGTTGCTGTGATGTTTTCAATTATATTTTGGTAACGCAGGCATGTCTTT
Source organism: Oncorhynchus nerka (assembly GCF_034236695.1). Classification (NCBI taxonomy): domain Eukaryota; kingdom Metazoa; phylum Chordata; class Actinopteri; order Salmoniformes; family Salmonidae; genus Oncorhynchus; species Oncorhynchus nerka. The sequence continues at coordinate 75,108,851 of NC_088422.1, forward strand.
TGAGCTCAATCCACTACGGCAGACAAGACGGCCATGACGGCAATGCCACAGCACAGGAGCAGGATCTGCAACAGGGAGTGTCTGGAAAAACAGATTCTTATTATTTTTTTGCTTCAGTGTCTGCCCATTCATTTTCATATTAGTGTAACACTTTTTCCCCCTCTGCATATTTAGTCTCTTAGTGGGTATTTGCATGGTGGTCAGTGGCTGTCCAGACTGACCAGTGTACATACCCGAGGCTAGTCTCCTCCAGAAGGTCAGGCACCACGTTGACCAGGGCTATGTACAGGAAGCCTCCCGAGGAGAATGGTAAGATCCACGCTGTTGCATTTTCTACACAGGATAAAGTGGAATGAATGAGACATTTGGTTTGGCTTCATAATTTAAAAAAACGTTTCATGCTGTTTGGAGGCCAAAGCACTGAAGGCTATGTGGTTCCTTGATAGCCTATACCAACGGTGTGGACAGTTCGACATGTGCAGGCGCTCACCGGAGCGGAGTACCAGCACTTCCTGGTCTACTGCCTTAGCTCTATAGAATATTAAATCAGAAGTATTGTGGATCTCTTGCACCTAGATAGAAAACAGTACCGGCACCCAAAATAAGTACTGTTCCTTATTTCAGTCCAAGTCGAGCACTTGGTGTGGAGCTGTAGTTTCAGTGCTCTGCTGCTGTTTTGTATATGGAGGATACTAGGTGGCTCACCTGTCCCTCTGGGAGACTGGGCACACAGGGCGAAACAGGCCCCCAGCACCCCTCCCAGGGCTGTGGATAGCTGCATGCGGGCGGCACTCCAGCGGTCAAACCCTGCACGCAGCAGGATGGCAAAGTCACCCACCTAGAGATGAGCAAACATCATGTAAGCAATGTGTCACAGATTCACATATAAGCAATGTGTCACAGAGCCCATTTATGTAAGAAAAAAAATATGGGGATATCAACTAGAACTTATTCAATTCATGACTAAAAAAAAACTGTAAAATTTAGCTTTCAATGGCATGAAGTATGTTAAAAAAATATATATATAAAAAAAAAAAAAATAGGTCACATCCCCTAAAAATAGCGAGTTTGAACTTACCTCATGGGGAATTTCATGGAGCAGGATGGCAAAGGTGGTGAGACACCCAACCTGTCAGGAAATACACATAACATGTCTCTGATCAGGCTCTAAAAAATATATACTGTACAAGACATGTTTCCGATTCTAAACTACTCAAACACTGGTAACGCCTCTCCTGTACTACATTACAGTGTGATACATGAATGTTTGTTTCATGGATCCAACTGAGCTTCTACTTTTATAAACACCATCACGCCTGCATATAGAAATATGAGTGCAGATAGAAACCAAAATAAGTGGGATGCCCATGTGTGTGAGCGATGTAGAGAAATCTAGCTAGTTTACTTCCTCTCTGGCAAACTCTCCCTTTGGCTCATGCTGTTAGCCTTATGCCTCTCCAGCTGGACTTTCTCCCCCACAACCGTGGGTAATGTAATCATTTTTATATATCAGAAAATAGCGAGGTATGGTGTCCAATGTCCTGACTCAATGTTCTGTACTGTAATAATGACAATACCGTAATTAGTATTAAAAGCATAGAATTGTGTTGTTGAAACTAGTCTCTTCAGCAGGGATGCAGTATCATGCCCATAGTGGACTGAGCTGAGAATAGTGAATGTTATGGCTAAGTGCGAGCTGATACAGATATCTACAAGTCTACCAAGGGGTTTAGGTCCTATGCCAATCATGGTCACGAGATGGGCATGAGCCTCTCAAATGCCAAAATAGCCACCTTCCATAACATACTGTACGTAGTCTGTACTAAGTCGGCTCTATGTTGAAGTATTGTATGCATTTTTTATGACCAAGTTGCATTTTGTTGAAATGTTTGCATTGAAATTAGTAAGTGCTATTAGGTTTATTTTGCATGTATTAAAAACCCACACATGGTGACTATTTAATATAGAGCACCTGGACAGACTGTTCTGCAGACTAACTCACCTTCCTGCTGACCAGGAAGCTCCCTGCCACAGCCAGGCCGTGGGTGAAGTTGTCAATACAGTTGGCCAGCAGGTTCAGGTACCCACTCGTCTGCCAGATACACACAGAACACAGAACCAAGTCTGTACAGGTTAACATTCAAAGGATCCCACAGCTGACTCACGCTGAAGTCATATACATAAAGCTAAAGGGGTTACTTAGTACAGAGGATTTCTTTTTGGTGGCTCTTAAGCAATGGAGACTTCCAGATTATTCTCCCTTTTGTCATTTACATATGGCTTGTTAAAATGAACAATATCCCGTCAGACAAACTTTACCCAACTTACCTTTATTTTTTTGGGAACTTGCTGCAAGCTTTTTGTCTTGCAGGACGAGCTCCACGTATCAGAATGGTGCCCATTGATGTGGGACAACGCCTCACTACTGGAGTCTGAGCTATGGGAGGTCTGAGAAGGGACAAAAAAACAAACAGGTATTAGCCCAATCAGTAGGAAATTCCATAGCATGCAAAGGTTTACATAGTACACTACACATTCCATTGAATCAACCCACAGTACTGTGTTTCTTTTATGTCAACCATAGCTTCTCTCCTCAAACCACTGACTGCACAGTACATCCTAAAATTCCTGTCACAGTCATCACATCTTCCACTGAATTTGCGTGCTTTGAACAAAAAACAAACTCATTCTACCTCAGGGCTGACTTCCCTGTTCCTTCCTCGTTTAGAGCCATTTACAGTATGGCGGCATTTAATAGTCAAATTAAATGAGGGAAATATCCTGCTGTATTCTAAATGTGGCTGGGAAATGTTTTCCATTTTTGTAACCGAAACACAAGCAAGAAGTCAAACTATAAATATCTTCTCAAATATCAATCTGTCTCCTAATGTGTGAGTGGGCTGGTTAATTAATCGGAGAGAGAGAGTTTGACACCAGGTGAGATCGTGAATCATGACCCATGTCTCTGAATTTAATAGGTGCGGCATCTTGATAGACATCGAAACATGCTTGATAAGACTCCATTTGTGGAATTAGCACTGATCTACCCTGAGTCTCACTATCCACCCCTGAACACTCTCCTCTGGCCTCTCTGAAGTAGATGTAGCAGCTGCTTCCTCCCCATCTCTATAAATAGCTACAATGAATGAGCCCAGACATGGATGCCAATCTTCCTCCTCCTGAGCAAAAGAGAAGGAAGAGGAAAGTGGTACACACACACCTTTTGCGAGATGTATGGGGCACAAGGATAAGAAACAGAAATACCTGAAATTAAACTAAGAATTCTCTCTTGTATAACCGAACATTTTAGCATATGGGATCACAAATGCAGTATGATTAAAAGTGCTGGTTTTCATCCTTACCTTTCGATCAGCAACTTAGAGAGTTGACTATATCAGTGAAATAAAATGTATAAAAAAAGGAAGCCTACAGACATTAAGGCCTTCAAAAGACTGCAGTTGTGTACCTCTGTTTTACATACTCCACAAGAAGCTCTCCCATATCTACAGAGCAGAGAACATCTCAACTCATCTAAATCCACACTGTCAGACAGGGAAAATGCACCACCCAAAACCACTCCATACCCCTATATGCCAAAACATCAAAAGAATGCCCGAAGCTAATACTCTGCACTAATACCCTCTCCAAATCCCATATGAAAAAGGGTCTCACTGGTATTAGAGAAATGGAGGGGAGAATACAGCTTTGATCCCAAGCGTGTCTAGCAGATAGACACTCAGGGCTATGGCACAATGGGTCCCTGCATCAGTAACCACGTTTCCATCCAGATTAAAGTTATACCGTATACAAAAAATAATAATAATGACAGCTGGGATGGAAACAGGAAGTGTCGGTACAATTTCATTATTGCTTGTTCGACAAGGTGGGGATCTTTTTGTGTCGGTAAAATGAATTACTCAAATTGCGGTGGAAACAATTTCTTGAGTAATTGTTGATAGAATTACCATAATGTCAAGGTAAATTTGAAGTCACGCAATGCTATGTTGAATGGTCCTCCTACTACAACTAGAAAAAGCTTGCCCAGTTTATTAGGCTTCGGATGAAAGAAGTTATGATGAACTTCACAGGGTGGTGCACAGTCATGAGGCTAATGCTCCTTTCCAATAAATATTGAGGATATTATTTTGTATGCTAGTGAGATTATCTGTGCTTAGCTGCCGATTGATTGGGAGTCCCATAGGGCGGCGCACAATTGGCCCAGCGTCGTCCGGGTTCGGCCGTCACTGTAAATAAGAATTTGTTCTTAACTGACATTCCATTCCTAGTTAAAGTTGTTTTTTTAGTCGGTACATGACAAACTTTAGCACCAAAGTGGTTTCTATGTACACTGCATCACAGCCTTTTATCCACAACACAACCGTTTGATAGAAACAAACCTCTGGAGGGAAAATGTGAAAAATAAACTATTTTAAATGTTTGACTCACTTATTTTCCATTTGGACTCAAACTCCACTTATAAAGTTATAAACAAGACCATTCTGGGAGATTCCCATTCAGCCAGAATGTGTCATTACAGCACTGTTTATTCATTACCTTAAGATTGTTGAAGTTAAAATGCTAATGATTCATCACTGAAGAGTAGAATAAAAACTGATTGTGGTTTATTCAGCTACAACATTATCAAACAAGATGATCTAATGTGCCTTGTTTAAGTTTAGGTCAGAGTTATCCACTGAAGACCAGCTCAGATCAAACAGAAAGCCCTAGATAGAGCCAACTGATCCACTAGCCACCCCACCGCATGGAAGAGCAGTGTCACTGTGGTACCAGTGAAGGGATTAAAGAGCACTGGTGCACTGGACACACCTAAACAAATATATCAGGGTTTTAGCATATAAGATGAGGTGTGTAATTACATGCCGGACATTCACCTTCTTTGGAAAGACATGCCCACCATCTTTAAATAATTTTGGGCTATTAAAGAGTTGACTTCACTCTTGTTGCGCTTCATTTCATGTAGACAACATGGATAATACAACAGCATTGAACTACTCACAGGGACATGCTGGCTGTTACCAATGGAGTCCTCCTGGCTGTTCTCATCTGGGAACATATTCTCCAGGAGAAGGAAGGACAGCATGCCCATGATAACCCACAGGCCCTGGGTCCTGTAGTGGAGCTGGCTCTCATCTGAACACAGGGAGGATGGAAGAGACATAAAAATGGAGCCTCTCTCACACTAACAGGGATGACAAACTAATTGGAAAACTTTCTCTAGGATTGCATGGTGACCCCCTTCCACATGGATCAGTGGAATGCAGGCATGGCTTAGGTTTGCTCATCATCACCACTGAGGATATCACAAGTCAGCAAAGCATTTTAAAGTGTATTTCTACATGACAACCAGAGGACCTCAGGTTAGGGAAACTTAATCCTGGGCCACATCAAGTTGCCAAACATTGTAGATAGAAATGCCATGAATAGAGCTGACATGATTCCTTACTATTTACATCAGTGTTTCTCAACTCCAGTACCCCCCAACAGTACACATTTTTGTTGTAGCCCCAGACAAGCACACCATATTCATATCATCTAGGGTTTGATGATTAGTTAACAAGTTAAATCAGGTGTACTTTTCCAGGGTTACAATAAAAAATATATGGTTGGGGTACTGGAGTTTGGAAACAGTGCTCTAGATGACAGAGAGGCATGTCTGTTTACATATAATTACACAGGTGCACCTTGTGCTGGGACAATAAAAGGCCACTAAAATCATCCGTTTTGTCATAACAGTGCCACAGTCCAAGTTCAGGGAGTGTGCAATTGGCATGTTGACAGCAGGAAAGTCCACCAGAGCTGTTGCCAGATAATTTAATAATTTCACTAGCATAAGCCAACACTCCAACATCATTTTAGAGAATGTGGCTGTATGTCCAAATGATCGCAACTGCAGAATACGTGTAAGCACAGCAGCACAGGACCTCCACATCCGGCTTCTTCACCTGCGGGATCGTCTGAGACCAGCCACCGGATGAAACTGTGGTTTTGCACAATTGTAGAATTTCTGCACAATCAGTCTCAGGGAAGCTCATCTGCATGCTCGTTGTCCTCACAAAAGGTCTTGACCAGAGTGCAGTTTTCAGTCGTAACAGACTTCAATGGGAAAATGCTCACCTTCAGTGCCCCATGGTGGTGGTGGGGTTATGGTATGGGCAGCAATAAGCTACGGACAACTAACCCAATTGCATTTTATCGATGGCAATTTAAATGCACAGAGATACCGTGATGAGATCCTGAGGCCCATTATCGTGCCATTCATCAGGTGCCATCACCTCATGTTTCAGCATGAAAAGGCACAGCCCCATGTTGCAAGGACCTGTACATAATCCCTGGAAGCTGAACATGTCCCAATTCTTCCATGGCCTGCATACTCATCAGACATGTCACCCTTTAAGCATGTTTGGGATTTACAACAGGGTGTTCCAGTTCCCGCCAATATCCAGCAACTTAGCACAGCCATTGAAAGGAGTGGGACAACATCCCACAGGCCACAATCAACAGCCTGATCAACTCTATGCGGAGGAGATGTGTCGCACTGCATGAGGTAAATGGTTAGTATCACACCAGATACTAACTGGTTTTCTGACTCATTCCCTTAAACTTTTTTTTAAAGATAGATGTGACCAATAACTGCATATCTGTATTCCTAGTCATGTGAAATCTATAGATTATTATAATTATTTTAAATCAACTGTAACTCAGTAAAGTCTTTGAAAGTGTTGCATTTATATTTTAGTTTAGTTTATATGTTTGCACTAAAACTGCTTTGAAGAGTCATTGTAAAATGCTATATTTGACTATTTTTTTTTAAATTGACGAGAATATCTGCACTTCCAACATTTACTTGTTCAAAAAAATAAATGTGGTACCCTGGGAATGTTAGCTGTCATTCCCTGTCTGGCACTGTCAGCTTGAAAAGTGTCGAAATCCACTGTTTTCTCAAACAGCCTATCTTCACAATATTGCTGACATGTCAGAAAAGTGATATGCAAGCCTATGTACACACAGGAATTCCACTGGTCTGTGTGAAGGGTCAGAAGAGGTATACTGGTAGGGGGAAATGAGCACAGGCAATTTGAATGGGGATGTCTCCAGGAGGGATAAGGATGGGGATAGAAAGAACAGGAGGGTGCCTGAGAGAGAAGGTTGACCCACCTGGGCTGCAGGAGTGGGAATGTGCCCAAGCCTCCGGGAGCAGGTGGAGGAACACGTCACCCAAGAGACCACCAATGGCAAAGCTCAGAAGCTGCTTTAGCTTCCGACAGCCAGCTGGAAACACACACAGTGTAACAAGAGATGATAATTATGAAAAGTTTAGTTGAGGTAGGATGCATCATCCATGACATACAAAGTGCTGGTTCTTCCCTGTTTGAGCGAAAACATTTACAGGCTTCATTTAAAATAAACCTATGGAATAAGTAATTTTCTACTTTAGCTTTCAAATTAAGAGCCATTACATGTTTGTCTATTTAAACATTTTCATCTTTGCATGAAGTATGACTTAATGATGACTATGACTGAATTAAAGAAATAGGCCTACTGGGTCATTTCTCGATAGAAAAAATAGATCCAATATATTCAAACTTCTGAACGAACAGCTTCAGAGAATGCCATTGCAATGATATTACAAGATGGCATTAGTGATTTGACTTCTCTATCCTTACCAATACTAATAAGCACAAAGGACCAGGACAGGCAAAAGCCAGTGCCCTTCAGTGTTAATTGTGTTTTCTGAGATGTGTTGAAATGCAATACAGAGGCCTGGTTTCTCTTCTTTGAGAGTTTAGAATACAGCATGGCAATGAGGACACACCCAATTCAGCACCATTTCCATTGACACATTTGTCCGTCTAGGCTTATGTCAGTGATACCAGAGAAAGTAATTCTGTAGTTAACAAAAAAATAAAAATACTGATTTAATACAAACTTGTCCTAAAAGAAACATAGCAGGATTTGGGTGAGCCAAAAGCATAATCCAACAGTGCAAATGAATCAGTGAGATTTGACCATAATTTAACAGTTTTTAACACTATATGCACATAACTATTTATACACCGGTATCTCACATGGTTAAATACTCAAGGCAACAAGAAAGAAAAAAGAAATCAGCACCACAGCTTTGGAGGTAGTGACTGCGGCCTCGATATAGGCTGTGTTTAAAAGGGTGTGGTCATGCAGAGTTCAAAACCACATGGTTCATCTCATTAGCAGCAGTTTCCTCACCAGGGAAAAATAGAGGGGCTATTGCTCTACATTTAAATGGCTCTTTAGAAAAAAACGATGCAGAACTATTTAAAATATATTTTATTTTATGATAAATTTATGTCCAGCTCACAAGGGCCCCTTGATAATGTGAGGCATTTGCCTCTTCTGCCTAATGGTAAGTCACCCTGAGGTAGCCTACAGTGACTGTTTAATTACGCGTGTGGTGATCGAGGCCTATCCAGTGTGGCTCATTTTCAGAAGAAAGAGAAGGCCTACATTAGTCTGGCTAACAGCAAGGCTCACATATCAGTTTAGGTCACAACTTACCCACTGTATTGAGGGCCTCTCCTGCCTCAATAGGAATAACAAGAAGGGGGAAAATTCCAGTGAGGCCTATAGCAACAGACCCAACCAGAGAGCAGAGCCAGACATCGGCACGTTCACTTGCAAAGAAGTCGGCTAAGGCCCGGAAGCCTAGGAGCTCATCTGGAAGCCCTTGGCCTGATCCAGCAGCTGTGGCTGTGGCATGAGCCATGGCTGCCTGGGACATCTTCTTACCACTGGATACCCCTCTGGATGAGACGACCAGCAGGGCAACACCAGTGAACAGTGCAGCCAACGCCCAGCTGGGCCTACCACCTCCTGATTTCATCCGTCCCTCGTTCCAGAGAGCACCTGCAACCAACAAGGACAATGTTGCAAGATGGAGAGGTCATCATAGAATGTAGATAAGAATGCATGTGCTCTTAACTCAACATAGATGCTTTCTCAAACAAATTGTATGCACATTCACTGCCAAGCAGTTTGTATAGACATTTAATGGGTGACGATAGATTCAAAATGGACAGGACAAAATGCATCCCTTGGTAGGGTAGTCATTCCACAAAAACAGATGGAAAAAGTGCTCCACGAGCAACTGCTTAGGTCTGCTAATATCTAAGAAAACGTGTCTAAGGGGCCCACAGCATTTTGACTTGAACTAAACCAAATATCTAAAAATATTATTATATTAACTTTATATGGTTGTGTGTGATACCCTGTCTACACGCCAGCGTCGCATTTTGAATGTGTCCATCAGAGCGCTGTTCACCGTCGACGAAACTCACACATTTAAGGGATAAAGACAACACTAAAAAGTTGGAAGCTGTTGTGGAGACTTCGCAAACATGGCTTGCAGGAACAAGTTAAATGCATGTTTACTTCAACGATAGATATAGGATGCTGATATCTTGTTGTATGATGCTCGCGCAGTAAAAGTTATGACATAGCACAAGCAAATGTTGCACAAGTTCCGTTAAGGCCCAAACATTTTAACATGATGATGATGAATTGTAACAATTTGTAGGCCAGCTAACATTAGTTAATGTACTCACTGTAGCAACTGCTGTATCTGCTGCGTTAGATATGTATGTATTTAGCTAGTTAGGTGAATTTTGTTTTTACTTTGCCAAAAAACAGTAGCCTATCAGTTATATTTATTTCGCCCTGTTACTTGGAAAGTTCTGGCTGTCTACAAACAAACTCTATAACAAGCTTAACTAGCCAAGCCTAGCATTTCAAGCCTTGAAAGTTGAAGTCAACTAGTTTGGATTGCTATAATCACGCAGTCATATTAGAAGAAAAACTACATAAGTAATGTGACATAAGAAAAAAAACAATAATATATTTTACCCTGTTGTGATTCCTGAAGTTC